>NC_133620.1:100092663-100392663 GCF_048593235.1 Sminthopsis crassicaudata | reverse complement strand
TCTTTGGCATTCAATATAATTTTTTTCAGTTGTCAACTCAAGATTATGAGAGCCCACAAAATTTGGTCATGGCTCCATGAACAATTTTAGATGTGTTTCTAAAACAGTTCTATAGAGAGCATTATTGTCTAAAAAGTAAATCAGCAGTTAGTTCAGTTCCCATATCTGCATTGGATGTTTTCTTTAAAGAGAGAGAATCAGATAAAACATAAAGGCAGGTTACCTGATTGACTTGTCCTGGTGTAATTCTGCAAGCATTTTCAGATGCTGAACAATGTGCAGTAATAGAAGACAATGACATTTTGGCAGGGAAGTTGCAATCTGTAGGCTTAACTTAAAAAAAAAAAAAAAAAAAAATTTACTCAAAGCATTTTAGATTTCCTAATTTTTAATTTTTTAAAAATTAAAAAAAAAAAAATTTATCAAAAATAATTGCATCAATTTTTCAAGACCAAAAACCAAAGGCAAACACTATTATTTCAAAATAAAGACAATTTCAACTTAAGTGTATCTTATATTATCTGAATGATTTTGAGGCACAAGCCAACAAGTAAATCAATGATACCTCTCCCTCAGATGATTTTGCCTGAAGCAAAAAACAGGTTCACATATAGTCCAACCTCCACACAATAGTAAAACTAAATGGATTTACCTTCAGGTCCAACTTTCAAATTATTCCTTCTTCCCTGAATTTGTCTCCCTTCCTTTCTCTTCCTCTCTAAGCTCCAGAACACTCTTTACTAGGAGTTACTGAGATAAGGATGCTAAAAGTATTTCACTAATACTTAAAAGAGAAATCTCCAGAGACAAGTTAGGACAAGTCCTCGAACTAGATCCTGGGAAAAGTGAGTCAAGATAGTTAGTAATAGCTTAGTCAACCTTAAAGAACAATGTGAAATCCAGTGACAGCAAAGGTTACAACATAAATGAGTCAACCAAGATTGAAGTGCTACCAACTCTTGATTTTTCATAAAGAAAAAAACAACAGGAACAAATCCAGAGGTGATTTATTTTTGGCCAATTTCCACTGCTCCCAAATTTTTTATTTCAATAGAAGAAGTAAATAGCTCTACATTAGAAGTAGGTAGTTTAGCTTAGGTTCATATCTGACAAAGGTATTAATCCATCAAGGATATATCTTAAGAGTCAGCAGGGAAAATATATTAAAAGGGTAGAAAATCTCATACAAAAATAAAGACAATAGCTGTTTTAATGAACTATACTTAGCACTATGCAAAATAGAAATACAAAAATAATTTATAAGCAAAAAGCCCGTTTATTTTTTCAGATAAGAAAACCCAAATTCACTGATATAAATATAAATATAAATATAAATTAAGTAATTAGGGAGAATAGGGAAAAGCTTTGCATAGAAGGTTATACCTGAAGTGAAGATAAGCAGATATTGCAGGTACATTGGATGGCCAATACAAAGGGATGCAAGCAAAGCATAAAATGTGAGTATAAGTAGCTTATGATGAAGTATTTCAATGACTATGAAAGATTGTGAAATACATACATTTAGAACAAAAGGTTAAAAGGAGACTATGAGGGGAGTAAATATTTTCTACTAAAGGCAATTGAGAACCACTGAAGACACTTTTCTTGGGCAATTAAGTATGGAGGATAAAGACAGTGAAGAAAAGAAATAGGGGCAAGAAGTGATAAGGGTCTGAGTTAAGGAGATGATAGATAGTATGGGTAAAAAAAATACAACAGGTCAAGAAGAGAAGTCAAAATCTGGCACTTGATTGGAGTTCAATAATGTAATGGAATGCAGAGTCCAAAATGGTACCAGCCTAGGAAGCAACTTAATCACAAATCACAAAAGGCAGAATCAGTCTAGACAGTCTAGACATGATACTGAAGATAAATTAACAAAGGAAGTATACAACAAAGGAGATTTATTCTGAAGACATTATTGGGTCTAGTCTAAAGACATCTTAAATAGAGAAGGATACACCAAATGCTTGAAAAAATTGATACATTACTACTCAAAGCAATTAAGAAAATACAGCTACTTTTTCATTTCTATAAAATCTTTGTGAAAATAATCTACACACATATCTTCACTCTCTCAGTTATCTTCTATTTCTCTCTGTCTACTGGTTCCTGTCTACAAACATGTCTTCCCTGCCTCAAAAAAGTCTTCCATTGAGCTTTCCATCCTTTATTATCTTTCCATCTCTCTTATCTTTTGTGGATAAACTTCAAGAGAAAGTTGTTCTACAATAAGTGCCTCCACTGTTCTTTCCTCTCCTTTTTCTCTACAATGTCTCCTGATTTTATCATTCAACAAAACTGGCTCTCTCCAAAATATCTTAATTGTCAAATGCAATGACCTTTCCTCAGTCCTCATTCTACTGAACGTTTCTGTAGCCTCTGACACTATTGGTCACCCTCTTTTGACTTTCTGTCTCTCTCTCCCTGAGAAAAAAAAACAAAACACAATAACAAAATTAACTAATCTAGAAGAACTTAAAAGGCCAAGAATATCAAGGGATGAAAAAAAAAAAAAATGCAAAGGAAGGTCGCCAAGCCATACCATATCCAAAACTATATTATAAATTAACAATCATCAAAATTATTTGATACTAGCTAAAAATTAAGAGTGGTAGATCAATGAAATAGGTTAAGTATATAAGACACAGTAATCAAAGACTCTAGATTCTGGGATAAGAAATCACTATTTGACAAAAACTGCTAGGAAAACTGGAAAATCCTATGGCAAAGAGACAAAGCATAGACCAACATCTCATACCACGTACCCAGGTTAAATAGAGGCTGATATCAGAAGTAAATTAGGAGAGCAAGGAATAGTTAGTTGACTTGTCAGATTTATGAAGTTAGAGAACTTTATGAAATGCAAAATGGACATTCTGAATACATTAAAAATGTTTGTACAAAACCAACGGAAGATAAGAAGGGAAGCAGAAAGATGGGAAGCAATTTTTATAACCAGTGTTTCTGATAAAGGCACCATTTCTAAAATATACAGAGAACTGAATCAAATTTACAAGAATACAAATTATTCCTGAAATGATAAATGGTCAAAGGATATGAAAAGGCAATTTTCAGATAAAGAAATTAAAGTCATCTATAGTCATATGAAAAAATGCTCTAAATCAATACTGATTAGAGAAATACAAATTAAAACAACTTTGAGGTACCATCTCACACCTATCAAATTGGCTAATATGTCAAAAAAGGAAAATTATAAATGTTAATGAGGATGTGGGAAATTTGGAATACTAATGCACTACTGGTAGAATTTGGTGGAATTGTGAACTGATCTAACCATTCTGGAGAGCAATTTGGAACCATGCCCACTGGGCATACCCTTTGGTCCAACAATACCATTACTAGGTCTGTATCACAAAGAAATCATAAAAAAGGGAAAAGGACCAACGCGTATAAAAATTTTTGTAGCATCTCTTTTTGTGGCAGCAAGGAGTTGAAAATTAAGGGGATGTCCATCAATTGGGAAATGGCTGACAAATTGTTGTATATAAATGTAATACTATTATTGTTCTATAAAATGACAAACAGGTAGATTTCAGAAAAACCTGGAACTCTTACCATGAGCAGAACCAAGAGAACATTATATACAGAAACAGCAAGATTACATAATGACTTTTCAAATTTTCAAAATGTTCTTTTTAACAATAACTTTTTATTTTCAAAATATATGCAGAGATAGTTTTCAATATTCAACCTTGAAAAACCTTGTGTTCCAATTTTCTTCCTCTCTTCCCCTCACTCCCTTCCCCTAAACAGCAAATAATCTAATGTTGTTAAACATGTGCAGTTCTACTACACATATTTCCACAATTATGCTGCACAAAAAAAAATCAGATCAAAACAGGAAAAAAAAAAAAAAAAGCAAGCAAACCACCATGTGAAAATTAAGTGTCATGTGCTATTTCTAGGGAGCAAGACACAGAAGGAAAAAAGTGAATACATCTATCCAGATCATATTCCTTAGCATAAATATCAACACTTACTAGGGGCAGCATCACCTCTGAGCATCAATTTTCCTTATTTGTAAACCAAAACCTCCATCCCCTCATATTTTCCAGTTATTGGCTGAAGTGATGAGTAGTATAGGTATTACTGTTGTCAACTATGACCAACTTATCCCTCTCCTCAATACACTTTAGAGCTCCCTATTGCCTTTAGAACCAAATATAAAACCATCATTTATTCATAACCTGGGCTGCATCCCACCTTTCTAATCTCTCCCAATCACTATTACAATCCATTCAATTTAACACCTAAAATTCACTTTTCTATATATCCATCAGCAACTATAGGAGATAACAATTTTTAAATTCTGTGAATTTTCATTTTCAGATTTAAAAAAAAAAAAACTAGATCTGATCTCTTTACTATAAATGAGTGAAAAGGTTTTTATTAAGCACTCTGCGTGCCAGGATTGCCAAGTCCTAGGGATACAAGAATAAAAAAGCAAACAATCTCTGCTCTCAGGAAGTTGACCTATCGGGGAAAATGAGACAAACACATTTCTATGTATACATGGAATAAATATATAGAAAACAAGGTAGTCAGGAAGGACTACACTAGTAGTTAGGGATATGAGGAAAGGCTTTGTATACAAAGTGACACATTTTAAAGGCACCTTGAAGAAACTGAGAAATTCTATGAGGCAAAGTAGTAGGAAATATATTCCAGGTATTGAAGAGTGCAAAAGTACAAAAAGACAATAGATATGTTAGAAATAGAAAAAAGGTCACTTTGGCTGAACTGTTCAGTACAGGAAAGGAAGAAATATACAATAAGGTTGGAGAGATAGGTTGTGGGAAAGCTGTCAAGAGCTTTAAATGTCAAAGTTATATCCTAAAGAAAATAAATACAAGTTTACTGAGAATCGGGCCAGATGTGCTCAATTGGATCTGTGATCTCATAATTTAAGGAGATCTCACCAACAAAGCAGATTGCAAACCACCTATATCTGCCCAACTTGGGCAACTCATATTTATGTTATCCCAAATGTTGTGCGTGAAGATGCACTCTCCCATGTGACCAGACTATCTTCTATCACACTTTGTTAATTGTTAACTGACATCTTTTATCCCTAGTCTTCCTTGTTGGTTTTAGGTCACACCTACCAAGTGCCTTTCCACTGCCTGTATGATACAGGCAATTCAAAGGTAATGGTGTTCTAGGTCTTGTTGCAACATTGGTAAAAAAAAAATGTTTTTATTGAAAATATAGGCCTCTGCTGTTGGAAGCTTGAAATTCTGTAAAATTCTCTGTGGTGTCTGGAAAGCAATCCCTTCTACTATTTTTTTTTTCTTTTCAATTCTGGGCCCAGCTCAGCATCCATCTGTCTTCTGCTCCAGATATACAAATTACTGGACAAGTTCCATAATGTCTACCTAGAAGCTGAAATCAGAGTAATAGACATTCTTTACCGATTTGGTTTTTGCTGTGTGACTGGACAGGTTAAACTTCTCTGATCAATCACAGATCCAGAAAACGCAACAATGTCATTCACAAACAGAAGTATCTAGAAGTCCTCATAATGTAAGAGAAATCCCCAATCTGGACTCTTGCATCACAATGTGGATAGTTTATTTAACATATATATCTATTTTATGCTTTACCTGATATTTACTATCTGTGAGTCACTGGATATGGTTACTTTTACTTTTTGTTAGATCTCCATTCCTCTTGAATGACTTTTTTTTTTTTTAGGTTTCTTTTTTTCTGTTTTGAAATCTTGTTGGATCATCTTGATAAGCCTCCTCTCACCCTCAGAAGGCCAACATTTTACTTACTCATTTACACACACACAAAAGCATATATACAAGCTTCTATTTACCAGTTCTTTCTCTGGAGATGGATAGCACCTTCTTTCATAAGACTGCAGTTGATTTGAATATTAATATAACTCAGAATCGTTTAGTCATTCAGTTATTCTCAAACAATATTAATGTTACTGTATACAATGTTCTCTCGGTTTTGCTCATTTCACTCTTCATTATTCATAGAAGTCTTTCCATGTTTTTCTAAAAAGCAACGTCAGTCAATTCTCAACAGCACAGTAGTATTCCATCACACTTAGACCACAACTTATTCAACCTTTCTCCTCTCAATTTCTAGTTCTTTACCACCACAAAAAGTCACTATAAATATTTTAGAACATAGATGACTCACTAATATAAGGTATAAAATAGAAAGATATGTTAGCTAAAATAGTCACCAACCAACCTCTGATAAGGCATTTTTTAGCAAACAAGGGATAGAAAAAAAAAAAAAAAAAAATCACAAAAAATGAAATGATGAATTTGCAAAAATCAATGAAATTAAAATTAAATGGGAAGATAACACAGAAGAAAAAAAAACTGCCAAAAGTTTGTCTGATAAAGACCTTATATTTGAGATAATAAACAAATCCAAATTTAAAAGAATACCATTCCTAAATATAAATGATCATGTATAGCAACAGGCAGTCTTCAAGGTATATTTGTAAAACAAAACAAAGAAAAATATTCCAAATCACTATTAGATAAACACAAATTAAAACAACTCTGAAATTTCACTTCATATTTATCAGGCTGTCAAAGATGACCCAAAAAAAAAAAAAAAAAAAAAAAAAAAATCAATTGTTGAAGAGGCTTCAAGAAAACAGGCACATGCACTTGCACTGCTGGTGAAGCCATAAATTGGTCCAGAAATTAAAAAAAAAACTATTTGGAATTATATGCTTCACTTTGAACCACTGATACCTTAGCAGACCTGTACTTTAAAGACATGATAAAGAAAATTATGAAACAGATAGCTTCAAAAAAATTGGGAAGTCCTGTATAATCTAATGTAGATATTCTTTGACCTAACAATACCAATAACAGGCATGAATCCCAAAAGAGATTTTTAAAGAAGAAAAAAAGGAAAAGAACCTATTTGTACAAAAATATTTATAGCAGTTCTCTTTCTCAGGGCAAAGAGTTGGAAACTGAGGGGATACCCATCAATTGGGGAATGGCTGAATAAATTGTGGTATGTGAATATGATGAAATAGTTCTATGGGAAATGATGAGCAAGATACTCTCAGATAAACTTGGAAAGTCCTTCATGAACTCAACCAAAGTGAAATGTATTGTGTATAAAGTAATAGCAATATTGTAGGATGATCAGTTGTGAATGATTTTGCAATTCTTAGCAATACAATGATTCATGACTCTGAAGGATTTATAATGAAAAACCTAGAGAAAGAATAAATAATAAAAAATTAAAAATACCTAGAGAAAGAATTGATTGTGTCTGAATTCAGATAGCAGAATACTCTTTTTTTCCGATTTAATTTTCTTGAGGGTTGTTGGTTTTGGTTTTCTTTGGGGGGGGAGGGGAGATTGAAGGAGAGATCAATTTTTCTCTCACAACATGACTTTTATGGAAGTCTTGCATAACTTCATATGTGGTATTTTTAGTGAGAGGAGGGAGAAAATCTGGAATTCAAAGTTTAAAAACAAATGTAAAAAATTATTTCGCATGTAACTGGGAAAAATAAAAGTATTAAATATCAATTATCAAAATAAAAAAATCCAATTCAGTGAAATGAGCAGCACATCTCTGGGAAAAACTCATAGACAAACAACATTATTTTAAAAAATTCTAAAAACTTTGAGAATTTTGAGTAATGCAAAGATGAATGAAAATGAATTATACTTCCTACCTTCTGGAAGGGGACAATGTAGTCAAGGTAAAAAATGAGACATATTTTTAGACACAGTCAATGCAGGAATTTCATTTAACAATAGTTATGAGGGTTTTTTTTCTCCCTTTCTTTTTAGTTCAACTGAAGGAGTAAAGATGGGAATGAAAGAAATAAATGCTTGTTAATGTTAAAAAATTAAAATTTAAATAAGACAATGTTTAAACTTTACACATATGTAGACATGTATCTAAAATTTATTAAAAAAAAAAAAAAGATATCAACAAGGTTATAAACCTGGGAGACTGAAAGTTTCTTGAGAAGAGAGGTGAGAAGAGAATGCTTTTTGGCATGCTGAATATGAGATGCTCAATAGGCAGTTGGTGATATGAAAATGGAACTCAGGAGAGAAAATAGGGCTAGCTATGTAGGACCTGGGACTTCTGCACAGAGATGACAATTTAATCCATAAAAGCTAATGAGGACATCAAAGAAAAGAGGAAAGAGTCCATGACAGGTCCCATATAGTTGATCTAGCAAAAGGAAACTGACTGGCATTCAGTTAGGAAGAAAAAAAAATTAGTGTCAAGAAAACCCAGAGAGGCAAGACTATCTAGAAGGGAGAGCAGCTTGGAACTATGCTCAAAAAGTTATCAAACTATGCATATCCTTTAACTTAGTGTTTCTACTGGACTTATATCCCAAAGAGATCTTAGAAGGAAAGGGATCTGTATGTACAAGAATATCTGTGGCAGCTCTTTTTGTAGTGGCCAGAAACTAGAAACTGAGTGGATGCCCATCAACTGGGGAATGTTATGTAAGAAGCAGTCAGCAGGATGAATACAGAGAGGCCTGGAGAGACTTACAGAAACTGATGCTGAGTGAAATGAGCAGAAACAGATCATTGTACATAGCAATAATAACATTATAGGATGACTCAATTCTGATGGACATGGCTCTCTTTAACAATGAGTTGGTTTAAATCAGTTCCAATTGATCAGTGATGAAGAGAGCCATCACACCCAGAGAGAGGCCTGTAGGAGCCGAGTGTGGATCACAACATAGAGTTCACTTTTTCTGTTGATGTTTGCTTGCATTTTGTTTTCCTCTTAATCCGATTCTTCTCGTGCAGCAAGATAACTGTACAAATACGTATACATATACTATAACATATTTAACATGTATTGGACTATCTGCCATCTAGGGGAGGGGGTGGGGAGAAAGAGGAGATAATTTGGGACAGAAGGTTTTACAAGGGTCAATGTTGAAAAATTACCCATGCATGTTTTGTAAATAAAAAGCTTTAATCAAAAAAAAAAAAAATATATATATATATATATATATATATGTATATCTGTATACATATCTGTATGTGTGTATATATATATATATATATATATATATATATCCAGAAGAATGAAATCAACAGTGTCAAAAGTAGCACTGGAGAATAATAAAGTTATAGAGATAAAAGTATCAGATTTGGCAAGTGAGAGATTATTGGAAATTTCTATTAAGTGATAAGGATGGAAATAAACTGAAAGGGGTTGAAGAGTATTAGGAATTAAAGCCGACAGTTTTTCTTAGGAGTCTGGCTAAAAAAGGGAAGGGCTGTGTGTGTAGCTATGTGAATACACACACACACACACACACACACACACACACAGATAGGTTGTGGACGCACTAGCTTGAAGTGATAGCAGAGTCTATGAAGTTCTGCTTTAAGGAAGATGGAGATAAGAAAAGCCACATATAATGAAATTATATAAAAGTATGGCTGACAAAGCGATATACTGGAGAAGAGAATCAGGAGGGAATGGTCTCCCAAGGAAACAAGCCATGTCATTTCCCAGATTAAAGGAAAAAAGGCAGTTGGGGGTAATGTCAACATATATTAAAGAGAAGTTGATTGGCCTGCATTTGCCGCCAGTCAGCTAGGACTGAGAGCTCTAGGAGGTTTGAAGCCAGAAGGGTTCCTAACAAATTACAAGGGCTGGCTGGCGCACGAGATGGCTCCCGTGCGCGCTTTCCTCTAGCTAGCTTCAGCAGCAGCGGATTTACAAGGGACCTGGCGTAATCTTCGATCGGGTTTGGCCAGCTCTCTCCCTCTAATTCTTACGCGGCCGATCCCACGTGCCGCTTTCCCACTCTGGGTTTCTGGCTTCCTGATCCTTGAGCCGCTACGTTTCATGTTTTATGCGTGTACCTCCATATACCTATTTGGAGATGGGCTCCCCCACTAGACGTGGAGCTTGGAGAAGTCCTGACCGGGGGACAAATATCCGATCCACCGCTCTCTGCGCCCTGGCCGCCCCTAGCTTTCCCTGCCATCTCCCTGCGCACCTTTGCGGACCCAAGTCCGGCCTCCCTCTCCCACTTGTGCCTCCGGGGCTGCCTCGGCTCAAGCCCGGGCTCGCGGCTCCGAGCCTTTTCCCCGGGATCGCCTCCCAGTTACAACTGGCGCAGCGGAGAGGGCACGGACGTCAGCGAGACGTGAAGTCAGATTCGGCCACGGATAGTCACTAGACGGGGATTAACCTCTGCTGCTTCAATCTCCTTAACTACAAAGGGGGGTTACTACACGATTATCCGCACCTACCTCCCCGAGGACACAATACTCCTAAAGCACCCAGCACAGGGCCGGGCACACAGCCGGGGTCTATCCCAAACCCTTCCCAAGTTACCCCCGGCTCCATCCCAGCGCGCCCAGACCATTTCTCCGCCCAGCCTCTGGCGGCTCTCCCCAACTCAAGCCAGCCCAACCTTCTTCTCACCGTCCCTCCGCGCGCCTGCGCCTCCGCCCGCACTCCCTCCCTCTAGCCTCACTACGCCTGCGCCGTCTGCCCCCGGGTTCCAACGCGATAACCGCTCCCTTCCCCCTCCGCCTCGCTCTCCGCTGCCCCTCCCGCAAAGCCACCCGGCCACCCTCCTCTTGTTCACGCCTGGGCAACCGGGAGGACCCTAAAATGTCACTCACTGCACGGCAGCTCCATGGGCAGCTGTCCTAACCGGGCAGGCCCCTGCCTCTCCTGGGCTCTGGGGTTCAGTTAGAGGTCCCGCGGCCTCCACTCCATCTTGCCCGGGCGAGGGAAGAGGACGCCACTTCCTCTCTTCCCCTTCCAAAAATGGCTTCCGCGGGGCTTCCTCTCATGGAGGAAGCCGAGAGCCATAGAGTACATCTGTGGCGGATGCTAGAACGGCCTCCCTCCTGTAGACCTACTGTCCGTCCATAGCATAGAGTGGAGCCAAAGTCCTCCGAGCTCTAAGTTCCTCAGCCCATCTGGCGAAAAAATTCATTTCTATTCAATAGCTCAAACAATGACGAACTATTGGGTTCCCGGACCTGTGTTTGAAGACGAAAATGATAGTTCCTCACATTCTGGTGGCCAGAAAATAACTTGGAGGCAGAAAAGGAATTGTATATAAATAGATAAAATTATAACAAAGGAACAGAAAGGACAAGAAGGTCAAGGGAAATAATGAAAAAAGTGGGAAGGAGATGGGGTGGAGGCTAGCAGGTCCAGCTCGCTCACAACATTACAAAGCAAATGGTACTGGTTAAAAAAAGAGAAAACTATCAATGGAATTGATTAGTTACACAATCTCCAGAAGCAATTAACGAAGACATTCCAAATCAGGAGCTACTGGAGAAAGGGCTCAATATTCAGCAAAACCCGCTCAGAAAATACAAAGTAACCTGCGAGTACGGATGAGATACATGATCTACATGTAACAATTTTAAGAGGCGTGGAGATGAAGATGCCTGTCAGAGCTAGGGACGGAGAGGAGCTCCTGAGCGACTTCAGAGAGAGAGGATCACAAACAAAACCACTAAACTCCGAATGAAAGTCATTACCTCAGAAAAGAACTGCGAAACATTTCTGATAAAGGTCATCCACGCTGCGTGTATAAGAACAGGAGCAAGAAGCAAATGACCTAGGAATGCAAACAGTCAGCTTTCAAGTAAGCTGCCACATCATGAAGAGATGCACCACATCCCTACTAAGTGAATATTGAAACAATTCCGAGGTTCCCTTTAACCTATTAAATGTCAAGGCTGATAGAAATAGACTATGAGAGTTGTCAGAAGTGCTGTCTTTTCTGAGCATGACTGATTTGAACATTTGCTTTGCACAACTTTGTAATGGACTTTGTATCTCTCGTCTTGATTGGGGAGGGATGAGGAGAGAATTTGATACTAAAATACAACAACATTGAATTATTTTTTAAAAGTAGACGTGCCCCCCAAAATGAAAAGAGGCTCACTAATGCACTATTGATAAAAGTGATTTTATAACTAAACATTATAAATTTAAACTAAATTATACATTTAAATTTAAAAAATTATAAAATTATAGAGCACTCACTTGTGAAAAAAATTTTTTTTTGCTACAGCAAGCAATATGGGTGGCCATTAAATAGTGAAAGACTGAACAAATTATGGTATATGAATGTAATAGAATAGTATTACTACACAGTAGTCAGCTAGATTGCATAGTAAATAGTAGGTAGACTTGGGAAAACCTGAATTCAAGTTTAACTTTAGACACTTCCAGGCTCTGTGACTATCTGTTTCACCAACTATAAAATGAGGATAATAATAGCAACCATCTCCCAGAAGCAGTGGTCCTCAAACTTTTTAAATAGGGGGCCCTTTCACTGTCCCTCAGACTGTTGGAGGGCGGGACTATAGTAAAACAAAAGCTCACACTCTGTCTCTGCCCCTCAGCCCATTTGCCATAGCCTGGCAGGTGGCATAAACGTCCTCAGCGAGCTGCATCTAGCCCGAGGGCATAATTTGAGAACCCCTGGATGAGAATTCATGTCAGAATATTTGTAAAGCACTTAGCACAGGGAGGGGTTTAATAAATGTTCCTTTCCTTGCTTCCATAGGAAATTATAAAAGAGACATTTAGAGAAGTCTGGAAAGATTTATATGAATTGATGCAGATTGAAGTGAAGAGAATCAGAAGTATTCTCTTTATAATAACCCACTGCTGCCCCAAGCTTGGGTCTCTGAGAGATGGCCCTGTGAAGCTGAGTGTTGTGTGTGACATGTGAAATGGGAGATAATTTCTGACCAGGGCTGGGAGTCCTCTGATCTAGGACTCTGAATAAAGCACAGAAACTTCAAGAGCAGAGTTTGAAAGAGACAGATGAAAGGGTAGGATGGAAACTTTTAATGATGCATAGGAAACCTCTCCAGAGATAGACATGCAGGGAACCTGGATCCCTTGGTTCCGCTACACCTCCAATGACTGCTGAGAACAGACTTCCCTGGGAGATTGTTCTTTCCTTGGTCGAGCTGAAATTACATTTTCTTTCTGGAAACTCATTTACTCTTTTTTTTTTTAATTAAAGCTTTTTATTTTCAATATATATATATATATATATATACGGATAATTTTCAACATTTACCCTTATAAAACCTTATGTCTAATGTTTTTCCTCCCTCCCCCCATTCCCTCCCCTAGACAGCAAGTGATCCAATATATGTTAAACATCTACAATTCTTCTATACATATTTCCACTAATATCATGTTGCACAAGAAAATTCAGATCAAAAGGGGAAAAAAATGAGAAAGAAAACACAATGCAAGCAAACAACAAAAAGAGGGAGAATGTTATGTTGTAATCCATACTCAGTTCCCACAGTCCTCTCTCTGGGTGTAGATGGGGTTCTCTTCATTACAAGATCATTGGAACTGATCTCAATCATCTCATTGTAGAAGAGAACCACATCCATTATATAGTCTTGTTGTTGCCATGTACAATGATCTCCTGATTCTGTTCATTTCACTTAGCATCAGTTCATGTAAGTCTCTCCAGGCCTCTCTGAAATCATCCTGCTGATCCTTTCTTATAGATTGATAGTATTTCATAACATTCATTTACCATAACTTATTCAGCCATTCTCCAATTGATGGGCATCCACTCAGTTTCCAGTTTCTGGCCACTACAAAAAGAACTGCCACAAAGATTTTTGTACATGTGGATCCCTTTCCCTCCTTTAAGATCTCTTTAGGATATAAGCCCAGTAGAAACACTGCTGGGTGAAAGGTATGCACAGTTTGATAGCTCCAACTTGCTCTCCAGAATGGTTGACTCAAACTCATTTACTCTTTTCTTTTGCTGAGGCAGTTGGGGTTAAGTGATTTGCCCAAGGTCACACAGCTAGGAAGTGTTAAGTGTCTAAGACTAAATTTGAACTCAGGTCCTCCTGACTTCAGGGCTGATGCTCTATCTATCACACAATTACCTGCCCCTTCATTTACTCTTATATATTCTTTCATCTACCCCATTTTGTATAACTTCCTCATTTTCTTTGTGCTATTTGCTTAATAGGTTTGCTCACTTTTCCAATTTTTTGTTTCCATCCCAGGGGTTTTGTGGTAGGGAACAATGGTAAAAGTAAGGTGTTACCAATTCCTTTGGAGCAACCTGGGCAAGTGACTTTTATTCTGCTCTCCAAAAGATAGCATGGGATTCCTACAAATATTTGAATTGTGCTAAACATGAATGAATAGATGAAAAAGCATTTGTTAAGCATCTAACAATGGGCTATGAGGTGGGTATGCAAATAGTAAAGCAAGATAATCCTTGGTGTGATGATATCATACCAACTTCTACTGATAAAATCCTATCTGTTTCTAATGTTAAACATTAGACAGTCACAAGGACTTTGGTAATTAAAATGCTCTTTCCCTGATCTTTAGGTTGGATTTTGATATTAGATATTTAACCTTGATTTGCCTTTTCTCATCTGTAAAACAGGAATCATAATAGTCCCTCCCTTCTTGTTGTGAAGATCAAATGAGATAAGAATTGTAAAACTGCCTGTGCTATGTAAATGTTAGCTACAATTATTATTACTACGACAGTATTTAGATACTGTGGTAACTGAGGGGACAGGACTATGGCAGTCACTAGCAATGGGGAGGCTGTCTCTCCATGAGGGTGGCTGCTTAAAATAATGGCTTTGGGGAGAGGACAAAGCAGAACCAGTGATCTGAGAGATTTTACCATTCCTGACAGCTAATGTGGATGGTAACAAAAAAAGTAGCCTTTTTGGCCACAGTGATTGTTTCTCCAGATTTTAGCCATTGGGCCCAAGTGGAAGTAGTCCCGTATTCTGAAATGTTCTGCTATTCCCAAGCTCTGGGGGCTCAGGACTTTGGGTTATCACCATCAGGGCCTGAGGAAATGTGGTAATTTAGGAGGTAATTGTAGTTTGAGTTGAAGGAAGGGAAGGAAAAGAGCCACAATCATTTCACTAATCTTAGTGGACTAACAATATGGAAATCCCCCAACTTTCCAATCTAATATTAGAAAGTCCCCAAACCTTATGCATAAATGGATAAAGAGAATCATCCCTTGAACTCTCTCTTCAACAATGAGATGATTCAGACCAGTACCAATCGCTCAGTGAGAACCATCTACACCCAGAGAGAGGAGCAAGGGAACTGAGTGTGGTTCACAACATAGCATTTTCACTCTTTTTGTTGTTTGCTTACATTTTGTTTTGCTTCACTTTTTCTCTTGGGTAGCACAACAATTATATAAATATGTATGCATATATTGGATTTAACATATATTTCTACCATGTTTAATATATATTGGACTACTTGCCATGTGGGGGAGGGAGTGGAGGAAAGGGGAAAATTAGAACACAGGGTTTTGCAAAGACTAATGTTGAAGAATTGTCCACATGTATATTTTTAAAAATAAAAAAGCTTTAATAATAATATAAAAGAGTTATCATCCATTACTATTTTCTGCCTTGGATAAGTGATATTGTTTTGTCTAAAAGGATTGCTTTTACAATTTTAAAACTATTTGCTCTCTTCTTAACACCTGTTCTTGAATCTCCCCTATTCTGATAATAAATTCTATTGCTTTCATTCCAAATAATTCTCTTTTCTCCTTTGACAGATTCTCCCTCTTTCTCTCCAGTGAAATGCTTTACATTTCTATCCTAAATAGCTGAAGAATGCTAGTAATTATGTTTTCTAAGTAGGCCTGAAAGTTTACAAAAAACAAGTCTGTATCTCAGAAATCAGAATTTGTAATCAGAGAGAGTAAATTCCTTAGCATGCTAATAAATGTCTTGTTTCCATTTGGTCTGCTATCTTTGAATTAAATCATAAAATTCTTCTACCCAGTTTAACTCCTTCGCATCCCACCTAATGGCTATGCTTTCAAAGAATTCCTCATGGCACAAGTCATTTCCTTCATCTTCCACAAGTTACCTTAATGCGTAAGTTATGGTTGTCCTATGGGTGGCAATTATTTCTCAATTATCTCCTCTTGAGACAGGCCCTCATCTTTTTCCCCAC
Organism: Sminthopsis crassicaudata; assembly: GCF_048593235.1. Lineage (NCBI taxonomy): Eukaryota > Metazoa > Chordata > Mammalia > Dasyuromorphia > Dasyuridae > Sminthopsis > Sminthopsis crassicaudata. The sequence continues at coordinate 100,376,649 of NC_133620.1, read as the reverse complement.
AAAGATAAAAAGCACTGTTTCCATTGGAGAAATGAGGGGTCAAATCCCTGCCACACACAAGCCAATCATTCTAAATATGACATTTCTGAGCACATTGAGTATAATCAAGTAAATTAAAAACAATTTTGATCTAAGAATTCTTATAGTCAAGCCTAATGATGAAACATGTTTCTCATCTCTTAGTAGGAATAATACAGACATTTTCAGACAGGAACATTTCCAATACAACCTTGTTTTTTAAAAAGAAGAAAGAAAAAATGGTTTGTTAACAGAAGGAAATTTGGAAATAATTTGAACCAATTCTTCCTCATCTTATAAGGAAGAAATTGAGACCCAGAGAGAACTAACTTAGCCAAAGTAATATAAATAATATAAAAAATGTCAAAATTAGGTTTCACACCCAAATTCATCATTTTTGCCATTACATCACTCTACCTTCAAAAAATCCACTAATATCCCACCCCCCTAGATCTCACACAGAATTTTGTTTAATAGTTCTCTAATTCAATTACTACATAATTTTTGTGTCAAACTTATCATTATTATTATTATTTTGCTCTTATAATCTTACTGAACTGTGTAAATTCCACCAGTAGAGTAATCATTCTGTATATCTCCTAGAGTATTCTGCAAACTCTATCCTCATTTAATTTATTTTTTGTTTAAGAACTAATTGGCATCCTGGGATTTGTAATTTGGAGAGATAAATATTTTTTCAGCTCTGAGAGAAATTTGGAATATCAAGATCTCTTAGCTCAAGTGTTAGAGTGACACCCAGGAACCTTTAAAGGATAAATGTAGTCTTCTAGAGGGCAACCATGGGGGAATCTACATCCCTTGTGGGACTGGGACTTAATTAGCCATGACCTATAGGGCACAAAAGGAGAAACTGAAAAACCACTTAAGTTGTGACAAAGCAGGGAAGGGTTGAGGTGGACATTGGGCCTGTGTAAATATCTCTAGACAGGGCACTTAGACTGAAACTACTGGTTGTTCTCACCTTTTCAAACACTGAGGGAATTTCCAAAAGGTCTTCTTTCCCCCAGTTTCCCTTCCCTATGCTTGTCCAGTAATCGACACTATCTATAATAAACTTTGCTTACCTCTTTTACCTAAGCATCTCCTACATTTCAATTTTTATTCAAATTATAAAAATACAATATTATGTTACTATGATAATAATATGTTATCTGTTATTATAATATCATATATGCCAGGAGTTAGATGATAATACAGATGAGGAACTGTGTAGCTAGATGAATATTAGCAAAGAAAATCAGAAGCACAGGTAGGGTTATAATACTCCCCAGGGCAAGCAGGAAAGGATGGAATCCCCTCAGATTTAAGTAGGCCTTTTTGTTCAAGTAGACTTTCAATAATTACAATCCCACAGTGGTGGTGGTGGTGGGGGGTGTCTCTAGAAACACCATCTTTACTAATCCAATCAGAAAGCCAAGTTATGATGAATATAACCTCCCTCCACCAGGTTATATTTCCCCTATAAAAGATCTCACACAATCCTTTTCTTTCTTATACCTAACTCAGTTAATACAGTTAAGAGTGTAATCCCTTTCCCTTGCTAAACTCTATGAATTTAGCTTGCCAGTCAATGGCATACTTATACCTCATGGCATCTTTCCAACCAATTACTCTCCCCAAATCATCTCATATTTATCACTTCTGGTGTCTATTTTACCTCTTCAATACCATAAAATTTAAAGAGAACCTTAATTCTGAATTTAGGAATTAGTGGGTTCAGAGCTATGTGCATTTTTAATAATTTTGTCTTATAGAAACTTAGTAAAGTAATAGAAAAAAGGAAGATAAAGTGAAGGACAGTGTATTGCTAATATGTAGTATAATGCCGAAGAAACTGAGCAAGACAGATTAGACAGTATTCAATACAGAATTTATTGAATGTAGAGATTTACTGGGACCAATGGATCATGTTTGGTCCCAGGGCTGAACAAGACTATCATTTCAAAAAATCCAGCCTCAATGTCAGATACACCAGATTCTTTATGCAGGGGTTCTCAAACTACCAGGGGGCCAGATGCAACTCACTGAGGATGTTTATACTGCCTGCTGGTTATGGCAATGGGCTGAGGAGCAGAGCTTTTGTTTTTACTATAGTCCGGCCCTCCAACAGTCTGAGGGACAGTGAATTGGCCCCCTACTTTAAAAGTTTGAAAAAAAATGTATAATTATAAAATTAATTAAAAAAAAAAAAGTTTGAGGGCCACTGCTTTATAGGATAACAAGAACAATGACAAAATGGGGGAGGTACCTGGATGGGGCTGACCTAATGGGAGGGAAGCACCTAGGATAACATAATGGGAGGAACTGGAGAGGCTCCTGATATTCTAATGATGTCTAAAATGGATAAAGACCTTTATCCCATCAGACATTAAGAGGGAACCTGAGGCAGAGAAACTAAATAGGATAATTAGGGAAACTGGGTCAGGATAATAAAAGAGAACTGTGGCACAACATTCCACACTCTCTCTCTCCTAACTATTCAAATCTTTGAATTACCTTCCTCTAGAAGGTCTTAGCCCCATAATTTTGACCAACCCTATGTGAAGTAAATAGACCAAATAAAAACCAAAATAAAGCTACAACGCAAGGACTTATGGCAAGGGCAAGTCTCTCCCTGATAACCCGAGTTAATCAGCAATACACAAAGCTCCTCATTGCAATCATATCAGGTCCTCAGCAGTTGGGGAGCATATGGACAGTTCACTGTGAGTTAGGTCTGTGGTCATTTGTGCAGTTAACTCAGCCTCTGCTTATAGAGCAGCAGGGTTCAAGACAGTTCTAAATTTGCTGCCCATCCTAAGAGGGGCACCCCAAGTCTTAGGAGGAAAATGAGGCCTGCAGTAGCTCTACCTGTCCCCTCAATGGAACAGGAGCTGCTACTAGGATCCAGATTTCTGAGCAGTGTATGCACAGTTAGACCAAGGCAAACAACCCCAAACTTTAGAGCCCCGATATCAAACTGCTGCAAGGTTCTCTGAGAACCCTGAAATACTAATTAAGGAACTGGGGTTACAGGAGTGGAAAAACAGATCAGAGAGACTGCCTGGTGTCTGACTTCTGGTTGTTTCTGAGAAAACTGAGTCTGCCAGGGGAATTCAACAGAATAAGGGATTTCAAAGTTAAAGCATAACCAGCAACTCATAGTCCAGTAAATTTAAGGACATCCAATTCAATATAAACTAGTGAGATGGGGGTAGGATAGAATTAGCCAAGAAACTACACCAGTTTCCCCAATTTCCTATGTCTTTTAATGTTAGGATAAAGGTTTTATATCTTAAACCTTAGGCTATATATATTCCCTCTTAATGTTTGATGGGGTAAAGGTCTTTATCCATTTTAGACATCATTAGAATATCAGGAGCCTCTCCAGTACCTCCCTTTATGTCATCCTAGATATCTCCTCCATTATGTCATTGTTCTTGTTACCTTATAAAGAATCTTGTGTATCTGACATTGGTGCTGGATTCTTTGAGAGGATAGTCTCCTTCAGCCCTAGGAACAACCATGGATTCATTGGTCCGAGTAAATCTCTCCATTTAATAAATTCTGTATTGAATACTCTTTAATCTCTATCTTGCTCAGTTTCTCCGGCAGTACAGTAGTTAGCTACATGCTTTTAAAAAAATGACTCTCAGAGAAGGAAGAAGGATTGAGTATTGACTATCTAATCTTAGCCTTTCCTGATATACTCAATAGTGTAACATATTCATATGGCTAAGGATTGTCTATTATATGTTTAATATTTGTTAAATATCTAAGAGAGTTGGGTTAAGTTGGAGGTATATTCCAAAAAAAAAAAAAATTAGTAAAATCTAACTAAGAGAAAGAATCAAAAGGCATTAAAAGTTACATTAGTTACATTTCAACCTTCATAGGGTTTTCAGTTCTTTTAGTGTGAAATGGGTCTTTCTGCCATTGGCTCAAATCTTGTACAATGGAGGAACAGAACCTCCATCCCTTAGACACAGCCAGAAAGAGAGACTGTCCCAATCTGGTGGTTTTAAAGTAGAAGGAAAGTCTGCTTCTACCTATGGGGTAAGGAAATTCAGAATGCCTTCTCCCAGAAGCAGGTTCCTGTATTTCCCATAAGGTACCTCCATCCACCTCAGGAGATTTTGCTTGGGTTTGGAATTAGGACCATATGAGTTGAAATCTTGTCTCTTATTAGCTGTGTGATTCTGACAAGGTATTTAACTTCAATTTCCTTGTCTGCAAAGTTGAGGCAGTTGGACTAGGTGAACCTAAGATCTCTTCTCCTCTAATTCTATTATTCTGGGACTATCTTCTGATTTCCCTCTAAGGATAAAACTGACTCCCAGTTTCCAAAGATAGTGTAGCCCTGCCCAAAAAGCCAGCTAAGTTAAAAAATTCTGACTCATCCTTAGAGCACTGGCCTTTTTTTTCATCCATAGCAATTCAATTGTTGAGGAAAAGCTTGGAAAATTATAGGATCTTGTAAAATATAAAGTGAATCAAAACTCTTAAAAACTGAATTTATTTAATTTCAACAAACTAACTAGGGTTTGACTATACTCTATCTTGTTTCCAATCTCTTGAGGAAAAAACTATCATTTGTCACAAGTAGCATCCATTACTTGGCTCTTCTCAGCAATGCAGTGATTCAAGACAATTCCAAAAGAATTAGGATGGAAAATTCCATCCACATCAAGATAAAAAACTATGAAGACTGAATATAGATCAAAGCATAGTATTTTCACCTTTTTTTTTGTTTGTTTGTTTGTTTGCTTGCTTTCCCTTTTTGTGTGTGTGTGTTTTTGGTTTTTTTTTCTCTTTTGGTCTTATTTTTCTTGTACTACATGACAAATGACAGAAATATGTTTAAAAAGACCTTACATGTTTAACCTCTATCAGATTGTTTGCTGTGTTGAGGAGGGGAGAGGTAAGGGAAGGAGAGGGAACAATTTAGAACACAAAGTCTTACAAAAATGAACTCTGGAAATTATGTATATTTGGAAAAATAAAATACTATTGAGAAAAAAAAAGTTTGTGTATTTAACCTTGTAAATGTTAATGTAAAATGTAATGTAAAAATTTTAAAAATGTAAATTTTTTTCATGCTTCTTTGAATTCTTCATGTGTATCATTTCTTATTCAAATAAGAATTGCTTATACATTTAAAAAATTAGCATCCATTTTTTAGATTCTTCCATAAATTCTTGTCTCACTGATGGTGATCTCACCAATACAGATTTTAACCTGTCCAGGCTTTCTTGAAATGTGATTCTTGTTCATGTCTCCCTAATTCCTTCTTAAACCTTCTTCCCCAACTAATGGATTGTTTTTGTTTCTTTTCTTTTTTAAATAAAATTTTACTAACAACTTTTGGTTTTATACTACCCAAATTCCCCTGCTATGTTCCTGCCCCTCTTTCTATTTCTTTAAAATTTTTTTTTTGTTTGTTTTGTGACTACTATCCTAGTAATCACTGGGCAGGTGTGTGATCTCAGGGACAGATCTAAGTTCCAAAAACTGAGGTCTAGGGCAAAGTTTTTGAAAGGCATTTGAAATATTTCATACATTGGCAGAAACTAGGCATTGACCCACACCTAACATCATATAACAAGATAAGGTCGAAATGGGTTCATGATTTGGACATAAAGAGTGATATTATAAACAAATTAGAAGAACATAGGATAGTTTACCTCTTAGATCTGTGGAGAAAGAATTTGTGACCAAAGGAGAACTGGAACTCATTACTGAACACCAGATAGATAATTTTGATTATATTAAGTTAAAAGGTTTCTGTACAAGCAAAACTAATGCAGATAAGATTAAAAGGGAAGCAACAAATTGGGGGGAAAAAAAAAAAATATATATATATATATATATATATTTATATTTAAGAGTTCTGATAAAGACCCCATTTCTAAAATAGCTAAAGAATTTACTCAAATTTATAAGAATTCAAGCCATTCTCCAATTGATAAATGAGCAAAGGATATGAACAATTTTCAAATGAAGAAATTAAAACCGTTTCTAGCCATATGAAAAGGTGCTCCAAATCATTATTGATCAGAAAAATGCAAATTTAAGATAACTCTGAGATACCACTATACACCTCTCAGATTGGCTAAGATAACAGGAAGGGATGATGAATGTTGGAGGGGATGTGGGAAAACTGAGACATTGATACATTGTTGGTGGAGTTGTGAACGGATCCAACCATTCAGGAGAGCAGTTTGAAACTCTACTCAAAAAGTTATCAAACTGTGCACCCTTTGACCCAGCAGTGTTTCTACTGGGCTTATATCCCAAAGAAATCATAAAGGAAGGAAAGGGATCCACATGTGCAAAAATCTTTGTGGCACCCCTCTTTATAGTGGCCAGAAACTGGAAACTGAGTGGATGGCTATCTTCTGGAGAATGGCTGAATAAGTTATGGTATATGAATGTTATGAAATACTATCGATCTATAAGAAATGATCAGGAGGACGATTTCAGAGAGACCTGGAGAGACTTACATGAACTGATGCTGAGTGAATGAACAGAACCAGGAGATCACTGTACACAGCAACAACAACACTATAAGAAGATCAACTCTGATGGACGGGGCTCTCTTCAACAATGAGATGATTCAGGACAGTTCCAATGATCTTGTGATGAAGAGAGTCATCTAAAACCAGAGAGAGGATAATGGGAATTGAGTGTGGATCACAACATAGCATTCTCACTCATTTGTTTGCTTGCATTGTGTTTTCTTACTCATTTTCTTTTCTTTTTGATCTGATTTTTTTTATGCAGTAAGATAATTGTATAAATATGTTTATATATATTGGATTTAACATATGTAACACATATTGGATTGCTTGTCATCTAGGGAAAGGGGTGGGGGGAAGGAGGGGAAATTTTGGAACCCAAGGTTTTGCAAGGGTCAATGTAGAAAAATTAGCATATGTTCTGTCAATAAAAAGCTTTCTAAAAAAAGGAAATATTTCATACATTTAATCATTCATTTAATGAACATTGATTAATCTATACTTAGTATAAAAAATATAACATATGCTTGCTGCCATCAGAGAGCATACAATGTTGGGCACTGGGGTCACAGCCACCCCCCCTTCCCTGCCATAAGGACTGGGAGAACTGAGTCAGGAAAAACCTTGTAGCTCAGATCACTTTTACATATCGTTGTTTCATAAACTCCAGGTGCCTCATCTCAATCCTTGCTGGCATAATTCCCCCTCTGTTTGAGTATTACCCCTCACCTTGTATTGCCCCTCACCTTGCTATCTCCTGCCCTGGACCTTTTTATCTTGACCCCTACCCTGTCAGGATTATGTTATGATCCTTTCTTGGAATTATGGTTTTGCTGTTCACCCAGTGTCCTCACCCCCTTTATCTGCCTTTGTTTTCCCTATAAGATTGTATACTCAGGTTATGTATTCTATTTGCAAACCCTAGTAAGCTAAAATTTTATATAAGTTCCCTGCCTCAGTTTATCTGCACCAAATGCTTTGGACATGAGTCCCATTCAGTCGACTAGACCAAATTCTCCACATTAAAGATTAAAAACCAATCATTGTCTGCTTCAGTTTCTCGAGTATTACAACAGTATCATGGGGAAATGAAGTATATACACAAATCTATAATATAAAATTGGATGAGATAGATAAATGCTTCAAGAAAGATGAATATTTTTTGCTATAGAAGTGTAGGAATAAAAAGCTGTTTACACAGCTGAACACAATCTTAACTTCAATTATATCTCTAATAGGTCTTTACCTCATAGATCAAACAAAAAGGTGAGAGGCCCTGATGTACAAAAATATTCACAGCAGCTATGTTTATAGTTGCAGAGAACTGGAAACTAAGGGATGCCCATCAATTAGGGAATGGCTTGACAAGTTATGGCATATAAATGTAAGAGAATACTGTTGTGCTGTAAGAAATATTGAAAGGAATAGATCCAGAGATGACTGGGGAAATTTGTAAGAACTGATGCAGAGTGATGTGAGCAGAACCAGAACAGTTTATAGAATAGTAACAATATTTTAAAATTTTTGTAAAATTAAATTTTACTTTTATTTTCAAAAATCAGCCTTCTCTCTCACTTCTCTTTCCTTTACCCTTCCTTAACCTTCACTGAGAAAGAAAGAATGTGCATTGAAGCAAAACAAAATTTCTTATTTGCCACATCTAAAAATAAATGTCTCAGTTTGTGCTCTCAGTGCCTCTTTTGTCAGGAGATGGACAGTATATTTTAATCAGTTTCCAAGTTTTTTTTATATATATATATTATATATATATATATACGTATACATTATTTATATTAACACACATTTTATAAACACATATCAGACTTCTCTGAATCTATTTCCTTTAACATTTCTTTTTTTTAAAGTTTATTTTCAAAACATATGCATAGTTTTTAACATTCACCCTTGTAAAACCTTATGTCCCCAAATTTTTTTCTCCTTCCCTTTTCCCCACCCTTACTCTAGATGATAAGTAATTCCTTCAATATTTCTTATAACACTACATATGCTTACATACATACACACACATTTATATTTTACATTTATTTATATATTTTACCCTTTTTTGTTTTAATCTCATGAATGTTCAAAACTATCTTTATATTTAATTGGGAAAATAAAACACTATTGAGATAAATAAAAGAGTAAATACATGTATCATCTTATCATATTTGAATATGAGCAGTTTATCCTTGTTCAATCCTTTATCATTGTCCCATTCATGTTGACCTTTGTTTCTCTTCACTTCTATGCTTGGATTTCAGAATTTCTTTTTTTTTTTTTTTTTTTTTTTTTGGATAGGGTTTCAAATTTTCTCTGAAGCTCTGGTATTTTTACCAGTAATATTTAAGGTCCTTGATTTCACTAAAGATTCATTTTTCTCCCCTACAGCTTTAAACTTAAGTTTTGCTATGCAAAATTTTTTTGTCTGTAAGCTTTTTGCATATCCTTTTGCTATGCAAAATTTTTTTGTCTGTAAGCTTTTTGCATATCCTTTGCCTTTTGGAATAACATATTCCCCAGTGCTTTATAGTAGTGGTTCCTAAATGATGGATGATCTTGACTTTGGCTCCTCTACTTGAATTCTTTTTATTTTGACTGCTAACAGAATTTTTTTTTTTTTTTAACTGTAATTTCTAGATTTTGGCTTTATTGTTCCTGGGAGTTTTCCTTTTAGGAAGTCAACAGTGGATTCTGTCTATTTCCATTTTCCTTTCTGGTTCTAAGAAATTTGGTAATTTTAAGATTTCTTGAAATGGGATTTTTTTTTTTTTTGATTATGAGTTTCATATGGTTTAATGATCCCAAAATTTTCTTTCTTCTGTCTGTTTTCCAGGCCAATTGTTTTTGTTATGAGATACCTTACTTTTTTTCCTCCCAGCCTTTTTGACTTTTGGAATTTCTTATTGTCTCACGGCTTTTTCTTTTCTTTTTTTTTAGTTGACAAACTTTTTATTTAGTGTTACAAAAATATTTAGTCAATGTTATCATCCAACTGCTTAGATTCTTTTTTTTTTTTTTTGCTTCCTTCATTTTCCTCACCTGGGACAGCTGTGCTAGCAGGAGCAGTACCACCAGCTGCTGGAACAGGTCCACCAACTGTTAAGTTGCAGATAAGACTTCTAATGTTAACTTTGCAAATAATTCAGACCAGAATGGTTCAACATTTACACCTGCTGTTTTAATGAAGACATTAATTTTATCCTCCATGACCATAATCTCATGGTCGTGAAGGATGAGGGCAGAGAAGATGCAAGGGAGCTCAGACATGGACATTTCAGGAGATGAATGAGGAGAAACTTGTTAGTAGTGAAGCTGTGGAGAGCTGAAGTGAGGGTTCATCTAAAGCTTCCAAAGAACAAGCACCTTACAGACAACTGAAGAGAATTTTGACTCGACTTCTTTTTGATTTATTCAAATTTTCAGGGAGTTTGTTGCACAGTTTTACACTCCTTAACCAATCTATTAATTCCCTTTCTATTTCTTCCATCGTTCTCATTTCTTTTCTAATTTTTTCCTTAAGTGTTCTCATTCCATTTATAAAAATGTTTAACTACTTTAAAAAATTCTCGCCTTAACTTTCCTAGGAATTCTAGTTGGGTTTGTGCTTGAACTGTTTTTTTTTTTTTTTCTCCTGAGGCAATGCTCGCAGATGTTTTGGAGTTATTCTCTTCTGCATCTGTGTCTTGAGTATCCCTAATACCACAGTAGATCATTATGGAGGGACTCCGTTATTTTGGTTGTCCATTCTTCTAGCCTGCTTCCTGACTTCAGACCTTAGAGTGGGTCTCTAAGGCATTTCTGGAAAGAAGGTCTGGAGTAAATCCAGTTCTTGGGTTTTGAGTTAGCAGAAAGAGTGGGGTAGATAAGTATTTATATAGTGCCTACTATCTGCCAATCACTGTGCTTTGAGCCTTACAAATAATATCTCATCTGATCCTTACAACAATCCTGTGAGGTAAGTGCTATTATTATCTCCATTATACAGTTGAGTAAATTAAGGCAAGTGATTTGCCCAGGGTTACACAGCTAGTGAGTCTCTGAAGTTACCTTTCAACTCAAATCTTTTCTTATCTTGGCTAAATCATCCAGCTGCCTCAGAAGGTTGTTATTTCAGATCTCAGGGACAGACTGAGTATTCTCAAAGGCCTTAATGTTTCCAAAGTGTTCTGATCCAGGGCAAAGGTTGAGTGCTACTGCCCTGGTGTGAACTCTGCAAGTTCCAGACCTGGTTTGGGTCTGAGCAAGAGTAAACTGCTGCTGGACTTTTTGTGGAAAGTTGTTGTGACTCACAGCATTAGCATTGGAAGCTCCTCTTTGGCCCAGGATTCTCAGCCTGATTATCCTTCTGTAGGCTAGGCTAGAAGTTGTGAGACCCTGTTTTGCCCTTGAGGTCTTGGCCATAATTACTGTTGGTTTGAGAACTTCCTTCTTTTTCAGTACTTCACCTGGGATTTTCCTTGGCTGAGTCCACTACAGTTTGTGGGGTTCCTTTCTCATTCTGTCCTGGATCCTCCACATGGAACTGGGTAGTGGGTACTTGTGGCTGTCTCAGTAATTTGGTTCTGCAGATACCCAGAAATGGGTCTCCTCTTGCCCTGTGGTTAGAGTTTCTTCCTGGGCACTAAAGTATTCTCCTGATCACTGTGCTCCCAGATTGATCCCAATTCCCAGTGCTGTTCCAGATCTCCCAGTGTGTCTAGGTTGGACTTTTTCTGGATTTCCCTTCAGGTTTCAGCTAGTGCATTTTCTAGATGTAGTAGGAGAAGGCTGTGGAAAGTCCACTATTTTGCTTCCTATTACTTCAGTTGTTTATAGAAGTGATAAACTATAAACAACATAGTAAAGACAAGCAGCTTTCAAAGATTTAAGTCAAATCAATAAGCATTTATTAAGCACTTATTATGTGCTGATCAATGCAATGACCAACTACAATTCTGGAAGACAGCTGATGGGTTGAAGATGCAGGGATATGGCCAACAAAAGAATTCTTTTTTTGATTCTTAGGTTATGCAAATTTGCTAGAGGATTTAAAATTTTTTTTTCTCCAGTTGAATCACTTCCATTTGAATTATTTTAGGAAGATTCTGAAGATCACCTGGATGGATAAGATACCAGAGACCAACATCCTTTTTTGAACTAAATTACCAAGCATTCCAACTCTACTGCAGAGAGTTGGGCATGTTGTTTGAATGCCAAATGTACATTTGCCACCCCCCCAAAAAAAATTATTTTATGGAGAACTCACACAGGACAAGTGCTCACAAGATGGTTAGAAAAAGCAATACAAATTCACTCTCAAGGTCTCTCAAGAACTTTAGAGTTGATTGTATGATTGGGATACACTGGCACAGGACCACCCAGCATTCATCAGAGAAGGCATGTTCTATGAACAAAGCAGAATTGAATTAGCTGGGAAGAAACACAAGATGTGCAAAGTTAAGATGGTCCACCCCAAATGTTCACAGAGACTATTTGTGTCGCACCTGTAGTACAGTTACTAGCTCTTATTGCTCTGAGCCACAGTTGGATACTGTTACAAAGTATCTGGACTCTTAATAAAATGTCATTTTGGTCCTTTTCCAGGACAAAAACCAATAATTGGGAGGTGGGAGGGAGAGAAATTAAATACTTATTAATCAAAACAAAAAGAGAATAGCAAAGGAAAAGATAAAATAAAGCAAAACATCAACAAACAAACAAGAAAGAAATACAGGGAAGATTGCATATTCAATAATACAGGGATTTGAATAATGAAAATTAAACTAGGGCTCCAGTTCATTTGTATAAGATATTCCTCATTAATGGAAATTGGTTAATCAATTCAGCCCCTCTGGTGGCCTTGGAGTAATCATTTTCTACCAAGGAGGAGAATCTTATGCAAACAGCCTTAAACTCTGGGTTTCAAAAATCTTAGAAATGGAAAGGAATTTAAGAACCATTTAGTTCAAGCATTCATAGGAATCTTTTCTCCAGCATTTACCTCTAAGGGTCCTTCTAGCTATAAATTTTATGAGCCTATTCGTTTTGACAGATGCTCACGAAGCCTCTTCTTGGAATATTTCCAGTAACTCAAGAGTTCATTAAGCTCTTAAGACAGTCCATTCCATTTTGGGGACATGTTGGGTTTCTAAAAAATTCTTAGTGATATACTTCCCTGTAAACTATTCACTGGCCCAGGTTTGGCCCTATCATGTCAAAGGGAATGAGTCTTCTCTTTCACACAAAAGACCTTCAAGATCTGAGGACAGCCATCAGATAAAGGAGAACCCCTTAGAATAAACATTTCTGGTTTCTCTGACTGCTCCTCAAGCATCTCTAGCTGATCAATGTCCCTCCTCAAGTTCAGTGTGCTGAAGCAGAACAGATATGATCAAACCAACATGGCATATAGCTCCTAGCACAGGTATATCCAATTCCTCTTGATTCAGCTTAAGTTGCATCAAAGAACTGTGCTGGGTCAACTTCAAGTACTTGTATAATCTATATTTTTAACCTAATCTAATTTACATTTATCCTTATTTTAGCAATGCTGAGGAAGAAAAGAAGGAAATAAGCTTTTATATAGCATCTACTATGTTACTGCTAAAATTCTTTCTTTTCTTGAATTTTTTTTTTTAATTATAGCTTTTTATTTACAAAACATATGCATGGGTAATTTTTCAACATTGAGCTAAACTTCTTTCTTCAACATCACCCCTTAAACGCAAATCATTCTGTTTCTCATTGATTGGCCAATAATTGGTCCTAGGCCAAGCCTAGTTGGTCTTTGTTTGGGCTCTGATTGGCTCAGAGTGAAGGTAAATAGCAATTGTTTTTGTTTTGGCTAAAAACCCCTAGGGTCTACCATTTCAGAATTGATAGTTTTTGTTTTTGTTTTTATTAGATAAAAGAGGCTTTTTTTTTTTTTTTTTTTTTTTTTTGCCTCAATTTTAAGCACTGAATGAGCTTTGCCTCAGTTAAACTGAGACCTGTTAAAGACCCCACTGCATCCAGGGCCATCTCCAATCATCTTGATCTATATCTGGCCACTGGATTCAGATGGCTCTGGAGGGGAAAGTGAGGCAGGTGACTTTGCAAAGCCTTCCCTCACTTCAATCCAATTCACTTCCATGCATCACCTCCCTGATGTGATTTTGATCTTTGAGAATAATGCGAACAACCATCGCATGGCAGGCACTGTGCTAAATGCTTTACAAATATTGTCTCATTTAATTTTCAAAATATTCCTGGGAGGTAGGTGCTATTATTATCATCCCCATTTTACAGATAAAAATACTGGGGCAGGGAGAAATTAAGTGACTTGCCCAGAATCATACAGCGATAAGTATCTGAAGTCAGATTTCAACTCCCAACTTCCTGACCTCAGACCCTACAATCTATTTTGTCATGAAGCTATTTCAAACAAGACTATTTAAAAAGTACTTTGATTTTATTTTCCCTGTTCTTCTCCCAACCTAGTCTTAATGCTCTCATTGCCACCCTTTACAAGGATTGCAGATTAATTTTCTCTCTGCCCAGATTTGATCATATCCCACCTAATAGGATGCATCACATCTTCCCTACTCTTGGAATACCTTCTTCCCTCTATCCCTCACCTCTTCACTTTCTGGATGACCTCTAGTTTGTTTCTTTATCTCTATCTATTGAATCTTACCATCCTCCAAGAGCAAATCATATCTCTTCCATGAACCTTTCCTAATTATTCCCTTTGCCCCAACTTGTTTCCTTGTTTTCACAAAAGGTACTCTTTTACTTATAAAAAATGAATATGCCATGCTTGATTCTGTATTCTCTTTACTAGCATTTGTATAATCAATGCAACTTTAAGTATGGGAGAGCTGACAATCATTTGTCATTTTTTGAGTCTCAGAAGGATCAGTTATTTTCCATTTCTTTTTGAGGCTAAGTGACTTGATTTTTGTTACATAGCCAGTCATATGAGTGGCCAGTTTGGAATGCAAGACAGCTCATCCAAAACCAGCATTCTTTTCACTATTACATGCTGTCTCTCAGGGACAAACCTTTAAAGGACCCACATTTTACTGGGGAATAGGAAATACAACATGTACATAGGTAAGTATGACACAAGATAGTGTGTGATGAGGGCAGATACAAAATCCAGACAAAACATGAAAAGGGAAAAAAAAATTTTAAGCTGTGGGCATTAGGGAAGTTTCATGGAAGAAAGTGGAATGGAGTGGAGCTTTGGAGAAGTACATGTCAGGTATACAGGGATGGATGGGCTAGCTGAATGCACTGAACTCAGCACAAATTGGTCTGAGAACATCTGATAGTCTAGTTTTGAATGTAGAAGGCACGAAAATGATTTAAGTATGAGAAAATATGATATTGGAGGGCTTGAAATATTAATACATTAAAGTTTATATTTTATAATATGGGCAATGGAAAGCCAGATTTTTGAGCAGGGAAGTGACATGATCAGACTTATATTTCATAAAGTTTATTTTAGAAAGCTTTGTGAAAGATGTTCTGGATAGGGTACAAATAGAAAAAGACAGAGAAATAGTTAGGTTATCATAATAGTTCAGATGAGAGGAGAGAAGAACTTGAAACCCAGGGGGAATAATGTAAATAGAGAGGGACTAGATATTCAACAGGATTTGATAATTAACTTGTGTGAGAGGGGGAGGGGGGAGAAATGAAAGAGAAAAAAATAATTAAAAATGACCCTTAATTAAATCACAACCTGTGTGAGAGTCTATATGAACATTGTCAGTCAACAAGCATTTATTAAGTATCTATTATGTCTCAAGCAATGTGCTAAGCACTAGGATTCTAAATAAAGGCAAAAGACAATTCTGTTTTTTGTTTGTTTGTTTTTTTCAGAAACTGCAAACCACTATGAACAAACAAGATATATAAGATAAAATGGAGATAATCAAGATAGGGAAGGCATTAAGGACGTTAAGTTAGATTAAAAAGGGCCTCTTGGCGAAGGTATTTTAGTTGGGACTTGAAGGAACTTAGAGAAGCCAGGAGGTGGAGACAAAAGAGGGAAAGCATTCTAGGGATGAGGGATATTTAGAGATGTCATTTATCTTTAAATCTGCCCTAGGGCCTACCTAGCACATTGCTGTTCGTACAGCAGGCATCTAATACTTGAGTAATAAATTAAATTGGCTTTGACCCATTATGCCAGTTTAGGGGACCATTTTTGATTCTATAGCACCTTCCCAACTTATAGGTTCAGTTCAATGTAACAGGCAAAGAACTGAGAACTGAATCTATTTCTCAGGACAGAAACATAATGTTTATGTCTGAAATGGAAATTAATTAGAATCAGAATAGGATGGATGACATAAGCCATTTGAAAAAGTGAAGATGAAACTTTTTGTCTATCTCCTGACAGAAGTGATAGACTACAAATATATATATATATATATATATATATATATATATATATATATATATATATATATATATATATATATATATATTACACAATCACTGAGAATTTATTTCGTCTGACTACATATAGCTGTTATCAAAGATTTTTTTTTCCTTTGTTTTTCATTTGGGGGAATGGGAAGAAGAATAATTTAATAATTTTTTAAAAATTAAATAAAAAAGGAAAAAAAAAACCTCAAGAACTCTGATCAAAGCAATGACCAACTACATACAGTTCCAAAAGACTCATGAAAAAACATGTTGCCTATCTCCTGACAAGATGTGATAGATTCAGTTTGAGATACATTTTTTGGACAGGTCCAATGTGAGAATTTTCTTTGCTTCACTTATTTACATTTAATTAACTATGAAGATTTTATGTTTTATATTAATTATAAAAGTTTTATTTTTGTTTTCTTTTAAATGGGAGGGACAAAAATAAATGATAGTTGTAAGATAAAATAAAATGGGGGCAAGTATAGGAATAGCAAGTTGTGATAGTTTGCAGTTTTAATCGAAATCATCTTTGAAAAACCATATTATGTTATTTATTATATAAATTTAAAAATTATAAGTGCTTTACACATATAAAAAGACATGTTCCAAAATGACTTTTTCTGATTCATGCTGACCACATGGCCCTGACTCAGTACTGGGCTTGGCTCTTCGAAAAGACAAGGAAGAAAGATAGGGATTTTATTGAATAAAGAAGAATTGATGGCTTAGTGGGTTATTTAAAAAATAGCTTCCCTCAGCTTTAAGTTTCTTCCCTTCTGGCTATTGTTTCCAGACATCCCCTTGAGAAAGCTTTATATCTAATGTAGAGAGAAATAACATGTGAATATGTGATTTTATATAATAATTTATTCCCAGAGGAATGGGATGAGGTTTTAAAAAGCTGAAGAATGAAGAACAAAGTAACTCATGCTCAGCTCCCCTAGGCTAGGATCTGCTAGGACCAGGCTCAATTCTGCTCCTGTCCATGGCTCCCGGGTGGATGGGGTCCCCTTAAGACTGAGGTTCCCAAAGTTAAACCATCTCATTTGATCTTTACCCCAGCCCCATGAGCATGTTACTTCGGGTAGCCTGATCCTTCCTTACAGATGAAGAAAGTTAACCACAAGCCACACAGCCAGATATTGACATTGTCAGTTTCCAGCTTTTTGAGAGTAGGGGCCTTGGTTGTTGCTGTTCCCCTTTCTGTGCCCAGCAGGAATCACAGCAGACACATAATAATTGTTGACTGATACAAACACACCACATTTTGAGTTAGGAGAAAGATACTGATAGCTGGGGAGAAGAGGAAAAGCTTATTTTAGGAGATGGCACCTGAGCTGACCTTTGCAGAAGTGATGCACGACCTGCCCTTCCAGCTGCATGCAGGCAGATGGTTGTTAGGTTGATTAGCTGTTGAGCTGATGAGCTAGCACACTGAATATTGAACACTGCACTCCCATCTTCTGCAGGAGACCCCTTCTGATAACCTTTAAACTAGCTCCTTCCCTAGTGGATGATCTACAACCAAATCTGGTTTGAAGCATAATTGGTCGCAGTTGTGTCTCCCCCATTCGTCCAATTAGACTGAGAACAGGGATTATCTTTTATCTTCCTCTGAATCCCCAGCTTTTTAGTACCTGGCATATAGTAGGTGCCAAATAAATGCTTGTTGACTGACAGGCTTATCTCTTCTAACCCTAACCCCAAACTTTTTAACTCCTTCAGTTGTATTTCTCCCTTCACCTCTTCAGCCATCTCGTCTCTAGCTTCTCCAACCCCCCTCCTCTTCCTTCCTTCTTTCCTTGCTATCCTTCCCCTTTTCTTTCTCTTCCTCCTCCCTCTTTCCCTCCTTCCTTCTCCCCCCGCCCTTCCTTTTTTCCTTCCTCCATTCCCCATCTTCGCTCCTCTTTCCCTCGTTCCTCCTCCCCCGGCCCTCCTTTTTTCCTTCCCCCATTCCCCCATCCCCCCTTCTTCTCCATTTCTCCCTCTTTTCTTCCTATCTTCCCCCCTCTTCCTTTCCCCCTCTCCCTTCTTTCTCCTCTCCTTTCCTCCCTTTCTCTCCTCCTCCAGTCCTTTCTCCTGTCCCCTCCTCCCCCCAGCTCTTCAGCCTCCGCAGCTCCGCCACGCGCCGCGGTAACCGCTCTGCGTAGTTCGTGCAGTGGGCCCAGGCTCTGCTCTCTTGGGCCTTGTTTTTCTGGGCAAAAGTCAGGACACGTGGTCTCCCAGACAGATGCTGGAACCAAGTAGACAAATGAGGAACTAAATACTCTGGGACTGTGCATGAGCCACAAAGCTGGGACAGGGAGAGACGCGAGCGTCTTTCCACCTGGCTTCCAGCGTGCAAGCTTTGAGTTTCTTTTTCTGGTATTGAGGAGGGGGTTGCAAAATCAGAGGGGGTGGAGAGACACAGGCATGCACACATGCGACCTTCATACTTCCTATAGAAGGGGCAGCGCCGACTCACTCAGGAAGGAGCCCGGATAGCTCAGTCGGTAGAGCATCAGACTTTTAATCTGAGGGTCCAGGGTTTCAAGTCCCTGTTCGGGCGGAACTTTTTATTTTTAAAAGCTTCCTCTTTTTAAAATAAGCAATTTGAGAAACGAAACTGTCTTTTGAGGAAATGTTTACAGCGCTTCCTGCAAAATCCAAATGTTCCTGTGATTCCTGCGACGGGCATGACGCATTGTCTATTCTGCAAGGTTCTAAGAGGATTTCTTTATGGCAGCCGAAAACGTGGCAAGTCTTTTCTATTAGTTAGAGCCGTGGTATATAATGAAACCTTTTCCGAAAATTTTGCAAACCAAAAGAGAGCTTCCGCCCGAACAGGGACTTGAACCCTGGACCCTCAGATTAAAAGTCTGATGCTCTACCGACTTGAGCTATCCGGGGCGCTCTATGAGCGTGATCCTCCGTAGCTTACTTGTTATATTCTTAATGGACAAATAGTTCTTTATGATTTGTCCCTAAATTTCACTTATAAAATACAATTCTACAGCAGAGTAAAGAGCAAGAACTAAATAGAGCTCCTTTCTTTTTGTTCTTCTAAAGAAAAGAATTAATAGAACGCTAAGCTTCTGTTTAAAATTAGACCTGGATTTTTCAGCCCCATTCACATTTCCTGTTTGGTCAGGAGCCAATGAAGGCATTTGAAACCAAACTCCATGAAATCAAAGGGATGGCACAAAATGAAAGAAAAATACACACAAAGATGAACATTCTCAGAGCTGAATTTAGACACAGATTTGCATTTTCCTCTCACCCCAATTCCTCTACCTTCCTTCTACCCTTTCTTAGGCAAATCCTTCTACATTTAAAATAAAAGATGATCAAAAAATAAAATCAAATAAAAGATGATCCACTGAGGTGGAAGCACATACTATTTTTGGGTAAAGAATGTACAATATGCCAATTTATTAAAGGAGCTTTTATTTTTCAGTATATCATCTTGACATGCAGATAAACTTCCCTCCCGAGCAGTGAGGAAAGAGATGCACTTGGTTTTAGGATGATGAGGACTAAAACTAGAGGCAAATCAACTTTACATAAATTTTTAACTGAGTTAACTTGGATAAAGTACTTTGCAAATCTTAAATCGCTGGCTTAATGCAAACTATTATTATTGTTATTATTATTAATTATTATGACTAATCCATCAGGGATTACTGTCATGTTTTTTTTCCCAAGCAAGTTATTGGCAAGACACTCCACAGATGGCTTCCTCAGAAGCTGATGGTTATCAGAAACAACAAAAATGAAAATACAAAACTTTTAGAGGGTAAACCTGAGGTCACTGCAACTACTGTCTTAATGCATCACCTCCAATATACGTAATTGTTTGCATGTTCTTTCTCTTTGGTCTGCAAGCTCCCTGACAGCTGGGGACTATTTTGCCTTTCTCTTATCCCCAAACCTTAGTGCAGTGTCTGGGACTTAATAAAACCTTATAAAATAAATGCTTATTGACTGACTGACCTTACAACTTTAAAAGTAGTTGGAGAGATCAAAAAGAAAATTTATTTTTATTTTTATTCTGACTTTGTTGTTTAGTCGTTTTTCAATCATATCTAATTCTTCATGATCCCATTTGAGATTTTCTTGGCAAAGATATTGGAGTAGTTTGTCATTTCCTTCACCAGATCATTTTACAGATGAGGAAACTGAGGCAACTAAGGCTAATGGGAAAACTCTCAGAAAGGCACAGTTAATGACTGCCTTGAGCAGTATAGAATTCATGAAGATGAGAATTTTTTTTTTTATTAAAGCTTTTTATTTTCAAAACATACGCATTGATAATTTTCAACATTCCTCTGGTAAAATCTTGTTCCACGTGTTTTTCCCCCATCCCTTCACCTAGATGACAAGTAATCCAATATATGTTAAACATGTGCAGTTCATGAAGATGAGTGGTTAAGGAAATCAAATTTATTGAGGTTTGAATATAAATAGAAAAGGAAAGAGACAGAGAGATAGAGAGAGAGAGGAGAATTGTACATGCTACTGCAGACTACTTGCTTCTTTCAATTTTTGGTTTTTAAAATTGTTCTATTTGTCTGGCTTTATTTTTTGTTCTTTTCTATCCATTAAAAAAAAAAAATCTCCATGAGGAAGACTCAAGAAAACTAATTATATCTTAATTGTTGGTATAGGTAGAAAAATCCTATTGGAATGATTCATGTTAGCATGATGGCAAGCCCTGGTTCTTCCAGGCCTTAGAAGGTCAGAGCCTTTCCAGGTTCTTAGAAGGTAGAGTGTGTGCATAAATACATAAGTATCCGATGTGGCAACAATTTAATTAATTACTAAAGGATGACCATCAGGTATGGGTTTTTTTTTAACCAAATGTTTTTTTAGTTGTACATCCTCCTCTACTCTCCACCCTTTTCTACTTCCAAAAGTGATTATAGCAGAGTAGTAGAAAAGAGGGCTAAGAATCACAAAATCTTTAGACTATATGGAAACACATTTAATTGCCCACTGCTTTTGCACATTTCCTCCTGAATCTCATCACTGGTCCAGAGTTAGAAAAATCTGGCTTCAAAAACGTTTACTAATTATGCCATCCTGGGCAAGTCATTGAACTCTGCCTCAGTTTCTTTGTCTGTAAAATAGGGACACAGGAGTTTCTCTGCCAAGAAAACCGGTGGACTCTTCTCAACTATGCTATCCATTGAAAAGAATCAAACACAACTGAACAATAATAACCTGGGTATCCCTTAGATATCTGAAACTCCACTCATTTAAAACAGATACATTTCCTCCAAATTTCCCAATTTTTGTTGAGTGTACCCTGTCTTTCAGGGTACCCAAGTTTGCAGCCCTGGAATTGACTCTCTTTGGAGTTGTGTCCTCTCTTTCCCTCTTCCCACCTCCCACATATAAGTTGCCAATTCATTTTTATCTCACCATCCCACTCACCCCTACTTTCCAAGCCCTCAGATGCACCTCTTCTATCTCTTCTTTGTATTCACATTATCTCTAGCATGGACTATGGCAATAATGTTCTAATTGGTCTCCAGACTGAGGATCTTTCCTCTCTAATTTATCCTCCTTACAGCTGGCAAACTGTTATTTATAAATTCAGTTCTACCCTCTATTCCCACACCCATCTGCAATGACTCCTATTGTCTCTAGGATAAAACACAAAAATTTCATAGCCTGGCTCCAAATTATTATTTTTTTTTCAGACAGTTTCTTCCATGTTTTGCAAAAGAGCTTTTCAGCTTCCAAAGTCTGATGGCAAGAAATGCTTACTGGTTAAAGTGATACTGGGCTCCTTTAGCATTTGGGCAAACTTCCTTACTATTTACTTGATACTTTGCGATAGAATAACAAGAAGCAGCATTTTGTCCTCAATTATTACGGTTATTTGAAAGAGCATATCTATCATCTAGAATTCTTCTCTCTCCTCTCTATCCTCACTCTCCTCTCTCCTCTCTCTTCTCTCTCTCTCTCTCTCTCGTCTCTCTCTCCTCTCTCTCTCTCTCCTCTCCCTCTCCTCTCTTCTCTCTCCCTCTCTCTCCCTCTCTCTCTCTCTCTCCTCTCTCTTCTCTCTCTCTCTCTCTCTCTCTCCTCTCTCTCACTCTCTCTCTCTCTCTCTCTCTCTCTCTCTCTCCTCTCTTCTCTCCTCTCCTCTCTCCTCTCTTTCTCTCCTCTCCTCTCTCTCTCTCTCTCTCTCTCTCTCTCTCTCTCTCTTCTCTCTCTCTCTCTCTCTCTCTCTCCGTTCCTCTCCTTCTCTCCCCCTCTCTCTCCCTCTCTCTCTCTCTCTCTTCTCTCTCTCTCTCTCTCTCTCTCTCGTCTCTCTCTCTCTCTCTCTCTCCTCTCTCTCTCTCTCTCTCTCTCTCCGTTCCTCTCCTTCTCTCCCTCCCCTCTCTCTCTCTCTCTCTCTCTCTCTCTCTCTCTCTCTCTCTCTCTCTCTCTCTCTCTCTCTCTCTCTCTCTCTCTCTCTCTCTCTCTCTCTCTCTCTCTCTCTCTCTCTGTCTATCTGTCTCTGTCTATCTCCCCTCCCTCCTCTTTTCCTTCTTCCCTTCCCTTTCTCTGTCTCTGCCCCTTTGGTCTTATGCAGGAAATGATCTGACTGCCCCCAGACAGCTAATAATAAAATGACTGAAACTCTCAGGTCATTACAGCTGCTACCCATCAGTTAAGATATGACTAATTTCATTTTTATAATGTTGCTTAGAGCTCACTACATCTAGTGTTTTCTAACTCTATTATTTTTTTATTGTAACTTAATGATCATCAATAAACACAAACATTTCATTATACAAAGAGGAACAATAACAAAATAGGATGGTATATGAAAAATTGTGAATCTCCTACAGCGTAGTTTTTTAAATTGCATGTTAAATTTAACAAGGTAGTAATAAGAGCAATCTGATTGTTTCCCTCTTCTGAATTCATTTTCTTCTGTATATTTGATTTTATTCTTAAAGAAAGTATTCCAAAGAGGAATTATATTATATTATATTAGCCTCAATTTCAGTATTTGTAAAGGATTCAGTCATATAGCAGATATCAGTGCTTAAGTATCAAATGAGATAATATATATTTTTTTATTATTATAGCTTTTTTATTTATAAGATATATGCATGGGTAATTTTACAGTTTACAGTATTGACAATTGCCAAAGCTTTTGTTCCAATTTTTCCCCTCCTTCCCCCCATCCTCTCCCCAGATGGCAGGTTGACCAATACATGTTACATATGTTAAAGTATAAATTAAATAAAATATATGTATACATGTCCAAACAGTTATTTTGCTGTACAAAAAGAATCAGACTTTGAAATAGTGTACAATTAGCCTGTGAAGGAAATAAAAAATGCAGGTAGGTATTTGGGGTATTGGGAATTCTATATAGTGATTCATAGTCATCTCCCAGAGTTCTTTTGCTGGGCATAACTGGTTCAATTCATCACTGCTCTGTTGGAACTGATTTGGTTCATCTCATTGTTGAAGAGGGCCATGTCCATCAGAATTGATCATCATATAGTATTGTTGTTGAAGTATATAATGATCGGCTGGTCCTGCTCATCAAATGAGATAATATTCATAAATCACTTAACACTGGGCCTAGCACATAATAGGTGTTATATAAATTCTTATTCCCTCTCTCCCTTCCTTTAAACATTTAATTATGCATAGGTATTTCAAAAGGAATCAATCTGATATATAAAGAAAACACACTGGAAAAAAACAGCTTTAAAATTTCAATCTAAAATTTAAAAAAATAAAAAAAAAAAAGGAAAATGTGCTAAATCTTTTTAGTGGATATAGAAAATTAGGGAATCCAATAATGGAAGATGAAAAATCTCTCCAGAGATTTGTGCAGATATGAAGGACCTGATATTTATCCAAGACAAGACCTTACATGTAGTCTTTGTAGAGTCTGACCTTAACCCAATTCTCACTCATATTGATGAATCATAACCCACAAAGCAAGGCTGACTACATCTTCCCCTTCAGGTTTCTAGGGGTTTTCCTAAGGAACAGTCAGGGTTTTTCTTCTAATACTATTGGACTGAATCCTCATTCAGGCATGTTCTCCCCAATATCTTTCACCAGTTATATTCAGTGTCGCCCTTACATCATTGATTGATCCAATTGGAGTCTTTTTGTATACATGCTCAATTAGAGCCTTTTTCTTTATCACATGGTAAATGGCCTGGAAATAATCATAAAATTTCTGTACATGCTCCAAAATTTATATGGGAGATTGCAGCAGGCAGAGGGTGATGTACATGCTCCTAAAGAATGGGCTCTCATTAGTCAGTCCCTAATTAAATATATAAATAAATGTAGTATCATTTGAGAAGGGAGACAGTATAGACAGGAAAGACTTCCTTAAATGAAATTAGAGGAAAGGGTGAAATGGAAATGCACTCTAGATATGTTGGATTATCTTTACAAAGGCAGAAGGAAGAGATGAAAAAACAAAAAACAGAAGGAAGAGGTGAAAGGCACTGTGTTATGAATAGCAAGAGGACCAGTTTGCCTAGAATAGAGAGTGAGTAAAGGGGGGTGTAATATGAAATTGAACCAGAATGATAATAAATGGACTGTGGAGAGTCTTAAACATCAGACTCAAAAACATATCACTAAAAAGTAAAAACAAAGATTAAAAAAAGAGAAAATTACTGGATTCTCTCCATACTCATATCAGACCTTCTGTAGGAAAACTTTCTCTGTTCCATTCCACTGCACTCCTATGGCTAGAATTCTCTTTTTCCTCCCCCTCTTTTCTCCCTCCCCAGCTCTTTCTCTCTTTTCCTTTCTTTCTCCCTCCCTCCATAAGTGTATGCTTTTTTTCTTTAATGGAAACACTTTTGTTTTTAAGTTTTAAGTCAGTGTATAGGTAAAGCTCCCACAAATACCAACACCAATCTCATTACATTCTTGGGGAGACTATAAGAAACCTTCATTCCTTTTTTTACAATTATGTTAAGAGCAGTGAAAGGAAGTAGAGGGCCATTATGACTCTGACTTTTTTTTTTTTTTTTTTTTTAAAGAAAGCAACAAGTATAAAAGCAGAATGTATTTTGAAAAATAATTTCTTTGGGTTGCATAATTTACCTGTAAGCAACATTCTGCCTGTCCCTCTCCCTCCCATTGTCTGGATTGATGTAATTAACTCTTTTTATAGAAGAGAGCAGCCTTCATAGAAGCAAGAAATTTCCTGTAAAAATACATTATGCAATATTTGGAATGACTCTTCTCTTTTAAAAATGTTCAATTAGATGAACTGTAGAACTTTGGAGGTGTTTGCTTCTAATTAAACTGCTAATCACCAACATTCCAGTTTTAAAATTGTGAGTCAAGGACACACACACCCCCAAAAAAAAAGAAAAAGAAAAAGAAACAAAGACAAAACAACCAAACAAAACATGCTAATTTTATCTTTTTTGAGGGGGTAATTATCACAAAAGATCCTTTTACAAAAAAGGGAAAAAACAACAACAATCCACTGAGAAGCACTTGTGACAGACTATTGTGGACCCAGATTCATCATAATTTTGCTTGCTGATCCCTTTGAATAAAAAAAAGATGGATGGAGGTTCAGAAAAGAGCCTCTATTTCAACCAGAACACTTGCTTAACTCGGACAATGATTATTACTTTCATTTTTTGCATTCTGATAGCAATGATTATGTACATGATAGTACCACCAGACAAAATAACATTAATGTGTAGTTAGTTCCCTATAGATATCAATATCTCACTCCATCACTGAGTTGAAGGTAAATTTTAAGGAAACCACAGAATTCTATACCTAAGAATTCAATTCAATCCAATAAACATTTATTGAGGGCCTACTATGTGTCAGGTACTGTACAAAGCATTGGGGACACAAATAAGAAAAAGAAAGATAGCTCCTGCCCTCAAAGAGCTTGCAGTCTAATAAGGGAAGACTGGAAAGGGGGAAGGAGCATCAGTTTGGGTGGGTGGGTGGAGGGAGGACATCTTATTCTTCTGGAGTAGGGGGAGTATTTGTGTCTACAGAGTTGAAACCAAATGTAAAGAAAGTTGGAAGACAGTTTGAATATCTTCCTCCCACTGGTGAAAACTGGACCATCAGGAAGTTCCTAACTCTTTTCCAGATAACTAGATGCAGCACTAACTTTTTTTCTGTTCAACATCTAGAATAACATAACAATGATGTTAAGTGCAATTTCCCTCTCAGCTGCAGTAATAAGGCTGTAATATCTCAGGATCTTCATGAGGTAATCCATCAGATGATGGCTAAACAGAACAAGACAGAGATTGGTATAAGGAAGGGCAAGTTATAAACATAACTCATAAACAGGCACAGTTTGGATCACACCAGAATCCATTTACAATACCACAGCACAACCAGAAGCATACAGGCTCATCAGGATCTTGGATGAAAATATACAAAGGTGTGGAAGGACTTAAACTTGATCTGAATTATCTTTTCTCTTTAGGCTTTGGGGCACAGGGTAGCTTCTGTGAGCAATGCAAGGTACTTTTCAAGTGTTAAAGTCTTTTTGAAAGTGTGATGCTGGATCTTTTCTATATCATCCCAATTAGCAACATGACCAGGCTCAATGGAGTACTTCACGGTTACAACACCTCTTTTTGCTCTGGACCTCATCCCTCCACATAGCTATCTTTCTGGCCCATACCAACCATAAAGTCAGGGGCACATTCTGGAATTATATCAACAAAGAGAGCTGCAATTTTATCAAAGAAATGAGGAAGTACAACATTTGGAGGTAGGGAGAATGCTAAGTAAAAAAGTTCCACACTCCATATATCTTGAATACACATAGTTGTTTGCATGTTATGTCTCCCATTAGAATGTCAGTTCCATGAGGGTAGGGAATGTGTTTCTTTTTTTCTTTTTTTGTAATCCTAGATTTTACACTAGAACACAGCATACACTTAAATGTTTGTGGATTGGCTGACTGATATGGAATTTAGTAAAAGTAAAGGACTACAGACAACCTTCAGAAAACTGTTATGTGGAAGTAAAACAAAATACCACAAATAATATAACCTCACAAAACAAGAAAGATAAGCTGAGAAAATCTATGTGTGTAGATACTTATAAAAACATATTTATGTTTTTATTGTTAAATATATTTATTAAAATATTTCTTATAATGCATATTTAAAATGCTGTTATATTTATGTTTAATATTTTAAAATCTATGTGTACGTCTTATCTAATTCTGTTTACTTTATTTTACAATATCACAATTTCTTATGGAGCAATACTATTCCATATATTCATAACCACAATTTGTTTAGCCATTCCCTAGTCAATAGACATGTGCTTTATTTTAACTTTTTTTCTACCACAAAAAGAACTATGATAAATACTTTGTCTTTTACCCTTCTTGGTACACAACAGTGTGATCTCTCAATCAAAAAATATAGATAGTCTAGTAACTTTCTCAGCATAATTCCAAATTGCTTTCTAGAGCCGCTGGATTAATTGAGAATGATAACAATGATATATTAGTGTACTTGTCTTTCTTCATCCTCCTTCCAACACTGATTATTCCCATTCTTCTCATCTATGAGAAATAAATCTTGCTGTGTGGGATAAAGCCTCAGAGTTCTTTTTCTTTTTTAATTTGCATTTTTCTTGTTACTAGTGATTTGGAATAATCTTTCATATGAACGTTAATAGTTTGCAAATTTTTTACTAACTTTGTTCAAATCTTTTGATTATTTATGAATGACTAAATGAAGCACTGAAGTATATACTGTGTGCAAAGCACTGTGTTAAGGATTAGTGATAAAAGTAGAAAAGTAAGATGGTTCTTACTTTCAAGAGACATTCAAATGGAGGAGACAATACTCGTGGAAAGTTTCAGATGAAAGGCAGATGGAAAGGTCCCATGGCAAAGCAGATTTTGAATCTCTTCTCTAAAATCATTTCCACTGCTGAAATCATGTCAGCTAGAATTTGTTGATCCACGCGACAGTAAAAAGATATTGGTGATAAAAGCTTTCTTTCCATGGGTCTTCAACTCTTGTTTATGTGGCTATATCACCTATGTAAGCAATTGCAGGTTGTTTGTCCCCAGGGATTTTTCCCAGAACCATGGTTGAGGGCACTAGGATGGATGTATAAATAATCCAAAGGTTCTTAGATTCCAGGGTCTGGGTCATTTCCATCAAGATCTGAAGGGAAAAGGTGGTCATGAAGGGGGTGCTAGTTGACTTGCCTTTTTTCCTGAAAGACTCCCTGTGCTTCAGCTACACCCAGCAAAAGAATTCTGGGAGATGACAATGAACCACTACATAGAATTGCCAATCCCTCTATTTTTGTCCACCTGCATTTTTTATTTCCTTAACAGGCTAATTGTACAATTAACTGTTTCAAAGTCCAATTCTTCTTGTGCAGTAAAGTAACTGCATGAAAATGTATACATATATTGTATTTAACATATACTTTAACATATTTAACATGTATTGGTCAACCTGCCATCTGGGGGAAGAAGTGGGGGGAAGGAGAGGAAAACTTGGAACAAAAGGTTTGGCAATTGTCAGTGCTGTAAAATTACCCATGCATATATCTGGCAAATAAAAAGCTATAATTAAAAAAAAAAAAAAAAGTATACTTGTTTCAAGTATACTTTTCCAAAATTCAGCAAAAAAAAAAAAAAAAAGACTCCCTGTTCTTTCAACTGGCCTGTCTGTGACTGGCAATTGGTGGGGATGGCTTCACAGAAGGGCTTCTCCAAAAGATAGATGTGAGAGCTGGGCTAGAAGTAGGACCAGTGCTCTGAGGAAGGGAAATTGCTAGTCCCAGGGCTCTTGTGCTTATTTGTTAGTTGGAGGCAACTGATCAGCAGTTTTTACTGGGGATGGCAAGGGAAGTGGACTCCTTCCCTACAACAGTAGTTCTTAAAACTTTTGTTCTCAGTATCTTTATACTACTAAAAATATTAAATTATATTTTATATTATTTATGTATATATAAATTAAATTAAATAAAAATGTTTTTGTGAGTTTTACTTATACATATTTACCACATTAAAAATAAAAGCTAAATTTGATTTTGTAGATCTTCTGAAAGGTTCAGAGACCCTCAGAATTCTCTGGATCACATTTTGAGAACCAGTTCTCTGCAAGGATTTATTTCTCCCCTCAGCTATGGTTGTAGGAGGGATGTGTTGGAAGCAGATCTATTGATTATTCATTGAGGAATATATTTGCGTCAGAATTCTTTATATTTTGAATCTCAACTCTGATCATAGATAGCTGTTGAAAATACTATTTCACAACAAACAGCTTGCAGTCTTTTCTTAATTGCATTGTGTTAATACAAAAGTTTTTCAATTTCATGTAATCAAAATTATTCATTTTCTTTATTGTGATTGTTTCTTTCACTATTGGTTAGGAGCTCTTCCTCAGGCTATAGATATAAAAGGTATTTGAATTGGTTCTCTTCTAATTTTTTTCTTTTCTTTTTTGCAACATGACCTTTAATATTCAGATTATGTTTTGATTTTCAGCTTATTGTGTTATATGGCTTAAGATGTTGAACTAAGCCAAATTCCTATTGGACAGCTTTTTGGTTTTTTTCCTAGCAGTTCTTGTCAAATTGGGAATTCTTCAAGTATTCTATGCTCTTGGATTTATGAAATATGAATATAAATTATATGTGCATATATATGTGTATATATATGTATTATCTGGTATATATGCAGAATATAAACATATACAGAATAAATACAAAGCAAATGCAAAGCAGTTGGAGCAGGGAGGGTAGTATTACAGAGGTCAGGAAAGGCTTCAGAGGAAGAAGATGCTTATGCTTAGTCCTGAAGAAAGCTGGGATTTTGATTTGTGAAAGGAGCAGCTACAGAAATGAAGCTCTTGTTCACAAATGAATCATACTTGACTGGAAAATTGTTTTTCCTTAAAATTATTTTATCCTTTCTTTAGACTTTTGGAATATCGATGGTTTTCACATAGGGCAAAATCTGGAAGAATGTTGCAAAAGAAGGGATTTAAGTTAGAAATGAGGAAAAACTTCTTGATGCCCTGTGTGCGAAATTATTAACAGGTAATGTCTCCTTGAAGATTTTTAAGGAAGGAAAAGAGACTTACTTGCACTTCTCTCTTGAGGCAGGGGGGGTTGATAATAGGACTCTGACTCCAGAGCTAATCAGCATCAATAGAATTAGAGAACTTAGTCAATTAATCAAATATTTATGGAACAATTATTATTTGCATTAATCTCTAATGTTCCCAATTTGCACTCAAACTACCAGTAAGTTAGGTCCCCAGAGCAAGGCTATTTCTTCCTTTAGGATTTCAGGCATAGCTTTATAGAATTGGGAGCACATTTTCAGTATTAGATCTCATGAGCTCCCATCTGTGTGCTTCCCCCCATAGATTATTCATTTCTATCAATTAGCTACCCAAACTTAATTAACATTTAGAAATGGATATTTAAGAACAAATAGTACAGCACTTCTTTCCAAACTTCAGGGAGAGACAAGAGGAAGCATATGCATTGTTGGTGGAGTTGTGAACCATTCTGGAGAGCAATTTAGAACTACGCCCAAAGGGTAATAAAACTATGCATACCCTTGGATCCAGCAACACCACTATTAGGACAGTGAGATATTAGGAACTTTGTCCACAAGTGGACCAATAAAAAGACAAAAACAAACCAGGTCTAGCTCTTGTAGATCAAGTTCATATTTTATGTCTGCTCTCAAGGACCTCCACTATGTGGTAGTACCTTGCTTACTCAAAGGTTGTTTCACGGTTATTTCACTCCATTTATTTCACGGTTATTTCTCTCCATGTACCCTATGAATTAACTAGATTGTTCTCTATTTTTAGAAAAAGCTCTGTATTTCCCTGCCCTCTCTTCCTTTCCTCTATACTTGGAGAGTTCCTTTGCCTCCTTCTGACATTTGGAATTTATACCCAATTCAAAGCCTCCCTCCTCTCAAAGTTCAATTCAAATATTCCCTTATTGGGGGCTGGCGTCCCTCTGGAAAGCCTTCATTTCTCTCAAGACCTCATTTTGCCCTGTCTCTCTCTGAAATGTTCATCCTGTATTATTTCATATTATATTATCTTTATTTGTGTCATATTCTCTGCAAAGGCAGCGATACATACAGTAACTGACTTCTTCCTGAGCTATGCCTTGGGTACTTGCTAAATGAGGAGCTCAACAAAAATGAATTTTAAATGGTGTGTTCTTGGGTTTCCCAAAGGTGTTTGAGCTGCAGTTTACCACTAGGGGGCAGGTTGAACTAAAAAGATTCCAGATCCTGTAAAATGTAGATTTCTAGGATCATCCTTAGAGGAACCTTTCATTTCACAAATGAAGAAACTGAGACCTAGATTCTGTGACTTCCAATACATCCCTCTTCCTGGGAGGGCTTATAACAATCTTTAGACAATCATTCTGCTTAGTGCAGTATTTCCTTCACCTTTTTCTCCCCTCCAAATTCCCATTTTTACAGATGAAGAAATTACAGGGCAAAGAGGGGTTGGTGAGTTACTCA
The DNA here is from genome assembly GCF_048593235.1 of Sminthopsis crassicaudata. Classification (NCBI taxonomy): domain Eukaryota; kingdom Metazoa; phylum Chordata; class Mammalia; order Dasyuromorphia; family Dasyuridae; genus Sminthopsis; species Sminthopsis crassicaudata. The sequence goes on along the minus strand of NC_133620.1, from coordinate 100,345,203 downwards.
GTGTCATACCCCAATAACAGAACCAGAAATTACTTCAATCAATCAGCTTTTATCAAGCAACTACTATGTGCCTGGTGCATGCTAAGTGCTGAGGATGCGAAGAAAAACAAGACAATCCCTTCCTTCAAAATCTTACAATCTAATGGAGGATACTGTGCAAACAAATATATATAAGATAAATAGGAATAATCAACAGAAAGAGAAGGCACTAGATTTAAGAGGGATTGGGAAAGAAGACGATTTAGAACCAGAAGACTTGGATTTGGATCCTTGCTTTGCTGATTACTATTTGTGTAAAGTTGGGCAGATCACTTTCTCTAGACCATAGTTTTCTCCTTTGTACAAGCAAGGATTTGGACTTCATGGTCTCAGTCTTTTGCCACTCAACCACCATGCTTCTCTCTGGACTAGATGTCCCTTCTGAATAGAGGCGTGGGGGAAGTCACCATGAGAAACAGGCAAAGTTCTGATTGGAAAAAAAGGGCACCTAGCCAATAATACCTCCCCAACGGCTGCCTGAGATTCCCACCATTAGTTACTTTCAGTTAGGACCCTAAGGGGGTTAACAGCCTGTCTGTCCACCTCTCCCATAGCCTTTCTCTTCCTAAAGTTTGCTCTTTGCCCCTGTGGTGGTGATCTCTGGTTACTCAGATTCATATACTATTCTCCCCATCCCTCATCTGTGGTCTGATCTTTCTTACCTTTCTTTATAGGCAGACCACCTCAAACACTCATGGTTTCACCTTTGATGTTCTTTACTTCCTTGCTTCCCTGACCTACTAATAATTCTCAGTCTCTGGTCAGCCCCCAATTGTATTTTCTGTTTTCATTGGATAGAAGTCTGGATTTAAGAGTCTTGAAGACAGTTCAAATACTGTCTCAGATACTCACTAGTTGTGTGACTCAGGCAAATCACTTTGTTTGCTTCAGTTTTCACATTTGTAAAATGAGAATAATAATCATACTTGCCTCCCAGGGTTGTTGTGAGGACAAAAAGAGCTAATATTTGTAAAGAGTTTTGCAAATTTTAAATAATTTTGTAAATGCTAGTTTTGAGTATTATTTTATTATATATATTATATTTGTATATATATTTATATATAATATGTTTTATATATTGTTATTTTGAGTATTATTTTACTATTCCCAAACCACTTAGTGTTTTTGAAGGAAGTCACAGAATCAAGCTAACTAGGCCCACTGGAAATTCATACTTCTTAGGTTTTAATTGGGTTCTTCCAATTTCCAGTCATTCTTTTTATTAATTTCCTATTGACTCCCTAAGATATTTCCCTCAGGAACTTTTTTTAAATCTCCTTTGTTCTCAAGTCCTTCCAATTCTTCTTCTATTCACTTCTCTTAGCAAATAATCTTTCTTATTTTAAACAGAAGATTAAGGACATTAATTGTGAGTTTCTGCCTTTATACCCCTAAACTCCTCTGTCTTTGAATGTTTATTTTTCTTTCCCTCTAGTCTCATAGTATGCACCTCTTCTTGCCTAGGCTTTACCCTCCATTTATGTCATTGCCTCCTTTTGAGTTCTCTTCTCTGAAGTCTCTTATACATTGGTCAATCCCAATTTCTCTATTGTCAATCTCTTCTTGATTCTTTCCCTTCTTCTTACAAATGTTCACGTTTTTTTAATCCTTAAAAAAATCCTCAGAATTCTCTTTCATTTATTACCCCTTTAAGCTATTATCCTAACTCTATCTATTCTTTCATAGTCAAGTCAACAAGAATTTACTAAGCTTTGTGCTAAGAGATGGGAATACAAATAGAAGCAAAAAGACAGTCTCTTCCCTCCAAATAAGACATAAATAAATAGAAAATTCAACTGAAATTGAAAAAGAGAAGTAGAAAATAGATGAAGGCAAGGGTATAATACACAAAGTCCAGAGAGAGACTCAGGAGTAAAGCTTGGAAAGCAAAGAAGACAAGATTAATGTAGACATTCTCCTTAAAATGGAGATTCTGGAGGAACCAACCAGAGAGGCCGCAGGAATAGGGGGTACTTCCAGAATGACAAGTCCAGGAGTAAAGTGAGCATCCAAAGTGAAAAGATTTTTATGCACAATAGGGGAAGTAGTTTTGACTCCAAAGCCAACTACTCCCAGTCATTATTTATAACCAGCATATAGCCATAGGTTTGCAAAGCACTTACATATGCTGATTTATTTAATCCTCACAATGACATTGGGAGGTAGGTTATTATCCCTATTTTACATATGAGTAAATAAATAAATGTCTGAGGCAGAATTTAAGCAGGTCTTTCTGATTCCAACAGGTCAGCTCTATTTATATCTTCACAGAAAGTGAGCAGGATATTGCCCTTTGAATCAGGCAAATTCTTTACTTCTAGGGCTTAGGAGAAGGTCATCTCTTTCATCCCTCTAAGAGGTTGGGCAGCTGTTGGTTTTGACTCTACCTGGTTCTACTTGGAGTTCCTTGACATGACTTCCAACTTTTATCTCCCACTTCCATGTCCTTGTACTGGGTATTCTCCAGACTTGGAACATTGTTCCTCTTCACCTCTATCTCTTAGTTTCCTGGCTTCTTCAAGATTCAACTCAAATCTTACCTTTAATATGACATATTTCCCAGTTCCTCCTGACTCCTTTCTTGTTCTGATTCATCTAGTCTGTGTATAGCTTATATATATGTAGTTAATTACATGTTGTCTCTATGATTAGTACATAAGCATCTTGTTTTTGCTTTTCTTTGTACCACCAGAATTTAACAGCATCTGGAGCATAGTAAACACTTACTAAATGCTTGCTGATTGATTGGCTGGTCTCTCTGAGTGTTCCTTCCTTCTTTTTCCTTCTATCCCCTAAGTGTGAGTCTCCCCCAAGTTCTGTCCCCAGCCTTCTTTTCTTCCCTTTCTGTGCTCTTTACCAAAGAAATCTCATCCATTCCTATGTCTCCAGCTATTACTTCTTTGCAGGTGACTTCCACTATTTTTCAATTGCTACCCTTTTCCCGTGTTCCCACAGTGACAGCTCAGAAATAATATATCCAACACTGGATTCATCATTTTTTCCCTAAAACTTCTCTCTTTTCTGTATCACTTCTCCCCATACCCTTTCTGTTTATAGTACCACCATTTTTCTAGCCCCTAAGTTTTGCCAGTCATCTTGGACTCATCATCACTTTCCCTTACAAAAACCCTTCCCATTCCTCATCAAATAGCTGCCAAGTCTTGTCAATAATACCAGGGAAATATGTTTCACATTAGCACCCTTTTTAATCCCTTTGTCATCACCCTAGTTCAGACCCTTCTTATCCCTTTCTTGCACCTCTGTAATAGCCTTTTTTTTTTTTTTTTTTTTTTTTTAAATTAGTCTCTTTTCTTCCATTCTCTCCCCTTTCCAATTCCTCCTGGCCAAAATAATCTCCTAACAGTGGAATCTGAATAGGTAATCTCCCAATCAAAAAACCTTATGAGGTTCCTCATAGTCCACAGTATAAAGTCCTGATTCCTTCCACTGGTATTTAAAGCTTCTCATGGTCTGATTCTCATGTTACCTTATTTCACACTTCTTCAATATTCTGTGATCTCATTGATGTTGGCGCTTGTTCCAACAGATGCAGATCAGCAACACCCTTTCAAACTGCAACATGTGCTCAAGCCTCTCTGGAATTTCTTCACATGGCAATCAACATGTAAGGGGCTTTTCTAAAAGTCTGTTAACAGTGTGTGAATTCTCAATGGGGAAGGAAAGGAAGAAAGGGAAAAAAGTACTTATTAATTTGGGGTCTTCTTGACAAAGACACTGGAGGAGTTTGCCATTTCCTTCTCCAGGTTGTTTTAAAAATAAGCAAACTAACCTAAACAGGGTTAAAGTGACTTGACTGGGTCACACAGATAAGAAGTACCTGAGGTCAGATTTGAACTCAGGAAGGTGAATTTTCCTGAGTATAAACCTAGCTACCTCAATAGAACATATGACAGCTAATCTTTACATAACCTTTTAAATTTGTAAACTTTACACATATTATTTCATTATTTATTATCTCATTTGTTTCTTATAACAACTCAGGAATACAGTTACTGTTCCCATGTTGGAGATGAGGGAGGCAGACAACAGTTTAAGTGACTTGTCTGGAGTCCCACAGTTAGTCTTTGCCAATAGAATGTAAGCATTTGTTTTCAAGGTTGGATCTGGACTGGTCTTTCTGATTTCAGTTTTATCTTCTATACTATCAAGCTTCTGGATCTGGACTGGTCTTTCTGATTTCAGTTTTATCTTCTATACTATCAAGCTTCTGGATCTGGACTGGTCTTTCTGATTTCAGTTTTATCTTCTATAATATCAAGCTTCCGGATCTGGACTGGTCTTTCTGATTTCAGTTTTATCTTCTATACTATCAAGCTTCTGGATCTGGACTGGTCTTTCTGATTTCAGTTTTATCTTCTATACTATCAAGCTTCTGGATCTGGACTGGTCTTTCTGATTTCAGTTTTATCTTCTATACTATCAAGCTTCCGGATCTGGACTGGTCTTTCTGATTTCAGTTTTATTTTCTATACCATCAAGCTTCTGGATCTGGACTGGTCTTTCTGATTTCAGTTTTATCTTCCATACCATCAAGCTTCTGGATCTGGACTGGTCTTTCTGATTTCAGTTTTATCTTCTATACTATCAAGCTTCTGGATCTGGACTGGTCTTTCTGATTTCAGTTTTATCTTCCATACCATCAAGCTTCTGGATCTGGACTGGTCTTTCTGATTTCAGTTTTATCTTCTATACTATCAAGCTTCTGGATCTGGACTGGTCTTTCTGATTTCAGTTTTATCTTCTATACTATCAAGCTTCTGGATCTGGACTGGTCTTTCTGATTTCAGTTTTATCTTCCATACCATCAAGCTTCTGGATCTGGACTGGTCTTTCTGATTTCAGTTTTATCTTCCATACCATCAAGCTTCTGGATCTGGACTGGTCTTTCTGATTTCAGTTTTATCTTCCATACCATCAAGCTTCCTTTTTAAGAGCATGGTGGGCTGTCTTTCCCTTTTGCCACATGACAGGCTCACTTTTGTTTTGGGTCACACATCTCTCCAGTGACATCCCTTATACTAATTTCCTTGTGTGATCTCTGGTTGATGATGTATTGAAGTGTACTTACAACTCACACCCTTTGGATCTCTCCATCACCCTGTAATTCTATGTAGATTGCACTATCCAGAACTACTTTCCTTAAATTCACTCTGCATTCCATCTAAAGTAGACTGCACCTTGTGCACCTTGCCCAGCACTGGGGATTATACATTATTTTGTCATGTCAGAAATGGATTTCCTATCTACCTCCACCCACTGGAAATTTTCCTTTTCTTTCCCTGGTCTGGTTTGGGGCAGCTAGGTGGCGCCATAATGTAGAGTGCCAGGTCTGTAGTCAGTAAAATTCATCTTCTGAGTTCCCCTATGGCTTCAGAAATGTATGACCCTGGGCAAGTCACATAATCCTGTTTGCCTCAGTTTCCCCATCTGTAAAATGAGCTGGAGAAGGAAATATACCAATATTTTTTGCCAAGAAAACCCCAAAGTGGGTCATGAAGAGATTGAGCATCTGATTGACTTGTTTCATGAAACCATTCTTCTGTGCTAGTAGTTTCCTTCTCCCTTTCTCCCTCTCCAATCGCTCATGCTTATCCTAGTGTTTGTGATCCCATATACAGAGACCATTCCAACATATAATTAATGATGTTTATGTTCCTCCTCCACATTGAGCACAAGCTCCTTGAGAGCAGGGACTTGGGTATGACTCATGTCACCAGCACTTATTTCTTACCCATAGGAAGTACTCAGTAAATAAGGTAATTAATCAAGAGAGAGAAGAAAGCTCTTGTTTCTTAGCCTTGGGATGTCTTCAGTAAATAAACTAATTAATCAAGAGGTCAGCGCGTGGGGCCATGGGAGGTAACATAATGAAAATGGGGAAACTGAGAAATTGGGGTCTTTGAGGAAATAAAAATGGTATTTTAAATCTGAGAATAGAACACAAAAGAACAGCAATTCTGTTTATTCATGTACATTATAGTCCAGTATAGGAAAAGGCTCCTTAAAAAAAAAAAAAGACTCCTTGAAGACCTATTTTCCTCAAATAATATAGCGTTAAGATGAAATATTTTGGAATATATTATATGAAAATGATTCCTTGGCCTTTCTTCACTTTGGGCATCTCCCCTTCCTTTCTCCACTTGGTTGGGAATTTCCCTCTCTCCAGGTGTTAGATGTTCCCTTCCGATCCCTGGACCTCTCAGACTTCCGGAGCACTAACACTTCCAACCCTTTCACATGCAAGGATCGTTGGGTAGATAAAAGAGACGACGAGAAAAATGCTTGGGAATCCAGAAGGAGGGGCTCTCCGGCCATACCGCAGTCCTTAATCTGGGCACCCCATAGGTGCTTCCTTTTTTTTTTTTTTCCGAAGTCTAAAGATTTGTTTTTGTTTTTGCTTTCATATGATCCCAAATAAATGGAGTTCCGGGAGGGAAAAGTTAGTGGAAATTTTGGGCTATCTGCCCGGGTATCAGTAGCAGGATCTTCTCCCAGTCCACTTCTCTACCGGTCCTCCCCTCCTCCCCCTCTTCCTCCTCCTCCTCCTCCTCCTCCTCCCCCTCTTCCTCCACCTCCTCCTCCCCTCGGCTGGATGGGAAGGCCCGGGAGGAGAGGGTGGAGGGAGGTCAGAGCGGTGGGATCTGGGCTCCACCCTCCCGCTCCCTCCGGCTCAGGGACTTGGCTCTAGCCAGCAGACTGGGAGCCTGTCAAGGGTCTCGGAGATTGAGGCCGGACCGCTGGTGCAGTGCCCCTCGTTTCCGGGAGATGGCTCATTCCCTTTTTCCTCCTTTTGCTATTGTCCTACTCATGGTTGCTGTACTCTGCTAGCAAGCTTGAGCTCCCCTTTGGGTCTCTCTCTCTGCATGCCAGCCCAGCGACTGCGCCCTTGGCAGCCTCTCCCACTGCATCAGGGACCCTTCTTCAGGGACGCGTCGGCTTTGAATGCTGGTTTATGGACCCCGAGGGCTGGAGAAGGGGAGAGGAGAGGGAGCCTTGGGGCTGGAAACACCTTGAGGCTAGTGCACGAAGCCGCTCGCGGAGCGAGGGGACGTCGGCGAAGCCCCAGTGAGCGCCGCCGCCACACGCACCGGGCAATCGGGGACCAGCTCGATCTCGCAGCGGGGCCAGCCCAGGTAAGCCTCGCGCAGCCGCGGGGGCTCCCGCCCCACGCCTGGGAGTGACGGACGCGGAGAGCACTGACCCGGTCAGGGGCTCTTCCCAACATGGAGGTGTAACAATGGGAGGAACAGCCTTGGATGCAGCGGGAGGAGAAAGGAGAGGAGAGCTGCGGGGCTGAGCAGGTTGTAGGGCGAGCGTGCTCCCAGCCCCGCTGGGGGAGGTGGAGGGTACGGGTGGGGGTGGGGTGGGGAAGGGGCGCTCCTCCGGCCCCGGAGTACCCACCCCTAGACTCCAAACCGCGAGGACGACCTGAGCTCACCCAAACCTTTGGGTTTTGTTTGTGTTTAAGATGAGAAACAAATAGTAAAACCTGCCCCGAGGGCTGACTGTCTTCTCCCACTGGGGGAAAAGTCAGTGTCCGGGCCCGGGAAGGACGAGAATTTTGATTACTTTTTCGGGGGGAGGGAGGTTGAAGGCTGGCCTCTGCCTTGTAAGGGCGCCGCAGCAGCACCCTTGCAGCGAGAGGAGGAAGCGCGCAAGTGGAGGCAGAGAGCCGGGAGAGCCCCAATAAGCTGGAGTTGCTAGGCTGGCTGGGAAAGTGGCCCCCTTGGCTCGCTCCCAGGCCCGGGCGCTTCTTTCCAGCTCGGGAGCTTTGGGTGCTTGGCAGGAACGGCCGTGGGGAGCCAGCAGTGGGAAAGCGTGGCTGGGGTGGGGTGCCGAGACTGGGGGCTTGGCAGGATCCCTGGGTTTAGGAAGAGTCGGTTACCAAAAGCATCACGGTTAGTTTGTGCAAACACAGCCGGGGTGCCAGGTCAGGGAGCTCCCTTGCTGCGAGGAAGCCTTCCTCCTTTCATTCCTTCGCTTTCCCCCTCCTTCCCCCCCTCCCACTTTGGGGCTTTCATTGCATTCCCCTCCTCATCCCCACCAGCCCTGCCGGGGACGGAATCTCTATTGTCCCTAGCTGGACTGTTTTCTTTCCCCCAACTCTGCCTGGGAGTTCTGCACTTTGGGCTGTTCTTCTTATAACAGGAGATTTTTTCAAAGGGGAGCCCCAGAATTAAGGTCCTGATTCCATCCTGTTTCCTACCCACCTTAAACTCCCAGACCAGCTTAGGTGGCTAAGCCAGCTCTGGGAATCAGCACTGAATTTCCCTCTGGACCCGCTCTTAAGCAGGGTATTGCCTTGTTGCTCCGAGAGAGTGATAGCAGGAGAAATAGGCTTGGAAAGTGGTAACTGGGCCCAAAATATTGTCTCCCATCCCCAGCACACACCTCCAGCCAATGATTACAAAGTAGAGATGAAGAGGTACCAAACCTTCCAAAATTCAGCCCTCCTGGAACCAGGCCTTCCCATTCTTGGTAATATTCATGGAAAAATTAAATGAAGGCAAATTTTATAGCTAGGCTGCGCAGCCAAAGTCTGAAGAGATTGTAGCTCTGGATTCTTTCTGGTCTGGAGTCTAATTCTGGAGCTGCCATTGGTTTTCCTTTGGCCTTTAGGTGAGCCTGAGATTGATTTTCATGACTCTGTGTATGCTGCTGAGTGTGGCTGTCTGACTGAGCCTTTGCCCAAATCCTCTACTCACATCCAGATGGATGTCGGCCCAAATTGTATCTCAGCTGGGAATTACCTCTGAAGGTAATCGTGATTCTGCCGAGGGTCTAGAAGGGTTTCTTCAGGACAAGGCTATACCTCTGGCTCATCCCTCTTGGCTGCGACTGGTCTTTGCCATTGCCTAGATGGATTCTTCCATTTGTCTTGGGAAGAGAAACAGAACTGCGTGTCTGTGGGCACACACCCACATGTACATGCCTTTGGTCCATTCAGTAACTTTGACACAGTGCTTTGCAGATCTCTGATGCAGACAAGGACTCCCCAGGAGAAACCTGCAGTGCATCAGCCCTGTGCAGGGTCATCAAGGAAAGAGAAATTATAGTGGGAGAGCAAAGAGCAAGAGAGAACTTATTAGAACCTCGTCTCATCTCCTTCCCTCCCTCAATAAGCCCCTTTGATTTTTCCCAGCTTAGGGTTTACAAGAGGCATGGGCCATCCTGAATCTTACAGTGTATTCCTGATGACTCCTAAATTCCTTTCAACTCTGAATCTAGGATCTGAACAAGGCTTTTAAGGTAGAGGGAAAAGAGATGGGACTGGTTCTCAGAGCTGGCAGGATATTGAATATATAACAGAAATAGAAATGATGTTGTAGAAAAACCTGGTGTAATTCCTCTGTTAGTTGGGTGGGCAAATGAAAAGAGGGGACCCTAAACTTGGAGGGGCACTCTGACTGTATCTCTTTCTAATGGTCTGGGAGTGACAGAATGGAAGCCTGGGGAGAAAATGGGCTTCCTAAGGGAGCTGGGGGCAAAGGTTTGGTCCTGAGAAGCATCAGAAGGAACCTACTGATGGGATAGTATTAGGTTGACAGATGAATGAGGGAAAGAAAGAAGACCAAGCCCAGGAGAGAAAAAGGGAGAATAGGGTGATAGTAATTTATAGTTGTAAATTTTATATGGTACTTTAGGGTTTGCAAAGCACTTAATGATTGTTATCTCATACCCTGTGAACTAGGTGCCCTAATTATCACCCTCATTTTATAGAATAGGAAACTGAGGCAAAGTGTGAAGTAACTTAACCCAGATCTCACAGCTAGTAAGTGTGTCTGAGGCAGGATCTGAACTCAAATCTTCCTGATCTGAAGTTCATTGTTGGATCTACTATGTCACACAGGGTATAGGCCGCTGTCATCCACTTAGATTCAATTCAATCAAATGTTTACAAAGCATGTCCACTTTAAAAAAAAAAAAAAGTTGCTGTATCTTTGGTGCTGGAACATAGTAAATGCTTAATAAATGTTTGTTGAATGATTGATTGAATGCCCACTGCATGCCAGTATCTTTGCTAAATTCTGGGGAAATAAGATTAAAATATTTTCTGCTCTCAAGGTGCTTATAGTCAATTAAGGATTACATCATATATTCAGATCAATAACTATCAGGTGATCTGAGGAAGAGGAGAATGTTAACTACTGGGGATATCAGGGAAGGCCTTATGGAGGAGGTGATCACAGTGAGAAGCCTTGAAGGAAGGCCAAGGATTCTGTAGTCATTTGTATTCAATGGAATAGAGTAAGGATTCTAAGCTGAGAATCAGACAAACCAAGAAATCTGATTTATACCATACCCAGCATCATAGTTCTGAGTAAACATCCTAAAACGACTAATTGTCTATCATTCAGGAACAGATGAACCTTCGGGATCAATCAATGAAGTCTTTGGCTTCTCTGCCCTGAAGTTCGAGGCGAGGAAGAGAAATTAAAACCAAAGCATTTTATCCCTTCTGAGCAGCTCTGGTAAGAGATTTGGTTGGGGAATGGTAGAATGGAATTCTGTTTTGTTGTTTTTTTTTTTTTTAAAGTATGAATTTCTCACTTTATTTTAAAAAATAATAACTTTTTATTTTTCAAAATACATACAAATATAGTTTTCAATAGTTACCCTTGCAAAACTTTGTGTTACAAATTTTTTTCCCTTCCTCCCTCTCTCCCCCATCCCCTAGACAGCAAGTAATCCAATATAGATTAACATGTGCAGTTCTTATAAATACATTTCCACATGTATCATGTTGTGCAAGAAAAATCAGACCAAAATGGAAAAAAAATGAGGAAAAAAAAGCAAACAACAGCAACAATAACAAAAAGGTGAAATGCTATGCTGATTCACATTCAGACTCCATAGTTCTATCTCTAAATGTGGATGGCACTTTCTATCACAAATTTATTGCAATTGTCATGAATCACCTCATTGTTGAAAAGAGCCATGTCCATCATAGTTCATCATCACATAATTTTGTTGCTGTAGTTAGACTGGAAATCTAAAATGAGGTTTGGGGATTCCTTAAGCATCCCCTATTACTAGGAAGCCTGAATAATTGAGAGTGGGTTATAAATGGTGTTGGCTAATGAAAGGTACAAATCCTTAGGATTTGTCTAAGTTGACAAGGTCAGAGACTCGGAGCTGGTGACTCGAATCTCTCAGCACCTGAGATCATCTCCCTGGATAATCTTTTCTCCCATTTATTAACTAGAAATGGTGATCCACTTTCTCAAAATAATAATAGCATAATAGCTGACATTTATATTGTTTCCCACAACAACTCTTTGAAGGTTGAGATTCTATTATTATTCCATTTTATAGACTGGGAAAACTGACAAGAGAAGTAAAATGACTTTTTCATTTCAATTTAAAGTGGTATTCCTGACTACTAGAAGTGGTCTGAATGAAGTGATTGAGAAAGAAATTATTTTGATTTTTTTTTTTTTGGCAAGGTGATTGGGGTTAAGTGACTTGTCCACAATCTCATAGCTAGTAAGTGTTGAGTGTCTGAGCTGGATTTGAACTCCCAACTTCAGTACCAGTACTCTGTCCACTGCATCACCTAGCTGCCCCTGAGAAAGCAATTAAATAACAATAGGGGACTAGCAAAGCAGGAAGAAGAGACAGCACACTCAATTGTCATATTAGAGAGGAAGCAAGACACAGGTTGGAGGCTCCAGATGTCTATACATCTCTCCAAGAGCTCTCTATCTTCAGAAAAGAGGACCAGACCTGGGGCCAAGGTGACTCAGCTACCTGTCTTCTGCTTAGTTTAAAGGGAGACCTCTTTAATTTTTTCACTTCTCTATGTCCTTGGTCCTTCATGAATCTGTGTTCCTTTACTTCCTTACAATATGGTTCAACATTCACTTTCTTTACAAAGTCAATTTTTGTATTCATTGCATTGCCCTGTTCCTCTCTGATAATTATAGACAGGGCTATGGTTGGCCTTTTATTCCATAGTATTTATTGATATGGTGTCTTATACCTGTTCATGAACCTCTGACTTCTGTGACTCACTGGTTGGATAGGTTGTTAATCACCCACAAGTCTTCCCACTCCTGGATTATTCCCATGACCCTCACTACATGGCAATTGCTCAGCACATGTGGCTACTTTGTATTTCACCATGTCCAGCTGAACTAGCAACATCAGGATTGGAGGATGGAAGGCTTTGGTTGGTGGAGTCATTTCCCATCAAGATTTTTTCATTCCTCTCCTACAATCCCTAGTGTAACCTTTGGAGAAAGGGAAGTTTCCCCTGTATGATGGCTATGTCTGGTACCCTATTGTTAAGGCTTCTTAAGCTTTTTCCTCTTGTGATCCCTTTTTACCTGAGAAATTTTTACTTGACCCTGGATGGATAGGTATATAAAATAGGTAGACAAATCTAACATTTACTGATAATAAATCATAATTTCATGACTCACATTCAGTTATAAGACTTCATATGGGATCACATTTTAAGAAGCTGGTATATCTTAAATACAATATATGTATGTGTACATATTTATCATGTAAAATTTTCTTGATGGAAAGGGACTGTGAGTGGAAAAAGTTTAAGAAACTTTGCTATAGAAAAGGAACAAACAAAAAGATCTATCAATTCAAAAATAATAACAAGGATGATGACAACAGTTGAAAACAGTTAATATTTAAACATCATTTTCTATGTGGCAGATACTAAGTGTTTACAGTTATTATCTTATTTGCTTCTTACAACAACCCTGGAAGGTAGATATTAGTATGATGTCCATTTTACAGAAGTAATTTGCCCAGAGTCACACAGATGTAAGTGAATGAGATCACACTTGAATTCAGATCTCCTGATTCCAGGCCCAGCCAGGTGCTCTAACTAGTGCACTACCTAGCTAAGTAAATAAGAGAGCTCAGATTTAAGTGGGAGGATTAGGGAGGGCTCCATGGAGAAGGTGACATTGAGCTCAAGCTGAAGGGTGGTATAATAGAAAGAATACTGGCTTTAGATTCAGGCTGTGCTACCAAGGGGATGCTGGGTCAGCCAGCTGACCTAAGCTTTCTGGTTTTCATTTTTTCATATGTGAAATAAGGGAGTGGACCATTGGATCACTAAGATCACTTTCTGTTCTTAGTCCTATGAGGTTGGATAGGTTTTCATCCTATGAGGATGATCGGTGGAGGGCGTTTCGGGCAGAAGGGACAGTACGAACAAAAGCATGGAAGTAGGAAGACACAGGTCATTTTTCAGGGGGGATAATTCAATTTGGCTAGAACATAAGGGGAGCAGTATGAGATGAAGTTGGAAAGATAGATTGCAGTCAGATGGCAGAGGACCTTGAATGCCAGGCTAAGACATCTGGACTAAATTCTGCACAAATTAAAGAACTATTAAAAGTTATGGAGCAAGGGAGGGAATGACATGTTTGAAGCTGTGCTTTAGAAAGACTATTCTGGCATACTGGTGTGTAGGATGGGCAGGGAAACCTGGTACAAGTCATTACCATAGCTTAACCAAGAGTCAGTGAGCACCTAAATTAGGTTAGTGGCAGTGGGTGTGTTAAGCAGGTGACTAACTGAAGAGCTATTAAAACCAGAATAATAATAAATGACATTTATATGGTGCTTTGCAGTTCACAAAAATGAGTGTGAAATACATTGTATGTAACATACACATATTCCACAAATATATATGTAAATATGTACATTGTATACAATGTACATGTTACAAATAGGTTTACAGAAATTTATACCATAAATAACATGTTATAAATATGTGCATGCAAAATATACATTATATAATATGTATGTTTTATAAATATGTGTGAAATATATACATTGTAGATAATCCATACATTTTACATGTGTGGAACACACACCATAAATAACACACATGTTATAATGTATGAGAACATGTGCCTTATGTAAACATATACATAAATATGTGGAATATGTACATTATCCACATTGTGCAATGTTATAAATATGTGTGTAGAATACATGCATTACATTATAGATATGTGTGGAATATATATGTATATGTATATATATTATATATGTATATATAATAGATAACACACATGTATTATAAACATGGCTAGAACATATCCATTATAGATAACATACATGTTATAAATATGCATGTGTTTTTAATTTAGATACATTGTACACACGTGTTAGAAATATGCATGTGAAAATGTACATTATATACAAGGCACACCTTATAAATGTGTGCGGAATATATGCATTACATGCCACATACATTATAAATATATGTAAAGTATATACATTATGCATAGCATGTACAATATAGAAAACATTATATGTGATATAATATATTAGGAGTGTGTGTATATATGTATGCATATTTTCCTCCTTCAGATGTATAAAACGTTATTCCTAAGTATTGGATGAGAAAGCTAGAGCTGAGAGAGATGGAGTGATTGATTGGCTCAAGGTTATTCAGCTCCTAAGTTTTGGAAGCAACATTAGTCGTCAACAAGAACAAGGGATTTCTGATCACTGATCCAATATTTCTTCCCATTACACAGTTGCTACTAAGGTGGTTGAAGTATGATCTTTAAAAATAGAAGGAAAAAAATAGGTTCGTTTTAGTCCTGCCTGGCTAGGTGAAGAACTGGGAGTTGGTTGTCTTGGGTTCTATTGTGGTTCTGCCCCTTAGTAACTGTGTGAACCCAGGCAGCCCTGGAGCTCTCAAATAAAATTGGCCTAGATGATTTCTAAGGGACTTTTCAGCTCTGAATCTAGGATCCTTCCAGCTTTTAATACTCTGTGAAGCAAGAACGTTTCTAGAATTCCTTTTTATTTCTAGAGACATTGAGGTATTGTGGAAGGAACAATAGAATTGAAGCTTAAAGAGCCAGGTTAAAATCCTGGGTCCAGGACTTGGTAACTGTGTGTAACTTAACCTGACATTAGAGAAGTGACCATTTCATACTGAACTTTAGAAAGATGACCAACAAGGACTGGGGTGGATGGGGAGAGCATCTTTAGATACTGAATAAATGTTTATCAGTGACTGACTGACCCACCTCTCAGGATTATGAGGAAAACACTTTGTAAATTCTGGGCACAACACTACGTGAATCTGACCAAGAGTGACCATGAAATGAACAGTAATTTTCCATTTCTGTGGGTTCTTCCCCAAAGAGAAGATAAGTTGTCCATGGCCCTGTATCTGAGGTTGTGATCAAGGTTGTTGTTATTGCTTATTCTTGGCTTTTGAAGAGGACTGATAACCTCACAGGGAGATGTCTTGTTCTGACAGACCCCCTGGAAGGTACTAATTTAATGGAGCTTTAAATTTTTTTCTATGTGATTCTTGCCAATGATCTTGTTTGTGACTACAAACATGGTCACACCTCCACACTCATAAACCGTCTCCCCAACAAGTGCTAACTGGTGTTTTCAGTCCACACCCCACTGGCTGCCAATCCCAAAGGGGAGAGAGCATTATGAACTCAGTCAAGAAGACCCTGGGTTACCTCCAATAGAAAGGTTGATGCTCTTGCCCTCTGGATACAACTGATAGAGTGACTATTCCCTGGGTGTGTATTTCTTTATATTGGAAGTACGAGGAAATAAATGGGGGGAGGCTTAGTCCCTGTTCTCAGGAAACTTCCATTTGAAAATATAGATACAGAGAAAGCAAAGTCATTGTACTGAAGAGCATTTAAAGGCAGGTTTAAAGTAATCAATACAATGCTAGATTTGGAACTCCAAAGACTTGGGTTCAAATGTGACATTTACTATCTATGTTTTGCTGGACTGGTCACTTAATCACTCTGAACCTCAATTTCCTTGCATTTAAAATGAGGGGAGTTAGAGTAAACGTCTTCTCGGTTCCTTTCAGCTTGAATCTATAAATCTGGTATTCTATAAACAGATGCATTGTAAAAACATTTAGTCAGCCTGAATTGAATCAACTCAAGTCCCTTTGTCTGTGATCCATATTCCCAGGATCAGTATCAGCACAGGATTCTTTTGCAGCATGAACTTAGTACAGAAATATTGAGGAGATACAAATAATAAAAAATGAAGGTGGTACTACTTAAGGAGAAGTTGGTCTGAGACTGGAAGCAGAGGAAAGGGTCAGGGTGTTGCCAGTGTGGTCAGTGTTCTATGTGGCGGCTAGGAAAAAGCCAGGTTATGTGTAGGGGACAGTGAATGGATTTGCTGGATTTGGAGCTAAGAGAATGAGGCGGTCACTTTAAGGGGAGATGTTGCCAATTAAATGGGAGATGGCATGGAGGAGAAAACTGGAGGCCCATGATAGGAGGCTTTCCAAATGCAGAACTGGAAAGGGGTTATTTAGTTCAATGAGAAATTAGGGGGAAGTGATTGGTCTGAGCTTGCCTGATTAGTTTATGCCAGAATCAGGAAGCAAATCCAAGTATTTTACCTCCAAACCCAGTGCCCTTTTCCCCTGGCAGTGACCGCCACTGAGATCCTTTGGTCCGGTCCGGTCTGATCCTGCCCGGCCTACTTCCTACTGGCCTTCCCACCCTGTCTAGGTTTTCCTTCTGGTGCCCCTGAGGCATTCAGTGGAGTTTGCTGTGATTCCATGAAGAGCATAGGAAGGGCTCTGATTGTCTGTCCTTGGAGATCGGGTGGAGGGGTCAGAGTTATGTGAGATCCCTTGGGCCAGGAATGAGAGCAGATTCTTTGCTCATCCCTGACTTTTGCAGCTTGTCCTGAACTGACCCTAGGGCAGGATATCCTTTCAGCCAGGGCAGCAGGAAAAGTGGAGGCTCCCTCTTGGGGGATCTTGTGATCTGGTTCAGGGGTGCGGATGAGAGTCAGTCTGGGCTGATAATTGTACAAA
This sequence comes from Sminthopsis crassicaudata, assembly GCF_048593235.1. Lineage (NCBI taxonomy): Eukaryota > Metazoa > Chordata > Mammalia > Dasyuromorphia > Dasyuridae > Sminthopsis > Sminthopsis crassicaudata. The sequence goes on along the minus strand of NC_133620.1, from coordinate 100,328,327 downwards.
GGCCAGGACCCTAAGTCATAGCAGAAACATCCAAACTTAAAGAGACCTGTGGTCTCCCGGGTATGTGAGCTCCTGAGACCTGAATCCTCTCCTCCCCACCCTCCCCAGGCATTCCTACTGAGCTCCCTGAAAATCTGGCCTGGGACTACCACGGGGAGTGGCCTAGGAAGGAAAAAGGGTTGGGGAACGGCTGCTAGGTCCTCTATTGCCTCCTGTAGCTGTAATATTGGGCGGGGTGATAGATCAGGCTATCCAGTAGCATGTGCTGCCTCCATGGCTCTTAAAGGTATGTGGGTGTGACTTGGAGTCTCAGAAACTTGCCCTCTCAGTGTCTCCCTTGATGACACCTGAAATTCTCACCATTAGTGATTTATTCCTTTGGATCAAATATTTCTCTTGCCTGTCTCTTCTATTAAATTGTAAACACCTCTGGAAGAAGGTGTTGTCTGTAATATGTTGTCTATACTATTTAATTTTACTTTTTAAAATTGCTTTGTGAGCTTGTTCTAGTCCCCTCCACTTCTCATCTGTAAAAAGAGAATATTAAGAGGTACACGATTTCACAAAGTTGCTACAAGAAAAGCCCTTTGTAAACTTTAAATGCTTGTGAATCTTAATGGGTAAATTATTTCAATGCAACAGACATTTCTAAAAACACCTTCTATATACCAAGCACTGTGCTTTTTGTATCCCCTTAACACATAGTAGGTGCTTAAATGTCTTATTGACTGACTTTTTAGATTGACTAGATGTTGGGTTTTGTTTCCTCCTCTGTAAAAGCAGGAAGTGGATGAGATGGTGATCTCTGAAGCGCCTTCTAGTTCTGACAGTCTAGGATCTTTTATGGGAGGGAGAGGGCAAAGAGAACAGGGTGGGGCTTTGAAAAGTCACTTCTGGACACTCAGGAGTTTTGCCTGGAGCCAGCCTTATGGCCTGAGCTGTTCTCAAGTGCCCAGCCATGTGTAGATGGCCAGCCTCCCAGCTCTCCCTGGGCATTCGGATGCCTTTAAGGAGAAGGGTCTGGGAATTGCCTGGAACCGGCATCTGAGAGCTGAGGGGCCCAGGGGTCCTTGGTTCTCAAGCCCCATTTTCTTATCTTTTCTCACAGATGCTGGTGACCTTCTGGGCTCCTTGTTCTGTTAGTTCTGATGCGTGTGGTGCTAGCGTTGCCTAGGTTATCTCCTCCTTGCTTGGAGAGTGAGTGAAGAGTCAGAATGTGTGTGTGCATGTGTGTATATGTGTGTGTGTATATATATGTGTGTTTGCATGTGAGACTGTATATACATTTGTGTATGTATGAATGTATCTGTATATATGTGTCTTTGCATGTATATGTGAAACTGCATATACATGTGTATGTATTAATATATCTCTGCATATATGTGTTTTATGTACATATGTGACTATATACATGTGTAAATATGCATGCATGTGTATATGTGTATGTATGAATGTATATATGTATCTGTATATATGTGTGTATAAGCATGTTTATATGTGTGACTGTGGGTATACGTCTGAGTATATATATATGTATATATGTGTGTGTATATGTATGTGGGGATATATGTGTGTATATGCATGTATGTATATATGTATCTCTGTGTAGGTATGAGTGTGTATGTGTGTGAGTGTATATATGTATGAGTGTGCATGTGTGAGCATATATATGCATGTGTGTATGTATGAGTGTGAGTGTATGTGTGTGTGAATACATTTATGTATATGAATGTGTGTATGTAAGTGGGAATATATGTGTGTATATGTGTGTATATATGTATCTCTGTATGAATGAGTGTGTATATAAGTGTATATATGTATGAGTGTGCATATGTGAGCATACATATATGCATGCATGTGTATATGTGTATGTGTGAGTACATTTATGCATATATGAATGTGTGTATTGTGTGTGTGTATGTGTGAGTGTGCATGTGTGAGTATATATATGCATGTGTGTATGTATGAGTGTGAGTGTATGTGTGTGTGAATACATTTATGTATATGAATGTGTGTATGTAAGTGGGAATATATGTGTGTATATGTATGTATATATGTATCTCTGTATGAATGAGTGTGTATATAAGTGTATATATGTATGAGTGCATATATATGTATGTGTGTGCATGTGTGAGCATACATATATGCATGCATGTGTATATGTGTATGTGTGAGTACATTTATGCATATATGAATGTGTGTATTGTGTGTGTGTGTATGTGTGAGTGTGTGTATTGTGTGTGTATGTATGTGTTTGTGTGGGTATGTGTTTCTCGGAGAACTCTATGACCTTGGGAAGAGAGAGGCTGAGGGAATGAATTCCGGGGGGCTTCTGGCCCAGGCAGGGAGTGGGGGCAGGGCTGTGGCCAGCAGAGTGTTCCCACGGATGGATAGTTCAGCCATTTTCTGCTTGGGTTCCTTGGCCCCTCCTTACTGCAGAGCAGGTGGCCTGGCTTCCACATAGCCTGTCTCCAGTCTACTGGCTCCATCCCCCTGAGCACCCAGCTCCCCTCCCCCTTCCCACTACTTTATTACCACCATATGGGGTGACTGCTGGCCCCTCCCTCTCACTTGCTGCCCTGGCTGCTTTGAGAGGATCATTTGGGGACCAATTCCCCAAGCCCTTCTCACCCCAGGGCTCTAATCCATCTGTGCACGGGAGAGAGATGGGGAAGAAGGAAGAGAAAGAGTTGGGGGGAGGTGCTGTGCTCCCTTCCAGTTCCCTCAGCCCTGCTTCCAGGGAGCTGAATCCTTCCAGTCCTGCCACCATATTGGAGCCCAGCATTGAGGATGGTCAGAGCTCTGGTGACCAGGCGGGCTTGGAGTCTGTCACAGCAGCCCTGCCCCCCTTCCCTGCCTTGGCCCTCGGGTTTGCCTGTCCATGATCCAAGGCGGCAGGTGGGAGTGTGGTGAGGAGGAAGTCTTCTCTAGGATGAGGAGGGAGTATGGGAAAGAGAGGGAGAATAGTCTGATTACCCAATAGATTATTAGCTTAATTAGAGGTGGGAAATCAGAGGCTGACCCCAGACAAAATTCTTGCTTATTGCCTTGGATATTTTCATCCATGCTTTTCTTTATTCTTTGGCTAGCGGAGAGCTTACACTGCAATATTTCATCTTTCTCATGCTTTCCTCTTCTTTCTCTTTCTCTGTCTTTTTGTTTCTGTCTCCTTTTTCCATCTCAATCTCTGTCTCCCTGCTCCTTTATCTTTGTCTCTGTCTCTCTCTGTCTCTGCCTTTCTTTCTCTGTTTCCGTCTCTCTGTCTTTCATTCTCTGCTTCTGTCTCTGTCTCTCTACTTGTCTCTGTCTCTCCATCCTTACCCTTTCTGCCTCTCTGTCTCTGTCTGTTTCCCCTCCTACTTCCTTGTTTCCTCTCTATGTCCTCTCTTTTTTAACTTCTCTCTTTTTCCTTTCTCCCCTACCTTGTATCTTTTATCTTCTTTCTTTCTGTGCCTGAGATTTCTTTCTCTCATTTTCTTTCCCTCCCTCTCTCTGCCTTTTCTCTTATCATCTCTCTTATCTTTTCTATCTTTCTCTCCTCTTGTCCTTCCTTCCTTTTTCTTTGTCTCCCCTTTTCTATCACATCTTTTCCTCATTAGAGGTAATTAGGTGAATAGAACACTAGACTTAGAGTTAGTAAGTCTTGAGTTCAAACTTTAGGCACCTATCAGTTATATAATTCTGGCCAAGACATTTCTTTTCTGTCTGTCTCAGTTTCCTCAACTGTAAAATGGGGATAATAAAGTCACCTACCTTGAAGGGAGCCCATAGTATGCTTGCTTTATTCCTTTTCTTATTTTTCCCCTCTTTCTTTCTCTTTCCTCTCCCATTTTTCTTCCTCTCCCAAATCCACCAAAGGATGGGATAGTAAGTATATTAAGTTTATGCTTTACCTCATCAGCATCCTCCTCCCTGAAGGAAGAGATGGATTCACCTAAGATTTCAGCTCTGTGAGGGATCCAGAGTTATACCAAGTTATACTTGGCCTGACACACTGATTTTGGTGCCATCTCCTGATTTTTCCATCTGATGAGTTCTTGGGCAGAATAGAGCCATTGTGGCTTCCAGGACCATCACTTTTGTGCAGCTCATGAAGGACAGGTCCTTTTACTCCTGGCCCTGGGAGCTGGATTGCTGAGAAATGTGTGGACAGGAGTTAGGAAAGCTTGATTTGAGGTGATATTAAGAATGAAATGGGGACAAGGACACAGGAAATCTGGAGGTTGGCATTATAGTGGAGAAAGTTGAGTCCAATGATGAAGGTTAGAGGGAAAGAGGATGAATGGAGATGGGGAGAAAGGCTTCTACTGGAAATGCCCTTCTCCCTCCCCATGCTCATTTTACCACCAACTCCTTCTACCTCCTTGAAGGGCTTCACTTGGAGATCTTATCCTTCTTATAATTCATAATGTCTCTGGGAAACTAGAATTTCTACATTTTTGGTGGAGTTTGGAAGGGGGAAAGGGCTGTGTTTCAAAAGGAGATAATACCTATTAAATCATCAGGCCAGAAGATTGGCAGATTATGAGGGGTTATTACCCTCTTTACTGGCAGTTTTTCTCTCCCCTAACTGCCTTTTTTCTGCCCTCTGAGGGTCCAAGCAGGTGGGGTGGGGGGAGAGGATCAGGTCTTGAGTTATCAGACCAGTGCTTCTGGAAGGAACTGCAGGCTTGACACCAGAGAGTGCAAAGCAAGGGTTGGGTTCTGAACACCAGGAGGTGTGGGTCAGACAGAAACCTGACGTAGCTGTATTGGGTCCTGGGAGACAGCCCAGGTTTATAGCTTTCTACTTCCTGCCAAGACTTCTCATCTTTGCCAATGGTTCCATTCAGCAATCTGGTCCTGGCCTTGGATCTAAAGTATTGGCTGGAAGAGGGGCTTTCCATTTCCACCCACTCTCCCCTCATCTTGCCTCCTGCTCCTAATAGCTAACTAGTCCTTTCCCTGCACAGTCCCACAATTTTACTAGTTAGGGCAGTGCATTCAGATAACAAAACTAACTATATAGGTTGATAAATAGTAACAGGGTAAGAAGAAAAGATCTCTGGATTTTATTGGATCACAAAATGAATCTAGGGCTGACCTGAGAAACTAGATTTGAATAAAATTTAAGATCCTAGAAGCATTTCTTTTTTGTTAGATTCTGGAAAGGACCTTCCTTCCATTGTGAAAACTAAAATAGGGCACATCTTATTTTATTAATAATTTTTTTCCTTTATACCAGTCACTTTCCAATATGCCATGCACTAAAATTATCCCTTGTAACAAAGAAATACAATTAAGTAAGACCAGCAGATACTGTGATCATAATTATTTGTGTATGTGATATTCTGCATCAATAGTCCCCCACTGCCAAAATTGATCATTGCATTTAATTTTTTTAGTTCAGATAACTGGAGTAATTTTAAGATATGGAGAGATTAGAGAGGATTTGAAGAAGAAAACATAAATAACCTTAAGGATGGAGAATAGTTCCTATGAGGAAAGACCTGGGACTCTTTTAGAATGGGAAAGAGAAGCCAGGGGGGAGGGAGGAACAAATCTCTGAATGGTTATGTGTGAGGATAACACAAAAACTAATTATTTTTCAGAGGTTATTCTTGTCCCCTCTCCATTCTGTTCTTTGTAGGGGGAGGTATGGAAGGGAAAATTGAGAGAGAGGGCAAGAAGAGAGAAAGACAGATGAGAGTAAGAAGGAACAAAGAGAGAGGAGAAAGAGACAGAGATAGAAGAAGGTGGGGGGGTACAAAGAGAGGAGATAGAGAGCTTTGCTGAAACCTAAGGAGGGGGAAAGAGAATAAATATTTATATAGTGCCTGTTATGTTCTAGGCATTGGAAGTACTTTACAAATATCTCATTGGATCCTCACAACAGATTGCAGAGATAGATGGTGTTCTTATTTTTTACCATTAAGGAAACAAAGACACTTTACAAATATCTCATTGGATCTTCACAGCAATTCTGAGATTTAAGTGGTGTTTTATTTTATGGTTAAGAAAACTAAGGTAAAGATAAATTGACTTGCTCATGGTCAAACAATTAAAGAAAGGGCATAGATTCAGCTACAAGAAAGAAAGACTTCTGCAATACAGTGTAATTAACTCTGGGAGAGAAAGCTCCAATGGTTTGTAGAATCTCCAACTCTATGGCCCTCTAATTTAGAATAAGTTACCGTAGATCTTTGATGGATCAGGTAATTCTCTCTTAAGTAGCTAGGTGATACAGAGGTTAGAGTATTGGCAATAGGATAGAATGGACATAAAAGCCTTGAATTCAAATTTGGCTTTAGATTGCTTAATAACTGTGATCTTGGGCAAATTATCCACCTCAGTTTCCTCATCTGTAAATGGGAATAATTATAGCACTTCCAGGTTATTGTGAAGATCAAATGAGATAATATATATAAAGTGCTTTTTGTGAGCTACTATTTATTAGTCAGGGCCCTTGCAAGTTTACCTTTGAAGTTCTATCCCAGTTGTGGCAATCTATAGCCAGAGAGAGGTGTTTTATTTTCTGCTCCTGTACCTGGATTTGATGGTTTATTGTGACCAGAAGAAAGGAAGGAGAGGCCCTAGGCTCTGCAGCTTATAGTGAAGGGATAGAGTGGTTCTTTGCCTGCAGACCTAGGGGGTCCTACAGGCTATGTTGAGGCAGGGAGAAAATCTCAGAAATGCCCTCCCAGGATTAGAGGTCATATGGTCTCTAACAGCTTGATAAGATCTTTGAATTGCATAGGATCCTGGAAGAAGATAGTGTTTGTTTGTTTGTTTGTTTTTTCCCCCTGAGTTATTTGGGGTTAAGTGACTTGCCCAGGGTCACACAGCTAGGAAGTATTAAGTGTCTGAGGTCATATTTGAACTCAGGTCCTCCTGACTTCAGGGCTGGACCCACTGCACCATCTTGCTGTCTCAAGAATATAGTTTTTAAGAAATTTGAAGGGCATCATGTCCTAGCCTAATCTAGAAAACAAGCTCATTCCACAACAATGATTTTTAAAATTCATTAGGAAAATCACTAAGGCAACACTCCCCAAACTAATCTATTTATTTAGTGCTATACCAATCAGACTCCCAAGAAACTATTTTAATGACCTAGAAAAAATAACAACAAAATTCATATGGAAGAATAAAAGGTCGAGAATTGCAAGGGAAGTAATGAAAAAAAAGTCAGAGGAAGGTGGTCTAAGTGTACCTGATCTAAAGCTATATTATATAGCAGCAGTCACCAAAACCATTTGGTATTGGCTAAGAAATAGACCAGTCGATCAGTGGAACAGATTAGATACAAAGGACAAAAAAGGGTACAACTATAGCAATCTAGTGTTTGATAAACCCCAAAATACCAACATTTGGGATAAAAATTCATTATTTGAAAAAAACTGTTGGAAAAACTGGAAAATCACTAAGGGACAAAAATCTCTGAAGTTGAAGGGGTCTTATTGCACTCTGTATATGTGATCTTCCTTACATTCCACCCTGGGGGAAGGAGGGAGAATTACCATTCTGTATCTTCAGCTGGTTGGTGGAAAAGAAGAGACAGATGAATTCTTGGTATCACAGTCTTGAAGAGGATGATTCTAATATCACAATCTGTTTAGCAGTATCTCAATCTCTTCCAGTCCTGATGATGTTAAGAACAATTCCATGGACCTTTTAAGGTTTACAAAGCATTTTGCTAACTAGTGGTACAAGTACCATACAAGTATCATTTTGCCAGTTTTTAGAGATGATCCTGAGAGTATCAGGGACTTACCCAATGTCCCACAGCCAGAACTTGAACCCAAATCATTTGATCTCAAGCTTGCTTCTCTTTCCATTCCATCTTGATGTCTCTCTGATAGGATCCCATAGTCCTGGGAGGGTTACCTGAGGACTGCTTCTTTCCCTGGCACAGGGACGCTGGCATTGGTATCAGTTGTACAGAGCAGATAGCACCCTAAGGGTGTACCCACTTTTCACTCAGTACCTTAAGGTACCTCTACCCTGTTTCCTCCCCTTCCCGCTCTCCCCCTCGGCTCTCGTGATAACTGCCACATAGGCTGAGATTGGTGTCTGATTATGCTCTGATCTTGGCAGCAGCCCACTTAACCTGCCCTCAGCTTATACCAGCTGGCCGTATTGTAACGAGGGGACCTGGTTTCTGGGGCCCCTCCCTCCACCATTTATCAGTCTGATAAATCTAATAGCCCTCCTGGGATCTCTGACTGCTTTAAACCACAGTTGAGCTCTCCATTCTCTGCCTAGCTCCATAGCCTTCCTGACCCTGAAGGAGATAGTTTAAAATGGCCTCAAGATCCCTGTTCCCAGCGCTGCTTTCTGGCCTCCCCCTACGTCCCCCTTTTCTGCCATTAGCTACTGAGGTCTGGGTAATAGTTACTATTATAACAGAGGATCAGTCATCTGGTTGAAGGGGAAGCAGCAAAACCCTGTATCACCCAGAACCTACTTGTAGGATCTACAGGTAGGGCAAAGTATCTATTGTCTGTTCATCTAAGGAGGCCTGAAGGAGAGGCTCCTGGATGGTAAGGGCCATAGACTGGCCTGAGCTATCCTGAGGAACACAAGAGACTAATTCTTCTAGCATTGGGGCAACGCCTCCTCTAGAAAGACTCGGGGGTCTGGTTCTTCGAGAGGAATAGTGAGCTTCATTTTCCCCCTTTCTTTCAATAGCACAACTTAGATTTCTCGACATTTCCGCTTTACTCTCTGTCCAGCTCTCCCCACTGTCTAACCACTGCACTTACCTTTTTTCCACATCCCTTTTTCAACTACAGAGAAGGCTTGGCAGAAAAGCAGCTACTCGTGTGGCCGAAGGGCAGGAGATCTGTCATTTGGTTGGGCTCGGAGCCTTGTGGCTGCTGTGGTTCTGTTGGCCTGGCCTAGAGTCAGGGGGACTTTGGTTAGAGTGGGATAGTCTTGTCTCTTCTCCGTCTGGATTCCAGGCTGGGAGGAAGCTCAGGGAGGAGAGCCTTCTGGCTCATCTGCTTACTTGCTTGCTTTTCTGTGTATTCTCCCCATACCCCCTCAACCCCACCCTAGTTGGGGGGTTGGGACAAGGCAAGTGGGATAAGGTCACTAGAACCCTGGAGCTTTTTCACTTATGATTTTTTGTCTTACTTTTTAATTTATTTTTCAGCTGAGGCAGTTGGGGCTGAGTGACTTGCCCAGGGTCACACAGCCAGCCTGGAGCTTTTTCCTGTGTTTGTATTGTAGGAAAAATGGAGAACTGTAGGGTAGGGAGATAGAAGAGGGAAGCCTTTGGAGACTCCCTTATAATGCTCCTGGGGCCTGAGGGGGATGCAGTGTGGAGCTGCCGGACACAGCCAAATGAAGTGGCGGCACCAGAGCCACTTTATTTATTGGCAAATGTCTCATGTTCTCATGTATTTGAAAAAATTCCTTAGATATTGTGAATATCAGACCTTTGTCAAAAAAATTTGCTGTGAAGCTTTTCCCTTCCAGTCAACTGTTTCCCTTTTTACCTTAATGGCATTGTTTTTGTTTGTGCAAAAACATAACAATACTTCCCTGTTATCTCTTGTGACCTTCTCTAGTCCTTATTGGATTATGACAACTTTATCCACAGTTTCAAGAGGTAGTTCCTTCTTTGTTCCCCTAATTTGTTTATGATTTGATCTTTTTTAATGTCTAAGTTAGGTAGGGAGATAATCTTCTCCATTCCTTTGTATTTAATTAGAACTATCCAAATCAATATAGCACAGTGGGTAGTATAAGGAATACCTGAATTCAAATCCTGCCTTAGTAACTCTAGGCAAGTCACTTAACCCTAATGGTCCACAAAAAACTGTCCCAATCTAGTGAAATCCTGACCTGTATTGTGTGGAATTTCTTTCCACACAGAAAAAACTGGGAACAGTTTCTGCAAATGAACTTAGATACCCTTTAATCAACAAATTTTTCTCTTATTGCCACCAGACTATACTTGACCTTAAGGAAAAATGTGAAAGTTCTTAGGCAGCTAGGTGATGCACTGTAGAATCAGGAAGACCTGAATTCAAATTTGGCCTCAGATACTTACTAGCTATGTCACCCTGGGCAAGTCATCACCAGCCTCAGTTTCCTCATATGTAAAATGGGAATAATTATGGCACTGATCTCCCAGGGTTATTGTGAGGATCAAATGAATCACTGAATCTCTTTATTTAAGTGTCAGCAGTTTCTGTTCCTTGAAATTTGATCAAGGTTAACGAACTGTTTATTTAAGTAATGTGTATGTGGTTCTTCAAAGTTGACAAAACACTTAACTTATGCCCAACTCAGTGTTGTTGGTGTAGCACAAGTGTTATTGTCCTGTTCTTCAGATAAAGAGACCAACGTTGAAAAAGGTAAAATCTCTTCCCTGGGTTTTGCTAACTAAGAGAAGCGTAAAATTCTCTAGTTACCAAAGCATAGGAGAAAGAGAGTTCTTTTTACTGGATGACATCTGATCCTCTCTGTGTCAATTTATCAGTGAGCATTTATTGAAGAGCCTTCTGTGTGCCAGGCACTATTGTTGCTAGGCAATGGGGAGACAGACAAGTCAAAAAAGAACAATGGCTTCTTCCTTCAAAGAGTTTAAATTCTACCCAGGGAAGCAGAATTTGCCCATGAAGTAAAAGCATGTATAAGATAAAAACAAACCAATTTTAAGAGATGAGAAAGATTTCAAGAAATTGTCCTGGGCTACGAGCCTTTGGTATGGTTAAACCTGGTTCATCAAGCAAGTTAAGCAAAAGTGTCCTGAGGGTCTCAGCCTAACCTTAGTTAATGGCACTTGGTTTTAAATGGTTGGGCCAGTTTAGGACCCTGGACTCCATATTCCATATTGTTTTCCAAGTATCAGTACTGTGTTCCCTTTAGTTTCTTATATCTGGTTCCTACCACCTTGAAATTTTGACATCCTTGCAGTCCTTTAAATGCACAGTAATAAGATTAAATACAATGGATTTTGCTGATACCATTCTACTGAGGTTGAACCCACATCCTTCCTTTCTGTTAACTCTTGGTAAAGCACAAATGTGTGAAATAACTTATACTGCTATCATACGACTGAATGCCTTTGCTTAGCTATTTTTAAGAGAATGAACTTTGTAGAGAGCCCGTGTTTATTTAGCATAGTGCCTGGCACAGAGTATGAATGACCCGCCTTAATAACTAACAATTATTATTGTCAGGTGTCAAAGTGCTAACTGAAATCCTTTCGTGCTTTAGCAACAGTCTATTTCCTCAGTGGAAATGAACATTGGGATTTAGACTGTCTTCCTGGCTGCACTTCCTACCCTGGAGATTCTCACACTGATGCTTGGCTAAGTTTATCTCAAAGTTCTAAACAATTGAGTGATCCCACTCTAGGCCTAGGGAATAAAGGAAAGCAGTCTGCTTTGCCTGAAGGCCTAGGTCGACTCTCCAAGGTCAGAGATTAATAAGTTTATTAACTGAATATTTATTGATCACTGGCTTTCTGTAGGGCACTGGCATTTATTCCCAAGTAGCCAAATTTTCCAGATTTATGTTGTTGGGACTGAACAGTATAGGGCTTCTCTATAGAAGGCTGTCAGCACTGGCACATTGGGCCAACTTCATGGTCCACGAGGGGGTTTTGTGTAATAGGGGGAAGAATGAAGAATTTGGAATCAAAACACTTAGATTTGAGTCTCAACTGTGCTGCTTATTAACAATTCAATTCAAAAAACAATTATTAATCCAAAGCAATCCTAATAGATTTTGGACAGAAAATGCCATCTGCATGTAGAAAAACAACTAAGGAGACTGAATATAACACATGCATGCTATGTTCACTTCTTTTTTTCCATTTTTTTTTTAATCTCTCCCATGGTTTTTTCCTTTTGCTCTGATTTTTTTCTCTTCCAAATGATTCATAAAGCAATGTGTTTTAATAATAAATAAATTTACTAGAGAAGGAAAAAAAAAGAAAACCAAAATAACAAACAAAAAGGAATCAGTGGGTAATTATTGTCTATGGTACCCGTGAACAAATGAAAAACACTCAAGAGTTCAAGTTCAGCCTCTAGTCTTCTTCTCTCTCTCTCTCTCTCTCTCTCTCTCTCTCTCTCTCTCTCTCTCTCTCTCTCTCTCTCTCTCTCTCTCTCTCTCTCTCTCTCTCTCTCTCTCTTTCTCTCTCTCTCTCTCTTTTTCTCTTTCTCTTTCTTTCTCTCTCTCTCTCTCTCTCTCTCTCTCTCTCTCTCTCTCTCTCTCTCTCTCTCTCTCTCTCTCTCTCTCTCTCTCTCTCTCTCTCTCTCTCTCTCTCTCTCCTATGTGCAAGCCAGCAAGCCAGGGAAAAGAAATTATTATTAGGGGAAATTCCAAAGGGGTTAATTAAGGGCATGAATAGGATTCCATCTTCTTTTTGTGAAGGTCTCCTCATCCTTTAAGACTGCATGAAATGAAGAAACAATGAGGAATTGAGCGAGCTGATGATGGATTGTATCAATCTCCTCAGTAAAATAGGAAATATAGTGCTTGAGGGAGGAGAAGGCTTGTGACAGCTTTGGTGGGAAATGTCATAGGGAGTTAATTAAAAAAAAAAAACGAATTAAATAATTACCGGGCAATGGTGACGTCCCAAATGAGTCAAGTAACAGAAATTTTATTAGACCTGGGCTGCAGAGTTTTGTGAATCCTTCCAACAATTTGCTAGATGGGAGAGATGGTGGAGGTAGCTCAGGATTGAAGGTTATCAGGAAGGACGGAGGATTGAAATCAGAAGAAAATATCAGAGTTCAAAATCTTAGAGGTAAGATAGAATATAAAAACTTCCTGGGACAGTTAGGCGTCTCAGTGGATAGAATACCAGCCCTGGACTCAGGAGGACCTAATTTAAATGTGACCTTAGAGGTCACCTAGTTTAAGACTCTCATTTTGAGATCTAAAGAATGTAAGTGACCTGTCAAACACATAATATCTGATGCAGACATTGAAACCCAAATGTTCTGAGTCAAAGTTCACTATCCCATGATGCCTTTCTATAGCAAGCTCCTCATTACGAGCAGTATCTTTGTCCCACTGAGGTATCAGAACACAGCTTGTGAGAGGATGTGGTTGTCCTCCATGTCAACCTTAATAAACTTTTACCTAGGACTTGAAAGTTTGCAAAACACCTCTCACAACTCCCGGAGGTATAAGTAGTGTGAGTATTATTATCCTCCTTTTGTTCATTAAGAACTGAAACTGAGAATGCTCAAGTTGTTTTTTAGTATGTGTCAGAACAGGCACTCATATCCAAATCTCCTAATTTTAACTCTATTGCTTCTTTCTCTACATTAGGTCAGGATTATTGTAGGTTGAGGGTGTCCTGCAGAGTGTTAAATTCCATCTAATAACTTATTATGAACCCAATGGTTCTGTAAACTAGGATTAACCCAATCTATGTTTCAGACATGTACCAAATCCAGGGGTAGAAAATGAGAGGAGTAACACATTTCATATGTTTATTACCTGTTGGGTAAAGCATTACAATGACATTCAGCAAGCAGTCATTAAACTCCTATTGTATGCAAGACATTGTATTAGGCGAAGGGGACAAGGAGATGAAATTGGACTGTCCCTGCTCTCAGGGAATTTACATTCTCTTGAACTTTGATGAATGACAAGTTGGAGCCTGCATTCTCCTGAAGATAGTGGGTGGCAGGTTGGAGCCTGCATACTCCTGAATACTAATGAGTGGCAAGCTGGAGCTTGCATTTTCTTGAACTCCAGCATTTGGGTAAATAATCTTTGAGTCCATTTCAACCTTTGCATGATAAGGGCTAGAAGACAGGACTAACATTTTTTTTTTCCAGACTCATATACATATATCCCTACTATATTTTTAAAATAAGAATTATTTTTATTGTCATTGTTAGGAGAGTCGATCCATTTTATATTGAAGTAATAATTAGCACTCTTACAGTAAGATTACTTAGTTTGATTCACATTAACCATCTCTTTCCAACACCAAGGGGTTCCCCAAGATCTAGTGTTCCGAGATTTGATGCATGAATCCAGGTTCACTTTCTCTATCTCCCCACCTCAATCATATTCCCTCTCATCCTTTATCTTTCTGGAAGGAAGAGTCCTAATCTTTATGTTCTTTTAGTTGATGTTGGGAACTATGTCTTTCTAGGTAGCAAAAACTAACATTTATGTACCCCTTTAAAGTTTGCAAAGTGATTCATAAACATTTCATTTGATTCTCATAGTAGCTCTGGGAGGCTGGCATTATTATTGTCTCATTTTATAGTTAAGGAAAGAAGTTCTGGACTTACACGGCTAGCAAGTATCTAAAGCAGGATTCGAATCGAAGTATTCCTGACCAGGTCCAGCGCCCTCTCCCTTGTGCCTTCTGGCTGCCATCTATGGGATGATGGATGTGTGTATTTATGTGATGGGGATGGAGAACCAGAGGTCTCTATTCCTGACTGGCTTAGTCTAGACCACTGAAGAAATGGATTGGAGCTGTAAAGTTCTCTTTATATAGTGATTAATGTGTAGTTAAGTCTTCATAAAAAGCTTCCTGATGATTGATTGCAGTCTTTGTGTTTTTCCTCATAGGTGCCTGGGCACCATGCCACGGTCCTTAAGCCCTGACATTGGCAGGAAGTAACAGATCCACTTACCTGTTCTCCATCTAACTCCATCATGTCTTCAACCCAGGGAAATGGGGAACACTGGAAGTCCCTGGAGTCTGTGGGTATTAGCCGAAAAGAGCTGGCAATGGCCGAGGCTCTTCAGATGGAGTATGATGCCCTGTCCCGGCTACGGCACGATAAAGAGGAAAACCAGCGGGCCAAGCAGAATGCGGACCCCTCTCTCATCAGCTGGGATGGGCCCGTCCTAGACTTCTATGGCAAGCCAGTGGGTGGGAGGAATGACCTTAAGCTTCTTCGAGGGCTCTCGGGCTCTGATCCCACCCTCAACTACAACTCCTTCTCCCCACACGATGGAGCCCCTAACCACTCTACCTCTGAGGGCCTCCAGCCAACACCAGATCCTTGGCTGAAGGGCCCCCTTTCTGGAGACTATCTCTATATTTTTGATGGTTCAGATGGAGGGCTCTCTTTGCCTCCAGGACCAGAGGACAGGAATAGCTCCCCCAAGAAGCTGTCCCCACCCCCAATACCTCCTCGGGTCTCTATTTGGGATACTCCCCCCCAGCCTCCCAGCAAAACCTATTCCCTTTCTCCTAAGCCTTCCGAGCCCAATGACATAAACACTTTTTCCTCAAACCAGCAACCCCCAAGCAAGCTACTGGATCGCCGAATCCTAGAGGAAGAAGAAGAATCTGGGAGTGGGGGCCAGGGAAACCTCCTGGGGTCTGTGGACTATGATGGCATCAATGATGCAATAACTCGCCTCAACCTAAAGTCTACCTATGACACTGAGTTGCTTCAGGACCCCAAGAGGGGCTGGAAGGAGGGCCGGGGACTCCTGGGATTTGGCAAGGACACCCCTGGGAAGCCTGTAGCACGGAGCAAGACCATGCCCCCTCAAGTTCCTCCACGCACTTATGCCTTACGTTATGCCAACCGCAAGAACACGGCGCCCAATAAAAACCGCCGGATATCTGCTGATCCGGTGAGGATCTCCCCTATACCTTTCCTTCTTCCTTTTTCTTCCCTCCAGCTCTCTTTCTCCTTTCCCCTACTCTCTTCCATAGGCTTAAGATATCTCTGAATCTCAAGCTTATAGATTCTGGTATCATAATTCTGGTCTGAATTGTGGTGGGATATAAATATGGGTGGGACGACATGGAGTTGAAGATGTTGACATGACTGGAAGAGGAAGATGGAGAAGAATAGCTCCTCCCTAAGGCAGAACTAGGGCCATCCTGACCAAAATGGATTTAAAAATGAGACTCCCATGGGGTTTAGCCCCCAAATCTTTCCCAAACTAGCTGTGCGACTTAGTTAATCATTTCACCTCAGTTTTCTCATTTATTAAACAGGGTTAACAAACAATCATAATAAAAAAAGTAATAACTAGCATTTATGGCACACTTAACTAAATATGAAGTATTTTTCACATAATTCTGTAAGGGAAATAATATTTCCCTTGTTGGTTGTACAGATTTGTTGTAAAGTTCTGATGAGGGGATATGTCTGAATTGGGAAGAAGTGAAATATTTGATATAAGCATAAGACAAAATTATTTGCCATCATTATCATCACTGGGAAGGGACTCTCACATTCCCCCCAGACCAAGAAACGGGGATAATAGAGTTCTTTGTTTGAAATTGAGAGGTCCTCGGTTCAAATCCTGGCTTAGACATTTAGTAGCTAGGTGACCTCAGGCAAATCACTTACCTACTTTGAGACTGTTTTTTCATCTATCTGGATAATAATAGCACTTGCTCCACAGGTTTTTTGAGGGGATGGGAGTGGGGTTTCAAATCAGAGAATGTATGCATACTCTTATGCTGGTGTTAAAATTCTATGTAAATCTTAGCTGTGGCTCTGAAGATGAGTCCCCTGAGAAGTCATTCTCATCCCCATTATCCCTTGTGCAGATAATAGTACATCAACTTTTTGTTGTGTCCAGAGCAGGTTGGTCCTTGACTCCAGACAAAATTGACTGGGAGTATCCCTATATGTAGGTAGGATTCTGGTTCCCAGGCCTAGGTTCTCAAGTCTGGGGGCTTCCTATCTGTCCACCCAAAGGACACAGGCCATTGAATGTCATGACTTGATGTTTTCCATAATTGTCCCTACCCCACTTGCCAGTTGATGTCCCTATTGGGAATCCAGGAGATCCCATGGATGATAGGCTTGTCAATAGCTTAGATGTCTCCCATGCTCTTTCCTTCCATTTTTATTTTGATCAAGAAGAGAATGTACTCCTGGGTTAGAGACACTGATCTGCTTCTCCCTCTGTATTTGGCAGTCAGGAGCCATCCAAAACCTTATCATGAGGTCACTCACTCTCCCTTGGGGGACGCCCCCAGAAAAGTAAAGCAGACTCTGCTGCACACTGGAGCCGAGAGCTTTTTAAAGCCCCCTGATCAGAGAGGTGTGGCTGTTCCCGCTATTTTTAGGGGCTGGGTGATTTCTGCTCCTGGATCCTGCTCCCTCAGCTGGGTGAGCTGGGCCTACTTGCCTGCTCGGGCTATCCTGGCAAGGGGTGTTACCTTCTGCCACCCTCCCTCCCTCCGCCCCTGGCTCCAGTGTGTCACCGGAGCTGAAGGAGAGAGCTCCGGAGTCTCCTTGAAGAACCTAGAAGCAGAGCCGCCAGCTCTTGACTGGGGCAGGTTGGCATGCAGCCTCCATCTTCCCTGCCTCCAGTCAGTTCAGGGACCAAGCCTGATGAAAGAGGGGCTGCCAAAGACCCTCCAGTTCCACCTCCCCGGTTCCACCGGGCTTCCAGCCGGGGGCCCTGTCCCTGTCCCAGCCCAGTAGAGCCCGTGATAGGAATGGCTGGCTCCAAATGTCAGCTGGGTACCCCTGCTACCAGCCTCCGGCTCATAGACTCCCACAGTCAGCAGTGGGCGATGCCATCCAGGCTTGCCAGCCTAGCTAACGTAAGTGGGTTTTTTTGTTGTTGTTTTCCTTTGGTGCCAGTGAGTGGTTCTGAAAGGGCATGAAAATGGCCTTCAGCAGCCGCTCTGTTTTCCTGCTTTCTCTCCCTCTCTCCCTCCCTCCCTCCCTTCCTTTCTCTCTGGTGCTATTCTGTGGGCTAATTGCTGACAGTGGGGCTATTGTTTTGACTAGGACACATGCACAAACTTGGCAGGGCTGGGGCCTGGCACACCACGGGCTCCTGCTGTTGCCTCCCCCATCTCCCTCTGCCTGGGGAGCATGGGTAACAAGAGAGAGGAGATCTCCTGGAGGAAGTGACCCGGGAATTAGAATCAGGAACTCCTGCTGATTCTATAGCCACTCATCTCTCTGTGAGGGGAAGTAGGAAGAAAAGGCAGTGAGAATATCTTGTGTTGGGGAAATGACAAAAAATGAGGCATCGAGAATATTCCCCTTGACCAGAAGCTGGTGGCTCATTCTTTGGGCAGTGTGACCCACAGGCTTTGGCCCAAGGCACAGCCTACTGATTAGGTGCCCTCTTACACATCACCCTCCATTGGCACCCCCCACCCCCACCCTGCTCTATTTTCTGTCCTAGGACTGTCCCGCAGGGTATATTTTGAGCTTATTAACAATGTGCACCCTCTCTCCTCCTAAGTCTGATGACAGCTCTGTGGTGGGGGCATGGGCTCTGGTCCTCCAACCCCCTCCTTTTGTCCCATCCTACCCTCCTCACAATTTTTGGAGTGGAAGCAGGAAGGAGGAAGAGGCTCAGCTGAGGTGAGAGAGACTTGTAACCAGAGGACACAGGACTTGGAGAAGAGCCAGAGGTTTCCACTTGGTTCACTTTAGCCCTGAACAGCTGTTTTTTTCTTTCTTCCCCAAATAGTATCTACCAAAAAAAAAAAAAAAAAAAAAGCATGTGTGTCTGAGTCAGTGATCCATGAACTCTAGGTCTCGGTATTGTATTTAGAAGGGACTATCCTACCCATCACTGACTTTAATCTAGGCTTAGGCAGCTCCAAAGTAGGTTTGGATGGATATCCAGTTGTTGAGGTGAGGGGTGGGGTTCATTAATCCAGGAATCATTGAGTGGTCAAATGGATGCAATGTCTTGCTTCTACCCCATCCCCAGCAGTGCTTCCTAGTGACAGCACTTAGGAAGCACAGCCTGGCAGCCTGGGGTTTGGGGCATATGCCCTTCCTACTAGTCTGAGGTCAGCCCAGTAACACTGTGAATAAAGTACTGGCCTAGGAATTGTCCAGATCAAAGCTCAAATTCTGCCTCAGAATTTCCCTATAAGTTATTTGTCTTCTCTCCACCTGTTTCCTCATCAGTAGAAAGGAGATAATAATAGGGATAATAATAGCATCGACTTTACAGAGTTGTTGTGGGAATCAAATTGAGAAAACATATGTAAAATGCCTTGCAATCCTGAAGAGGCTGTATAAATGCTGTAACAATTATCTAAGCCTGCCGCTTCTGAACCAAAATTAGTTGGGTATCTTGTTACCTCTTTTCTGTTCAGTTCATTCTCTAGTAGGGTCTGGGCCAACCTTGAGTCTATTTGATTTGGGGGGGGGGGGGGCATTATCAAAAAGAAAAGATCCCAGGGACAGCTAGTTGGTGCAATAGAGCACCAGCTCTGAAGTCAGGAGGACCTGAGTTCAAATTTGGCCTCAGACACTTAACACTTCCTAAGCTATGTGGTCCCATGTGAGTCACTTAACTCCAATTGCTTCAGAAAAAAAAAAAAAAAATCCCAGAGGGGAAATGGTGTGGGAAAGGAAGGGAAAAGGAGATTTCAAGGATGAAGGGCCATTAAATCCAGACAATCTTTCCCCAAGGTGAGCTCCCGGCCCCGGTCTACTGCCAATGGCTACGAGCTGTTTGAAGTCTCAGAAGAGAGGGATGAGGAAGTTGCTGCATTTTGCCACATGCTGGATGTGTAAGAGCCGAAGGATGGAGCCAGGGATGGGGCTTGGTTGGGGGAGGTGTTATGGAAAGTATGGGCCACCTTTGTATCTCCCCTGAAACCCTAGTCCATTGAGGCAGAATCTTTTCTTGAATGAGCATTTCAAACTGTGAAGTTGAAGAAACTTTCTTATGTTAAAAGATAGTAGTCATACATGAGTAGAACCTCAAATCAAGGCCCTATAGTTGTGGGTTTGACTTCTGTCATTATCCCTGATGACACTTGGGGACCAATGCACAACTATGGAGGTGAGAGTAATGTTAGAGCTAGCCACTGAGGGACTGAATCTTCAAGTAATACATGCTCAGACAAAATCTCTAACAATTTTGCAATCAACAAACTTCGGATAAAGGTCTTTCTGTGGGCTAGGCATTTGTGTTAGGTATTAGGGAGACAAAGACAAAAATCAATCTCTGTCCTCAAAGATTTTACATTATAATGAAGGAAACAACTTATCCATCCATAAATTGGCACCCAGAACCCTGCCATGGCTAGATGGAAGGTAGTTTTACAAGGGAGGTATTAGCAGCTAGGGAGACTAAATCTTGAAGGAAGCCAATAACATCACAAAGAGCAGCAGCTCATATTTAGACTTTCTCCCTTCTGTGAAAAGCAGAATATTGCAGTGGATTGAGTGCAAAACTCTGAGTGGCTTCAAATCCTGCCTCTGATACAAATGGGCAGATGTTCTAAACAACTTTCTAAGATTATAAGAGTCAAAGAAGATTTACTATATTGTGTGAGGGAGTTTCCCCACCCCGTATCAGTGAAATCACAGGTACAGTCCCTATCCTTTTTCCTGTGGTAGCCATATTTATATACATTTTTTTCCTTCCCACTAATCCTTGGAAGTTCATGCAAGGCAGTTTGAAAACCCTGACTTAGGTAACTTGAGAATGGGAGTGCCTATTAGGTTCCTTCAGGTGCTGGTAATTATGCTGAGGAGTGATGGGTGTTGTTTTGTGTGAGATGGGGGAGGAGGGGTTCTCCACAGGCTACCTCTATGTTCTGAAATGTTGTTATAAAGATACATCCTCTCCCTCTTATCTCTAGTCTTCGGTCTGGCTCTGATATTCAGGACTATTCTCTCACTGGCTATGTCTGGAGCGCTGTCAACCCTAGTCCGGAGCACCTTGGTGCTGGGGTGAGCCTGAAGGTGACCGTGGTATGTGAAGGCTTACGGGAGCCACTCACCTTTACCTGTGATTGTAAGTCAATTATTTGATAGCTGTAACCTCCAGTTAGGGCATCAGATGGGTTTGGTAGGTCCTTGTGATTTTAATGTGACGCTAATGATCTGAAGAGGAGCTTTGAGGTGGTGAGCATAGAGACAAGGACCAGAAATTGCTTAGGGTGAGATGGCTGATGGAAAGGGTTGGGGAAGGGAAGAGATAAAAAAAGGAGCACAAGAGAAACTGGAGGGAGAGAATCTCAAGCTAGATTGCTAGAATTCCTCTTCCCTCTCACCCAAAGGCCATGGAAAAAGAGGGCTTAAAGACCAACCTCAATTCAAAAGGATTCATGATGAAACATGCTACCCACCTCCTGACAGGAAGGTCATGGACTCAGTGCAGATTGAAACTTCCTAATGCGGAAATTTGTTTTGATTGACTATGCGTGTTTGTAAGAGTAGTTTTGGATTGGGGGATGTGTGTGTGTGTGTGTGTGTGTGTGTGTGTGTGTGTGTGTGTTTTCTGAATTGCGTAGGGTCAGAGGAAGAAAAAACAGATTTTCATTGATTTGCAAAAAATAATAATTATAATAATAAAAAAGAAAAGAGGGTCCAAAGAACCCCAGGTGACTAGCTCTAGAACAAGGGATCTTAGACTGGGAAGAATCATGAACCTCAGAGGCCATCTAGTCCAACCCCCTCATTTTACAGATGAGGAAACTGAGGCCCAGGAAAGTTAAGGTGCTTATCCAACATCAAAAAGGTAGTAAGTATATGTCAGATTTGAGTTCCCCAACATGACTGTACAGCCTCCTCCCTCAGAGGAGAGCTAGAGCATTCAGCTACAAATTCTGGTCTTGCCTCTCAACTAGCTGGGTGACTCTGTGCAAGTTATTTGGTTGTTCAAGGCCTCAGTTTCCTCTTCTGTAAAATAATTAGGCTGGACTACACAATTGATTCCTTCGAGCTCTGAATTATGTGATTCTATGAATTGAAAGGATCAGGTAAGATAGCAGAGGTACAATGGAAAGAATATTGACTTCAAAGTCAGGACAACTAGGTTCTAGACCTAACTTTAGTGCTATGTTGCTGTATAATTTTTTTTTAATGCAGTTTATTAGCATTTCCATTCATTGGGTGCAATTTTAAAAATATATATATATATTTTAATACTGATTTTTAAAAAATTTCAAGTTTCAATGCTTTTCCTCCCCTCCAGTTTCTATTCTATCTATTGAGAAGGCAAACAATGTAATATCAATTATATATGTAAAATAATGTAAAGCATATTACCATATTAACCATGTTGCAAAAGAAAAGTGAGAAAAATAAAGTAAAAATAAGATGCTTCAGTCTGCACTGAGTTCATCAGTTCTTTCTCTGGAGGTAGACAGAATTTTTCATCTTGTGTCCTTTAAAACTGTCTTGGATCACTGTCATAATCAGAAGAGTCTTTCACTATTGATTACTGTTACAATATCACCGTCACTGTATCCAGTGTTCTCCTGGTTCTGCTCATTTTACTTTGTATCAGTTCATATCCTGCTTATCATTTTTTTATAGTGCAATAGTGTTCCATTATAATCACATGCCACAATTTGCTCAGCCGATCCCCAGTTGATGGACACTTTCACTTTACAATTCTAAGCAAAGCATTTCACTACCATCCAGGAGGTATATACCATCCCTTCCAGATATGAAAATTTATAAGCTCCAGAACCAAACTCTGGCTGCCTCTTTTACTGATTAGAAACAGTTAGCTGGAAGAAGCTAGGTTAGAATGAAGGAGTGAATGAAAAGGCATAGGTACCATGTAGATAAAATTTATTATGTGTAATTTACTATGTAAATGTAAATGCCAGCCTTTATCATAGTGCTTGGGACACCAAAGAAAGATATTCCTGTCCTCAAGAAGCTTACATTCTAATAATAGAAGTCCGCACTAAGGGAAAGATGGCCAGGGAAGGGGGTTTGAAGTGAGAAGGTGGAAGGAGATGAGGTTCATTAGAAAACCGAAGAGCTGCCATGACCCTTTCTTTCCTGCTCCATTCTCTTTAGGTTCTTCCACAGTGGACTTACTCATTTACCAGACGCTGTGTTACACACATGATGAATTAAGGGATGTGGATGTGGGTGACTTTGTGCTCAAGCTGTGTGGGCTGGAAGAATTCCTTCAGAAGTGAGTGATCTCTCTGGTGTCCTGCTTAGTTGAAGAAGGGGTCAGAGAGTGTGGGTATGGGTGCGTGGGGAGACTTGGGTGGCAGAAAGTAGTTGTCGCAGTTGAGGAGTGACAGTTAGCTTCAGTTGATAAACATTTATTAAGTGTTTACTGGGTTCTGAGCACTGTGGTAAGGACTTTCCCATTCTCCCTTTGAGCCACGTCTCACTTACTGTAGGATTTCTGGCCTCAGGCAGAGCTGGCTGGATGTATTGGCTAAATCTGAAGGAACTGGAAACCTGGGCTGGGCAAAGATTAAGCTTTGTGTTCCCAAACCCATGGAAATAGAGAAGCACTGGGCGTGGCAGCAACATCTCTTATTTGGGGATAAGTGACTCCCTGCTCTGAATTGGCTATGGAGTCTTTGCAGCCAGGATTAAGGCCAAGGACTTCTGAGGGATTGGATGCAAATGTCCATATGGAACAGGGGAAGAATTTTTTCCTATGTTATAATACCTCTCTTTCCAGCCCCACAAAATTTCTTCCCATATAGAGCAGGGTGACAACAGAAAAAGTGTTGGACTCAGAGAGAGAAAAACTTGGGTTCAGTTCTTGTTTCAGACACTTATTGGAACAAATAGTATAATCTTGCTCAGTCTCCATTTCTTCATCTGTAAAATAGAAATAATAACAGGACCTACCTCTCAGGGTTGCTGCAAGTATCAAATGAAATGACATGTAAAGGACTTTGCAACTGTAAGTCTCTACCTAAATACTATCTATTATTCTGGGTGGAGTGGCTAGAGTAGGGGACTTGGAGTCAGCAAGATTTATATTCTGAGTTTAAATCTGGTCTCAGACACTTATTTAGCTGTGTGACCTGGGCAAGTAACTTAACCCTGACTGCCTCAGTTTACTCATCTGTAAAATTAGCTGGAGAAGGAAATGGCAAATCATTCCAGTATTTTTGCCAAGAAAACGCACATGGAGTCATAGTCAGACAACTGAAAAAATTACTCAACATTATTATTATTATTATTATTGTCATGTAGAAGGGATATCCTCATTTTTGGGATCTATCGCTAGCTAAGTTTTATCATTTGTTTTCTTGAAAAAAAATTCTAAAAGTATTTTTATTTCATTAAATATTTTCCAATTTTATGCAAAAACATTTATTTTTTTTTAAATTTTGACTTCCAAATTCTTTCCCCTACCCTTGAGAAGGCCAGAAATATGATATCAATTGTACAATATTATATATTTTCAAAAGCAGCCTTCCTGGCCTAAAGAATCTGATTCAGAGCTAATAAAACAATTCCATTCCCTGTTTCTCTCAGGGCTTTGGTTTTCTTTGGCCAGGGAGCAAGGAAACCGTGGAGGGCAATCAGTCACTCAGCAGCAATTAATTAAATGCTTACCTTGTGCCAGGCACTGATCTGGAAGGCAGATTGAGGATGAGAAGGGGCTTAGTCTGTTTACTAACATTTATTAAGCATCTACTGTGTGCCAATACTGTGGTAGGTGTTGAGGATTTAAAAAAAAAAAAAAAAAAAAAAAAAAGCATTAAAAGGAGGATATCCTAATCTAAAGGGGGGAGAACAATATGCAGACAGCTAGGTATAAACTAGATGTTTACCGGATCAATGGGGGTAGTCTTAGAAGAAAAGCCCTGAGGAAAGGTAGGGGGGTGAGGGGAAAGAGGAAGGTTGGGGAGTTTATAATCAGTATATATGCAAATCTACCCCTTCTCCCCAAACTACTTTCTCCTGCAAGTAGTTTCATTTTTATATTCTGTTATTCAAGATGGGTAGACTAGGAGAGAGCAAGATGTGGAAGCAGAAGCATTCAGGCTTCAAGTCATTTCCACTTCTATTTTTGTCTCACTACAAGAGCTAGTAATACCAAAGATTATTTTTGTGACTGGCATCTAGGATGGATCTAGAGCCCATGACTGTTGGTTGTTAGTACATCTACCAATGACTTTGCCTTCCCTGGGCCTCTTATTCCCATCCTCAAAGTGTAGTGGTTATTTAAGGACATCAGAAGTATCAGATGTTTTTAAATTGGAGAAGCATTCTCTCCTGGGAAGATTCCTGACTAGTTGCCACTTCTATAGGGTACAGCTCTTCCTTTCCTGGGAAGCTACTGCTTCTCCTTCAACCCCTGGGAGCCAGCCGCATGGGACCCACCCAGAAAAGAGGAATGGCTAGGTTCAGAGAAGATAATCAGGTTCTTAGCCTTCAGCCAAGATCTGGATTGGACAGACTCCTAGATCTCTCCCCATGGTGGCCTCTGCCACCACCATTTTTCTGCCTTCCCTGCTGAGGTGCTAGGTTTCAAGCGAAGATGGAGCATTTGTTCAGATGCAGGCCAGGCCAGTGGACAGAGTGGTACCCCGGGAGCTGCTTCTGGTTCCTTCAGATCCTTCTTCCTCAGAAGAATTTATTCTAGGGATTGGGGGTAGATGGCCTACAGGGAACATTCAGGGAAAATGGAGAACAGACTGAAGAACCAGTCCTGAAGTAGCCTTAGTCTTAACCCCACCCCCCCTTAGCAGCTGCTTCCAGGATGCCCGGAGCTCCAAGATAAGAACTTGGAGCCTAGCCGTGGGGGAGGAGGCTGGGTTTCCTGCTCCCCACCTCCCTCTTCTCCCCACCTACCTTCCTTCCTTCCTTCCTCCCAGGCACTCCCTCCCTCTGGTCACAGCCTGCCTCCCTACCTTGTTCTGTATCTAGAGTAATCTTGGAGGATTCTGGAATAACTGCCTCTGAAACTCAGGGTTTTCCTAGATCACAGCCACTTTCGGATTGAGGGAACTTCAAGGTTCTACCTTGATTTATGTTGGCCTCCGATCTTGGCTCTAGCCATATTATTTTTCTACCTCCTCTTCCAAGGAAGTTCCTTCTCCACCCTGAACTCCAGTCAAGGTTTCCAGATGTGTTAAGGAAGGAAATCTCAAGCCCTTCCCACCTCAACCTCTAAGTCAAAGTTTCCAGATGTGTTGAGGAAGGAAATTCCCTTCTACCTTGTTATCCAGCTGTTGAGATCAGCTGAGCTGGAGGCTGAAATGGAGTTATTTTTTGGTACCTCCTCTTCCCTCCCACTTTTTTCTCTACTCTACTGACCTGTTACCTCCTTCCCCCAGAGGGAGGGCGGCAAGAGTGGGGTGTGGTGAGGAGGGCGGTATCAAAGCCTGATTTCCTGGGTACCCACCATTGTTACAGCTGCTGCTGCAAACCCCAGGATCACCTCACTTACTGGAGGGAAGAATTAGGAAAAGGAGGAGAGAAGAGGGAGTATATGTAGCAGGAAAGAGATGGAGGTGGGAGTTTTGGAGGAAGTCTGCCCTGTTTGCTGCATTAGTCATGAATTGGGCAGGATCCCCCAGAGAGTAATATGCTTTTTGGTTCGCATGTGGCTCAAGGCAGGGAGGATAAGCTGGTACCTTGGTGATGTTGCTTTATTTGGCCCCAAAGCTCCAGTGCTGTGTTTATAGCTGTTAGCCTGTGAAGCCTGTGTGTGACCTAGTCATGAGGGTTTGGGACATTGTAGTGTTGAACATTTAGGCCCCCATCGTCTCTGTGTTTTCCCTTCTCTGCCCTTCCAGTTACCACAGGGCTCAGGGAGCAACCAGACCTTCCCTCTATAAGTCACTGTGTACTTGGCTCTTCTTAGCCACCTATTTCTACCCTGTTGAATGAAGGAGCAAAGGCTAAATATGCAGATAACAAACACCTAGGAAATGAGGTAGCAGGGCTGTATAAACTAAGGCTTCGGTGTATTTTAGCAGGATTGTGAGAATCAAATGATTGTTTATATTTATGTTTGGACAGGAAACCGTGACTCTCTGTGGTTGGCCCTCTCCCTTACTCAAAATATTTGTATTTATTTTTATGTATTTTTAAAAAATTTATTTCTCTGTTATTTCCCTATCTCTCCACTCCTCAGAATGTAAGCTCCCTGAGAGAAAACTGTTTTTATGTTTGTTTTCTCAGCGTCCATCATGGAGAGTCGAATTTAGTAGGTACTTAAAATTGCCTGTTCAGTTAAATTAAAAGAAAGACCTTTATCCCTCTTTTTTCCAAGCTTGAAACTATGACTTTTCTCCAGGTACTAAGATGAGGGTAAACAGAAGATCTCTTTTTTCCTCTCCTCAAGGCTAGGTTATATAGATCTCTCTGCCTCTGAGGTCCCTTGGTTGAGGAAACTTGTCCCATGTTTTTTGATGGTTTTGAGCAGGTGGTATTGTAGATATGCTGGGCTTTGGATTTAGGAAGTTCTGAGTTCAAATTTGGCCTCAGACATTTACTAGATCTTGGGCAGGTCACTTAACTGCTTCCCCAATTGTAAAATGGCAGTCATGATAGCACTTACCCACCCAGGGTTATTGTGAGAATCAAATGAAATAATATTTGTAAGGCAATTATTTTGTTCCCTTCTCCTTCTTTCTTTCCATCTTACTAGCAAACATGCTCTGGGCAGCCATGAATACATTCAGCAATGTCGAAAGTTTGACACTGACATTCGGCTACAGCTGATGAAACGCAAGGATGTTCGGACTGATTTGGCACGAACTGTGAGTGTGCAGTTGGGAGGGGAATAAGGCGGGGGCAGTGGGTGAGTTGGGTGAGGGGTGCAGGGGTGATGAGAGAGCATGTCTAGGGAGAGTGGAATAGGATTATTGCCTAAAGATGGGGATTTTGCCTATTGCACTCAGATGAATGATGACCAGAGCCCCTCCACCTTGAACCACTATATCCACCTTCAAGAGAGACCTGTCAAACAGACCATCAGCAGGTGAGAGAGGGTGGACTCCTGGGAAGAGCTGATATGGGAGAAGATGGAGCAGCTTAAGGCACTTGTGCTTCCCCATTCGCCATGTACTATGTGCAAAGCACTGTGGTAGGCACTAGAGGAAATAGATAAGACCTGGTCCCTATCCTTCTGGATTTTACAGTCTATTAGTTTACTCTCTCCAAACTAGGGGAAGCGCTAAATTGGATTGTGAGGGAAAGAACCCCGATCCAAGATTTATTCTATCTGACACTTGTTTCCTGTGTCTTACACTCCTCCCATTACTTCCTTTCCAGTTTCTTACCCCTTGCCTCTTCTTGCTTTCCCATTCCCTTCTCTAGTTCATTAATGGAGTTGAAGGATGGGGAGGTAGCATGTCTTCCTTCTGTCTTTATGGGACTCAGGGGACATGAGGGAAAATTTCAAAGCCAGAAGAATTTGGGGACGGTGTGATACAAACTCTTCCCAACCCTCCTTGCCCTGGTCCTGGGAAGAGGGAGGAATAGATCTCTCTATTTACCATGTCTGCCCTGATCTTTGCTATTTCTCTCCATCCCCTTCCCCCCACATCCTCAGGCAGGCTCTGAGTCTTCTCTTTGACACCTTTCATAATGAAGTGGATGCTTTCCTGCTGGCTGAGGTGAGTCTGTGCTGGATGGGGCTGGAGGATAATCTCCCCTTCAGTCTGTGTCCTGGATCATTTGGATGTGCTAGCATTCTAGACACCACAGGAATGGGAGTTATCCTTCCCGGGGGACCAGAATGGGATGGAGACCCCTCAGTTCAGAGTCGGGGCCTTCTTTACAGTTAGTACAGATACAACCAGAATTCTTCTGCTGTAATAGAATTTTGGTTCTCATTGGTAATCCTCCAGGGCAGTAAAGAAGTGGCCTTAAGGAAATGACTTCACTATTTTTAAGTCATCATGCAATTTCTTCCATTCTTCATCTCTAAAAAGTTACTTAGATATATCATAACAAGAGCTAGAATTTATAGAATTTAAGATTTATAAATTTACTTTACATTTAGATATATAATAATAATGATAATAACAACAACATTTATATAGTACTTTTAGGTATGCAAAGCAACTTCCATGCACTATCTCATGTGATCCTCCTAGAAATCCTATGAAGTAGGTTCCATTATTATACCCATTTTACAGAGGAAGAAACTAAGGGAGGTTTTAAAGCCAAGTCTTTCTTATTCCAAACTTAGCACTACATCCACTGCCCAATAATAGCTGTCCCAGGTATAACATCAAGGATAATTTAGTTTGATTTCATATCTTCTGCAAGTCAATGCATATGTCTAATTCTCATTTTTCTCATCTGTAAAATAGGAATAATAATATTGTACTATTGATCATAGGGCATCATTATGGGGAAAACATTTTAAGGCTTATCATCCTAGGAAAATGTGTGAATTAAAGATGAAGTAATGTTTGCTTGCTCATGAAGCTAGTGCCTTAGGCAAGCAACTAGCTTGTCCAGTGAATGTTTTGGGGATTTTGTGGGTGAAGTAGTTGAATGAATTTGGAGAGGCAAAGTTATTTAATGGAATAGGTTCTAGATTTGCAGGCAGGATACCTGGGTTCCAGTGCCAGTTCTGATACCTAGTTAGGTATGTAAATACAGGTGAATTATTTATTCTCTCTGTGACTCAATTTACTCATCTATAAAATGAAAGATTTTATTGTTGAGTCGTGTCTGATTCTTCAGGTCCTTATTTGGGGTTTTGTTAGAAAAGATACTAGAGTGGTTTGCTATTTCCTTCTCCAGTTCCATTTTGCAGATGAGTAAACTGAGGCAAATAGGGTTAAATATCTTGTTCAGACTCACAAAGCTAGCAAGTGTCTGAGGTTGGATTTGAACTCAGGTCCTCTTGACTACAGGACTAGAGCTTTATCTCCTGTGCTTCCTAATTTTCCTAAAGTGAGCCATCTTCTACTTAAGGCCTTTTCTGAGCCCTGTAGCTACTAGTGCTCTCCCTTCCAATACGTTTTATGGAATTGGTAACATATACACAAAATATACATGTAAGTAGTACTATATAGTACTATGTATGTGTGTGTGTATGTGTGTATATATATATTATATATATGTTCCTTCCTTCTTCCCTTACTTTATTATGTACTTCTACAATAGAATACATATACACATATGAATACACATGAATACACACACACACACACACACACACACACATATATATATATACTGGACTCAAAAAGTCTTGAGTTCAAATGTGGCCTCAGACACTAACTATATGATCCTGGGCAAGTTAACTCTGTTTGCCTCAGTTTCCTCATTTGTAAAATGAGTTGGATAAGGAAGTGGCAAACCACTCCAGTATTTTTGCCAAGAAAACCCCAAATAAGATTAAGAAGAGTCAGACATGGCTGAAATATACATTTCATATGCATATAACATATATATTGATATAGATGCACACATATATACATATTTATTCATCTATAGCTCTATAAATATATATTTTATATGTGTGCATGTTTATATATACATACATATATACATATGCACACATATTGCAGATATCCATATAGATACATGTATACATATTGTCTTTCCCTTTTGAATGTAAGCTCCTTGAGGACAGGAACTGTTTCATTTTTGTGTCTATATTCTTAGGGCTCAGTGTAATGCCTTATCCTTGGTAGATATTTCTGGCTTGAATGATTGAAGATGCTGTGTAGACCTTGAAGGGGTTATATAAATGGAGCATTATTAAAAGACTTTGAATGATCTTAATAGGCAGTCTAATTCATGTTCCCCATCTATCTGATTTTCCTGGAAATTTGTCAGCTCAAAGAGGGATGGGGGGAGACCCTAAATGCATTTGCTTGAATCTGACAGTTGTTTTCTCAGCTGAGCACTATTGGGTGGGGTCATCCTGAAGCAGGTTTGGGATAAGTAGGCATGGGCAATTCCAAAGCCAATTCCAAGAACTTGGCTGAATGATGTTTGAAAATAATTTCTAGGTTTTACTAGCATGGCCTGATAACCTGAAAGTTTCTGACCTCCTTCTCAAGTCAGCTTTTCTCTTGAAACTAAGGGAATGAGGTAAAATAGGGAAGAAGGGGGAGATGTCTGGCCTTCATGTCTGCCAGCTTCCCCATGCTGCTTCTTGCAGGGGGATTTCCCGCTGAAGGCTGACAGGGTGGTCCAGTCTGTCAAAGCCATCTGCAATGCCCTGGCTGATGTGGAGTCTCCAGAGATTACCAATGCCCTCAACCAGCTGCCTCCTTGTCCCTCTCGAATGCAACCCAAAATTCAGAAGGTAAAGGCGAGGAAGGGGGACACAGGGGCTATTTCGAACTGGGGAAACACTTCCTCCATAGCTGGATGACTAGGTGTCTACTTTTAAAGTACCTCTTCATTTCCCTGACCCAGGAATTCTCGAGGGGTAGCAAATTGGTGTTGTTGTTGGAGGGTGAGAACAGGACTATTCACTGCTCCATTATGTGCCCACTCTAAGGTTGGTCACCGAGTCCAGTGTGACCCAATTCTTCATTTGCTAGAGCTGGCCACTCGGGCAGCTTTCTGGTAGGGCATTCATCCGTCGTTCATCTGGTGGCAGCTAGGGGTGTTTGGGAAGGGGTTGCCTCTAAACTGTGGCAGAAAAGGCCATAGCACTGAAATGAGCCTTCTTTCTTCCCCAACAGGATCCAAATGTCCTGGCTGTGAGGGAAAACCGAGGTAATATAAGTGGCTGCAATTTCTTCCGTCTGCTTCTTAGGGAAAAGCACCTTTGCTAGCTTGCCTTCCCCCCCGCCCCCCAGTTTATTTCAATATTGTGTGTGTGTGTGTGTGTGTGTGTGTGTGTGTGTGTGTGTGTGTGTGTGTAGCCATGCTGGTATATACATATTTTCCAGTATGAAGTCTGAGCACAGCTGGTCAGCACATTTTTCTCTATAAACTCCTCATAATTTTTACTCATTATTGTGTTCTGGGAGGTATTGATAGGGTGGGGTAGAGGGTAATGAAGCTGAATATTACTGCCTGGATTCCAGATGGGAAACCTCACACTTGGGAGATGATAGTTGCTTCCTGGGCGGCTTGGCTTAGCGTATAATGGCACCTTCTCTCCCACTCCCCCAAGTTTCCATTTTAGCATCTCTCTCCAGGATTCCACGATTGTGCTTTAGGCAGGATTCAGGAAAAAATTACTACCTTTCCCCTCCTCCTGGAGAGAATTAGGTCAACTTATACAGTGCACAAAACCAGCCAAGACCCTGTTCCTCAGTAGGTTTCCTTAGATCATCCCATCCTAACTGATGTCCTGCCAGGAAGACCCCTGGGTAGGTGTGTGGAAGGGCCATGGGCCGGGACTCATCTCTTTTCTCCCCTTTCACAGAGAAGGTAGTGGAGGCATTGACGGCTGCCATCTTGGACCTGGTGGAACTCTATTGCAATACATTCAATGCTGACTTTCAGACAGTAGTGTCTGGGAACCAGAAGCATGAGCTGGTCCAGGAGGCTTGCCTCCTTTCTGGGCCCCTGGCCTTCACAGTTTATGCTACTCACAGAATTCCTATCACGTGGGCTACCAGGTGAGCCTCAGGGCTGGGCACCCTCAAGCAGGCGGCAGTGGAATATGGTGAAAAGGGTCTGGAATCAGAGGACCTCCATTAAATCCACGCTCCATTGCTCCCTGTCTGTATCTTACCCATCCTAGTCTTCAGTTGTTTTTCCCCCCCATTTGTTTTTATAAGAGCGTTGGAATAAACAGCCAGGCTCTGAGCTCCCTTCTAGCTTTAGTTCTGAGGTCCCGTGAACGTTGGTTGGATCGGTTTCAAGTAGAAAAGGAGTTGCCAGAACCACTTCCGCCTCTCTTCTCAGCTTCCCCTGCCTGAAGGTGCCCACATTACTGCTGGGCTGAAAGACCTCCCCTCGGCTTCATGGGATAGTGGAAAGAGCCGTGGGCCTGGCTCGGGTATCTGGGTCTGAAGCCTCTTGGGCCGTGGGCAAATCCCACAAGTCTCTGTCTTCCCTGTTCCTCTTCTGTAAAATGAGGCTCAAATATAAGGTGGTGTCTCTGGCACTGGAAAGACTTGAGGGATCATCCAGGCTGACCACCTCATTCTTTGGCACCCTGCCTTACGCAGCTTGCTCCTGGCACAAAGCTAGCACAGGTGGCATTCCAACAGAGGCCCCCTGACTCCAGACTCGGTGCTGGGCAAAGGGTTCTGTTAGTCACTCAGTGCTAAACACAGTGAGTTATTGGTTAGAGCCTAGAAGGTACCTGGAGAGGGCTGGGAGCTCCCAAGGGAAAAGGGAAAAGATGGCCACAGTGGGACCCGGATGGCAGAGTTGGGAAAAGGAACCTCAGAGTCTGGCCCTGTCTTCTCCCTTCGCTCTAGTCTGTGCAGGCATCCCAGCCCCCTCCCATTTCTGGGCCTGAGGGAGAGACTGTGACAGATGGCCAGTTCCCAGATAGAGTGCATGCCCCATGGCCAATGGCTATACTTCCCAGCAGAGACACAATGGGGAAGGGGAAAGGGAGGGGGAGATGACCCTTTGTCTGGGGTCTCTAGTCCATAGGGCTGGGAGGAGGGGGATATGCAGTTGGTAATCCTCGGTTCCTCTTCTGGAGCCGAGGTGGGTGAGTGGAGACCCCAGGAGACGCGGGGGAGTTGTACCAGGCTGTGTGCTAGTCAGTGTGCTAGGCTGTGTGATAGTCCCGAGGACTCCATCCCGCCCCTTCCCTCCCCTTCATCCCCACCCCTAGCCCTTCCCTTTGTTCCATACTTAATGTATTCCTCTGGGCGATTGGCTGGGAACAAAGGAGGCAGCCTGGGAAATCGGGGCCTTCTCTGACCTCTCCTGTCACTAGGCACCTGTCATGAGCCACAGGGACCCCCATGTGTTGGCATTCATGGCGGCATATGTCGCTCTTCCTCTCCCCCCTCCCCCATACACAGACAGGGCATGCCGGGTTAGTTTGGGGGAATGAGAAAGAGCAGACTCAGAAGTTAAGGACTAGGAGGTAAGACTGAAGAGAGTCCTTGTTGGCCGAGTCTGAATTACAGAAGACAATTCTGGGGGCCCCCAACTCCACCCCTGAGCAGAGGAAAAGTAAAAGGTTGGAGGCTACTTCTCCCAGACCTGCCTTCCTACAGAGGCTTTCTCATCTGCTCTCCCTGCCCCCTTGCCCTCCTCCACCCCTTTTGGGGTGTCCGTGCTTTCCCCTGTAGAGTTGGAAAGGAATTTAACCAGAGAAAGTGCATGCTGGATACCAGGCAGGCCTTTGTCCATTTGTTCATTCCCACACGAAGCAGACTAGAATGAAAGAAGGCGGTGGTAGGGAAGTAGGTGAGATTGGTGGTTTGGGTAGGGAAGCATGGCATTCTCATCTGTTTCTCTGTGTCCTTTTGTAGCTATGAAGACTTCTACCTCTCCTGCTCCCTCAGCCACGGTGGCAAGGAGCTCTGCAGTCCCCTGCAGACCCGCAAGGCTCACTTCTATAAGTATCTCTTCCACCTCATCGTTTGGGATCAACAGTAAGCCCCCCTCTACCTCCCCAATCCCCATATGGCTTGCTCAGAGTTTGAGCAGCAATGTCCATGGTGTCAATCAACTAGGGTTTGTGTTCTAGTTTAGACACTCCCTTAAAAACGAAGGTATCTGGACTATTGAGTTCCTGCTGGAACCTTGCCCTTTTGACTTGCCCATAGCCGTGAAGGAGGGGCTAGGGATGACCATCCCTCGGAACACAACTTGCTGGTGGCAAAGGCAGTGGGGTTTATAGGACAGATCAAAGAGCTGGTGAGGGATGGGAATATTGTTGAGAAATGTGAGTTTTGACCAAATATATGGACTCCTTTAGCAGTTTTTTCTTATGCTTAAAGTACATAAGATTTACAAGGAAACCAATTATATTTAAATCTGCTATCAAAATATTAAAAAACCTATTCAAAGATCTCAACTTAAGAACGCATTGATGTAGTAGGATAATAACAATAGCAACTGACATTTATCTAGCTCTTGAAGCTTTGCAAAGTACTTTGTATACATTATCTCTTTTGATCCTCATAACTCCATGAGGCCAGTGCCCTGTGTGTTATTATTTTCATTTTTTAAATGAGGAAATTGAGGTTGAGAGAGGAAAAATGCCTTGCCCATGGTTTATAACCAGTGTCAGAGAGAGCGAGCTTGATTTCAGGTCTTGACTGAGTGTGAGTCCATGCTCTTCTACTTGACTAGCTGTGATTTTTAAAACCCACCGAGCCTCAGTTTCCTGATCTGTACTATAAGGGATTGCCAGGGGTTGTGAGAATCCAAAAAAAAAAAAAAAATCATTATCTATGACATAACTTTGAAATAGAATTGTACAAATAGAAAGTAGATTTATTATCATTCCCCAGCTTATTATCCTTAGGAGTGGTAATAATGCCTATTTGTGTAAGTTCTGTAAGGTTTACAAAGTGCATTCCTCCTGCTGTATAAGCCTGGGCAAGTCACTTAACCCCAATTGCCTCAGCAAAAGCAGCAACAAAGTGCATTTCTTACAATAACACTGTGAGGTAGGCAGATTAGCAGAGGACTTACTCCCTGAATCACTGGCTTTTCTCTTTTGGCGTGATATATTTTGTCTTCTCTACCCAATTCTAAGAGAACCATGGTTAAAAAAAAATCTTCTCTAGTTTGCTGACTGACTAAACTAATATATTTAAAAATTTAATTAAACTAAAATAAGTTCAATTAAAGTTTATTTTAATCAAACTAATATGTGCTCCATGGGTTGGAGTCCTGGGTTAGATGCTTGGGGATTTAGATTAAAGAACCCAAGCTTACCTTTCAGAGAACACATAAATAGAAGCAATTATAGAGATATTTTCAGGTAGCCAGGTATTTCCAGAATGATACAAGTGGGTTATTATCAGAGAAGACTTCCTGGAAGGAATAGGATACAGGAGGCAGGACTACACAGAGGTTATTCTAGGCTTGGGGGCAGGCTGCAACCCCAGTGGTCTTTCTTACAACCCTTCTCCCTACCCCCCCAGGTAGAGGCTGCAAGTCCACCTGGTACTTGGTGGGTGAAAAAGAGCAACTCTTTTATAAGTTTATAAGGACTGAGCAAAAGAAATGGCCTGTCACAGTGCATGACCTGGGCTTGACATGTCTCTCCCTTCTCCCTTCTTTATGAAGCCGGAAGAAGGCATAGGAACCGGCCCCTGGATAGAGAAACACGTGGGGGAGAAGAGTCATTCCATCTTTGATTTCCTTTGATGTTGGGTCACCTGACCCTGCTGTCTGTTGCCAAAAAGGGGGATCAACCAAGTCTCAAAATAGTTCCAGCCTCGCTGCTCCCAGCCAAGCCCCAGGCTGGCATGTTCCCTGGCTGGTGGAAAGGGGGCTAATTATAGTCATACAGGCCCCCTAAGGTAAAGGAAGCTGGGACGGAGTGGTGTTGTCGCAGTCCCTGGAGGGAGCAGATCCACATGGAGATGTCTCTGGAGGAGAGAGGGGAGTGGGGCTGCCCTGCGCCGCTTGCTTTGGGGAAAGGCCATTTGTTGTGGGACTGTTAGCTAAGGGGTAGTTCTGCCAGGGCCTTTTGGCTATGAATCACCCTGGCCCAAGGCCGGGAGGGTGTGACAGTGTGGACTTTGGCCCAGAGACGACTTGGAAGGTAAAGTGGGTCCTCCCCACCCCGTTCCTCATGCTGAGCTGGGGGTGGGGGCTGGGGGAGAGGTCCCACTGATGGCTCATGATCTAGGTCGGAGGGATGGGATGCACAGAAATCTGGATGTCTGTCCTGTTTCCATCCCTGGGGGTGGGGTTTGGGAGGCACCCTGGGACCTTAAGGGGACTCTGGCTTTCAGAATTTAGTGTAGGGGGAGATGTGGCTACAAAGAAGGCTTTCGGGCACATGAGGAAAAGTTCTTCTGAGCTGTGAAATATTGCAGACACAATATATTGCTCCTTCCTCGTTCTTGTTAGTGGTAGGAAATCAGGAGGGGATGCAAGATGGAAAAAGGAGAATGTGGCTGATTGGGGTTCTGGGTATCAGGACTGAGGAGAGGGTGGGAATCCTACCAAGCGGGATGTGTGTCCACCCGAAGACCTGATGTGGACCAGATCTGTTGGCTCATAGCTGGCATTCTCAAAGCTGCTGGGATTCTGCCTCCACTCCACCATTGTTTTGGAGTTCACAGAGAGAAAGAATGGTTCTGGGAAAATCCTGCATTTTGTCTAATGTTTTGGGGATTCTGCCAGTTGTAGAGGATGCTTTCTCCCAGAGCTCTTACCTTCACCCTAAAAGGATGGGAACAAACTCAAAGTTTCTAAAATATTTCTTTGAATGTTTTCTGGAGAAAAATAAATCCTGTGTATGGCATTATTCCCTGAGCTGGATTTTCCTCCCCTTTAGGATCTGCTTCCCTGTTCAGATCAATCGGCTGCCCCGGGAGACGCTGCTGAGTGCCACTCTCTATGCCGTGCCCATCCCACCACCGGGCAGTTCTTCGGAGGCCAATAAGCAACGCCGGGTCCCTGAAGCCCTGGGCTGGGTCACCACACCCCTCTTCAACTTTAGACAGTAGGTGTACCCCACTGGGCCAGAAGCAGCCAAATGGAGGCTACCAAGCTTGGGATTTTGGGAGATGGAGCTACTGATGGAGTTAACCAATTTTTCACGGTCACCCCACCTCTTTCCCTCCTGGCTGTGTGCAGAGCACAGCCCAAGACTTTGGGGGAGATCAAAGAGAGGAGAAACAAGACAAAATAAAACATAGAAACCAGAGATCAAGGACCAAAACATTCACTCACATTCCTAGGATACAAGTACAAGACTTAATAGGGGAGATTCTCTAGAAAGCTGGAAGACAAGTCCATGATTTGTTGGAGAGCACAGTTAGAGGTGTCTCCGATGGGGCAACAGTGGCTCAAAGCTGATAGGTAGAGACCGGATGACGGATAGGGTCTCTATGACACCTGGATTTGCATGGGCTTACCCCATTACTATTGCTTTTACTTAGGGTGCTGACCTGTGGCCGAAAACTTCTGGGTTTGTGGCCAGCTACTCAAGACAATCCCAGTGCTCGCTGGAGTGCGCCTAACTTCCACCAACCTGACAGTGTCATCCTTCAGGTGAGCCTTGGTCCCCAATTCCTGCCCTCTCCAGAGGCAGTTCTCATTGGGGGTCCTACCATATATGGGGATTCCTCTGAACTTTATACTGTGGGAAAAGCAAAACAGTGGGGATGGAGGTGGGGGCAGGGTGGGGCATTGGTAGCATTGTGATGAAAGTAGCCAGGAAAATGTTGTTGGGGACAGAAGTAGATAGTTAGGGTCAGTCCTGTCCTCTTGAAGGTCAGTTTTGATTCCAAGGCCTTCAGAAGCTGGGGTCTGAGACTCTTTAGAAATAATCTGATTCCTACTCAGTCTCTTAAGGTTCTTTGTATTGAGTCTTTCCTATCATCTCCCTCCCCACTCTCCCTGGGGCCTTCCCTTATAAATTTCCTTGCATATACGTTGTATATATTTTGTCTATCTAGTTATTTACAGTTGTTTCTCCAATTCCAATGTATGCTTCTGGAGAGCAGGAAAAATGTTTTTGCTTTCTTGTATTCCCAGAACTTAATGCAGTCCCTGACACAGAGTAAGCCCTTAATAAATAAATGCTTACTGGCTGTCTGGCTGACTGACCTCAAGAGCTTTCCTAAAACCAAATTCCACACCTGGGGAGCATCTCCAATTTCCTGTTCTCACTCTATTCACGAACCTGATTTAGTTGGATTGAGATATTCTTTGGGGGCAGGGGGATTGTACGTATCCTCAAGACCTGGTTGGCTAAAATATCTTTATACCCTGAAACATAAAATGATTCAGTTATTCATTCATTAAATATTATCTACTGGCCTTGTGATAGTAAACATTGGTTAAGCACCTCCTAGGTACCAGACACTGCTAATTATTACTGTACAAAGAAAGAGAAAAGATAGTCCCTGTTCTTATGGAACTCACAATAATGGGGAAACAACATGCAGTTAATTATGTAAGCTCTATACAGGCTGAACTGGAGATACTCAATAGAGGGAAGGCACTAGACTTAAGGGGGATCAGGAAAGGCTTCATGTAGAAGGTGGAATCTTAGCTGGGACTTGGAGGAAGCCAGGTAAGATAGTGGGGAGGAGTCTAGATGAATCGCTGTCTCCTAGTTCACACTCATCTTGATTATTATCTCTCCGTTCCCTTCCCTGCCTCCCTCACCCCCATCCTTCAGATTGACTTCCCCACCTCAGCCTTCGACATTAAGTTCACCAGCCCTCCTGGAGCAGAGTTCAGCCCTCAGTACGAATTTAGAAGCCTTGGAGGGGAAGACCAGCAAAGGCTGAAGGACATCATGCAGAAGGAGTCGTTATTCTGGTGAGGGCCCATGACATCTGACCCCATCTGCCACTGCCCAGCCAGGCACTGAGCCCTGTCTACATTAGCAACCTTCGTCTCCTCCCATATGGCAAGCCGGCTACATAGGCCCTAAAGCAGGAAGGTTCCTGCTTCTGTATGTCCAAAAGGATTGAGGGGCTGCCTTAAACCTTAAACCTCTTTGGAAATGAATTTAGTGACTGGGGGCTAGGCAGGATTACTTTGAGTGGGAGAGAGGTTTCAACCAGAAAACAGGCTTCCCAGTACCTTATCTTTGAGGACAGCTGAGTGGTCTGTGGGTGGAGCGATGGACCTGGACCTGGAGCTATTTTTCCTGTGTTCAAATCTGTCTCCAGACACTTATAAGCTGTGTGACTCTGGGCAAGTCACATCACTCTGTTTACCTCAGTTTCCTCACCTGTAAAATGAGCTAAAAAGGAAAAGGCAAACCCCAGAGTGTTTGCTCAGAAAATCCCCAATGGGGTCATGAAGAGCTGGATATGACTGAGGAAAGTAAATAATAACACAACTCTACAAAGAGCAGAGAAGGCTGGGATAGAAAGTTACAGCAGAGCAGAGAAGGCTGGGATAGAAAGTTACAGCAGAGCAGAGAAGGCTGGGATAGAAAGTTAGAGTGGGAGATTCTCCATTCCCAGCCTTAGTCACTGGCCTGGAGTTTTCGGAACAGGTTTACTTACCCCGGGGAACCTCTCCAAGGTGGGCTCCCATCCCAGATATCGCGTTACTACATCCACCTGCTTTACACACCGAGTTGCCCTCAGTTTCTCGACTCTCCTTCCTTCTCCTCCAAGCGCACAGAGACGTTGCCACTCTTGCGTTCTGTGGATTATCTCCCTGTAACAGATCTGGTGCTGGAACCTAAGCACTGGGGCTGGTTTCAGTCATGGGGTGTGTTTTCTCACTATAGCGTGGGACGGGGCTTGGAGAAGAGGGGGAGAGACTGAGCTGTGGGAACTAATAGGGTTTGCACTCCGCTGATCTTTCCTTCCTTTCCCAGAAAGATGCTTCTTTCATCCAGCACTGGGGGATGTTTGTTCTAGCCCGCTCTCCCTGGCCGGGAGACTGGACTGGAGGCCCCTCTCCTTCAGCTCTGAAGCGGCTGACTCCTTACTCCATTACCTCGGGCAGTTTTCACTTCCCCCATTAGACACCTGATGTCTGCCATTCAGAGGGAGAGGGAGAGGGAGAGATGGTTCAGGAAGGTGTCCACCCTATGAAATAGCCTTGTACAACCCTATACACAGCCTGGAGGTGACTGCTGCCCTCTGGTGGCTGTATACCCCTTAAATACCCCTTAATGAGAAGGGATGCCTTCCAGGGAAGGCGTTCCCCCCCACTCCTTACCCCCAACCAGGAACGTGGCTCTTGGTTCCTTTGGCTAAACCTTAAATTTCCCTGACTTGAATGAGAATAAGGCTAAATTTATTTTATCTTAAAATCATATTAAAAAAAAAAAACACAAAAAAAAACAGAAGCAAAACTCTGCTAAATCTCCGTTCCTGTGTGACCCTCCCCCGCCTCTCACAGGCTCACAGATGCTGACCGGAAGAGGGTGTGGGAGAAGCGCTACTATTGCCACTCGGAGGTGAGCGCCCTGCCCCTGGTGCTGGCCAGTGCCCCCAGCTGGGAGTGGGCCTGCCTGCCCGACATCTACGCCCTTCTGAAGCAATGGACGCACATGAACCACCAGGATGCCCTGGGACTCCTGCACGCCACGTGAGTCTGGCCCGCACTGCTCTCCGTCTGGGTCTCCTTCCAGGCCCCGGCGCTGCCTCCTGGAGTAACCGGGGACAGGGTTGACTCTGGGAACAAGTCTGAAGTCTGCATGTTCCTATTAACTCCTATTAGTTGTAAGTGTACCAAGACCCTCATCTCGGTGAGCCCGGCTGCTTTCTCACCTTGCCTCCCCCATCTCGAAGTTAGCTTTTTGAACCCAAGGGGGGAGATATTATGTTTGTCCTTATTAAATCTCACTTCATTAGCTCAGCGTTCTAGCCTGTTCAGATCTGGCTGCAACCTGCCTGTGGTCCTGGGTGTTAGCTATCCCTCTCAGCCGTGTGTCGGCTGCAGTTTTGGTGAGCCTGACATCTGTGCCCTTAATCATTCACACAAGAAGCAGGTGCCAGGGACTGGGGATACAAAAATGGACCAGTCTCTGCCCTCAAAGAGCTTATGTTCTCTTGTATTTCTTCATCTCCCTAAGACTAAGGGGCAGGAGAAGCTGGTTATTTATCTGAAAGGGACCTTAAAGGTCACAGAATCCTTGAAATCTCATGATAAGAAATGCTCCAGACAGATGAAATGATTTGTATAATTAGGATTCTTTCCCCAGGGACATTTGTATCTGAAATGTTTTTATTGATAAATGTTCTGATATATCCCTGTCATTTCCAGATGTATCTCTACTCCCTTCCCCATCTATCAAGCCGTATTTTTTATAATAAAGAATAAAAAAAGAGAAAAAAATGGCATTTAAGCAAAACTAACCATCACAGTTATAACCGAGTCTGAGAAAATATATTCAATATTTGACATAAATGTTCTTCTATAAAGAAGGAGGAAGGCACGGTATACTTTCTCATCCCATCTTTAGGGTTGAGCTTGGTAACTATAATTACTCAGTGTTCAGTTTTGTTTTTATTTTGTTCTTTCATTTACATTGTTGTAATCATGTATATTGTTTCTTGGTCCAAATTCCCATGTTTCTCTCAATTATTCATATCCATTGCTTTTTACCTTGTTATTTATGTTTTCAAAGATAATTCTAGGAAATAGCAATGACAATTCAAATTAGTCATAACTAGGAATTCTTTCACTTGGGGAGGCTGTACAGAGGGAATGGGAGTTGGAGGTTGGAGAATGGAAGATATTCCCACAAGTTGCAGAGGACAATCTCATTAGTGAGGGCAGAAGGTTGAAAGGGTGTCTTGTCCCTCAGAGACACATGCTGAAGTCCCATGAGGGGCAAAGAAGTTGGGAGAGATATTCTAGTACAAGACCATACCCAGCAAGGGAGTTAGGTGGTATGCAGGCTGGTGGAGAATCTGGAATCATGGAGACAGCTGTCTACTGGAGAGAGAGCTTGATCCCCAGTGGTCCTAACCTAGTTATAGTTCTGACTTAAAGAAAAGAATATCTGGGATTAATGATTACTTAGGTACTCTGACATGCACAGTATTTTCAGACAAAGTAAGAAAGAGAGCCTTTTCATGTTCAGCAAACTTCTCCATGAGTGTTGCTGCCTGTTCCTCTTATACCCCAAATATTCTTTAAGTATGAGAGCATAATAAGAATGAAGGCTGGATAAAGAATCAAAAGACCTGATTTCTAGTCCCATTCTACTGAACTATCATGTGAAATTAGGCAAGTCACTATATTTCTCTAGCCCTCAGTTTGTTTCTCTGTAAAGGATGAGGTGACCTCTAAGGGTCCTCCCAACTCTAATTCTAAGGTAAGATGACAGGTTGCAGGTGTCTGCATCATTTTCCCACTTGCAGTGTCTTGGAGGAGTTACTCAAATTCCTCTGCCAAGGGCTTCTCCAAAATAGAGACCTGAGATCTCCCCTTATCACAGTACAGCCAAGGATGGGCATGGGCAGGAGCATGGTTGGTCTACAGAGGACTGAGTGATCCTAGGTAAATATTGGGGTTCTGTTTTGTAGCTTTCCAGACCAAGAAGTGCGCCGTATGGCTGTGCAATGGATTGACTCAATCTCTGATGCAGAACTCCTAGATTACCTGCCTCAGCTGGTGCAGGTGAGTGGAAGAAAGTGTTTGGATGGTTGAAGTGGGTCTCTCTGCCCTTTCTCCTCTTCTGATCAGACTCAACCCCAATCCTACTCATGCCGGGCACATGATGTCTCTTCTGAGACCCTGAAAATAGGTAATGTGATGCACCTGTACCCCACTTATTGTAAAGCACAATGGTATTTTAGATTTGGAGTGAGAAAACCTGGGTTGAATTCTAGCTCTTCCCCTTACTGTGTAAATTTGAGCAATCACATAACCAGTTGGGGTCTCACTTTCTTCAACTGTAAAATGAGGAGGTTGAACCTGTGAGGTCCCTTGTATTGATCCTAATATAAAAGAGGTGCTTCAAGAAGTGCAATCAAGACAAACCAAATTGTGTTTCTCCATATCCTAGACATAATGATTTATTTTTCTTGTGGTTTAGCTCCTCCTTGA
Organism: Sminthopsis crassicaudata; assembly: GCF_048593235.1. Lineage (NCBI taxonomy): Eukaryota > Metazoa > Chordata > Mammalia > Dasyuromorphia > Dasyuridae > Sminthopsis > Sminthopsis crassicaudata. Next base: position 100,285,122 of record NC_133620.1, on the reverse strand, counting down.
GTAAGGGAGAAATTGGGAGTAGGGTATTTGGTATAGACAGTGGTGGGAAGCAAACAAAACCTCATTCAAATGCTCCCTTTCTCACTTCTTTTCTTTCCTTGGAACAGGCCCTTAAGTATGAGTGCTATCTTGATAGTCCTCTGGTGCGCTTCCTCCTGAAAAGAGCCGTCTGCGATCTGAGAGTCACCCACTATTTCTTCTGGTAAAAGCACAATGCAGATGGGTGGGAAGCAGATGTGTCTCTCTGGATGGGCTCACAAAGGACCTCTTTAGGTCTCAATTTTCCTCCAGGAAAATGAGGGGGATTGGGCATATATAATCTCTAGGATACCTTCCAGTGTTAAGAATCTATGATTCTCATTCTATTTGTAGTTCCAAGCTCATGTAGTCTGGGAATCAGAAGAACTAGTTCCTGGTCCCCAGTTTTGTTACTGACTGGACTAGCAGTCTTGACACTCGCCATCAGTTTCCCCTTCTAGTAGTACAGGAAAAAATTATCCAGAGATGGTGGGGTGACAGAAGAGAGAATGTTTTGAGTTCTGTATAAATGAGGCAAGCATGAAACTTAGCTTAGACTTGGTTTCCTTGGGTTTTCTTGGGTTACCTCTAGCTAGAGTACTGAGAAATTGCCTGAGAGAGGGACAACTTTAGAGTCAAATTCAAGTCCTCCCTCTGACCCATACTAGTTGTGTCAGCAGGGACTGGTCATTTAAGTTCTTGGTGCCTTGGTCAATCCTCTAAGATGATATGTTGCAGGTGATATGCTAATCTGTATCAATTGAAGGATTTTCCCTATCAGAATTCCCTGAAACCAGGGTCTGCCCTTCCCTCTTCAAATATCATGAAAATAAGGTGTGTATATGCATTGAGGGTAGAGGTTACCTATCTTTCCCTTTAAAGATAATATAGCTTCTCTTTTAGACAGCGAGCTCCTCTAGGGTGGGCTTCCCTAGAATCCCAAGAATCCAACAAGATTAGTTGTCTTCCCAGCACTTAACACAGTGCCCAATATATAGTGGGCATTGATAAGTGTTTATTGGATTGAGTTAGGTAATGAATGACAGGGTGAGGGGAAGGAGAAGAACAGGCACTTCTGGGTGCTGGGGATGAATTTCCCACATACTACTACTTTTTTCCTACAGGTTGCTGAAAGATGGCTTGAAGGATTCCCAATTCAGCATCCGATACCAGTACCTGCTGGCAGCTCTGTTGTGCTGCTGTGGGAAGGGGCTTCGGGAGGAATTCAATAGGCAGTGCTGGCTTGTCAACACCCTGGCTAAACTGGCCCAGCAGGTCCGAGAAGCAGCTCCATCTGCCCGGCAGGTATGTGGATGAAGGCTTCCTCTCTGGCCCTCCCACCTTTGTCACAACTCAGTCACCATGACCAAGACCTGGAATGCCAGTGCTCTCACAGAATTCTTTAGGTCTCTCTAGACCCCTACTTCAGGGCAGGACCACATTTCCTAGTCTCATAGAATCTTAAGGAAGGATTGACAAGAACCTCAAAGACCATGTGGTCCAGCCTGTATCAGATTGGGAGTCCAGTTTTACTATCTCTGATTCCGGCAGGTGATTTCTTGTTTTTTACTGAAGCCCTCCACAGTTGAAGAATATCCTCTCTTGGAAAACAATCCATTCCACTTTTGGACAGTTGCAATTATTTCCTTTTATTAAACCCAAATTTACAAATTCTTCCCACTACTCCTAGTCCCTCTTCCTCCCTCCAAACAAAGTAGGTCTTTCTTTCTCCCAAATGATAACCTTTTAATTACTGAAAGATAATGGTTTTTGTCCCTGCCCCACTCCCCACCCGTACTCCTGCCTCCAGTCTTCTGTTCTCTGGGCTACACATCTCCAGTTCTTATAACTAGTCACTATATATTAGGGCTTTCAGATTTGGTGGATGGGGTGAGAAGGAAAGTATTTTCTTTCTTTCTTTCTTTCTTTTTTTAAAGTAATAGGCTGAATTTATTTCCCTTCCTCCCTTTTTTTCCTAGTAAACTTATTTATTTTTAATACACATTATTTTATGAATCATTTTGGAAGAGAAAAATCAGAGCAAAAAGGAAAAACCATGGGAGAGATATTAAAAAAAAAAAAAAAAAACAAACAGAAAAAAGAACTGAACATAGCACGTGTTGATTTATATTCAGTCTCCTTAGCTTTTTGTTTTTTTTCCTGGGTGCAGATGGTAATTTCTGTCCAAACTCTATTGGGATTGCTTTAGATCACTGAATCTCTGAGAAGATCTCGCACATTCTTGCTGTTATTGTGTACAATGTATTCCTGATTCTGGTTGTTTAGCTCAAAATCAGTTTTTGTAAATCTTTCCGGGGAAGTTATTTTCTATTTATAGATTTTCTCAGAAGGATGTTCCATTTGAACTTTCCCTAGGGTCTTATTGTCCAGTGCTCTGTGTCCACCAATAAACTATCCCTGGGGAATTGGGGAAAGTTTTCTCTTCTTCCTCAGCCCTTTCCTCTTCTTATACCTCTTCCTCCTTTCCCCTTTTCCTCCTCCTCCTCCACTGGTGCACAGAATTCTTAAAGGCTCACCATATTAGTATTAGACTTAGTGAGGGATTACAAGCATGTACCACGAAACTCAGCCCTTCTGTTGTTCTTAAAGGTTCCTAACAATAACTGACAGATATAACACTTTAAGGTTTGCATGGACCTTACACACATTATTTCACTTGAGCCTCTCAATCACCCTGTGAGATGGATAACTATTGCTTCTCCATTTTACAGATGAGAAAACTGAGACTACTTGTCTATGGTTATTCATACCACAGAGTTGGCTTTCAGATTATGATTTGAACCCTGGATGGGATTTTATCCAGCCCAATTTTCTCTGGTACTTCTGGATGTCTAATATCCTAATCTGGACCCTGCCTTGGGGAAGTTGATGGATTTTCCCCTCCTATCCATTCATACTCTTTTTCTTTCCAACAGGGGATCCTTCGAACGGGGCTGGAGGAAGTGAAGAAGTTTTTTAAGCTCAATGGCTCTTGTCGGCTGCCCCTGAGTCCCAGCCTTCTGGTTAAGGGCATCGTGCCACGGGTGAGTGGGGCTCCTCATTTACCTTGTTCTTAGAAGAAGTGAGAAGAAACTAATATCATTGGGCAGATTGTTGTTGGCCTTGAATACCAAGTTAAGGAGTTTGAACTTTATTTGGAAGAGATATGAGATGCCATTGGAAAGGTTTTGAGCAAAAAGTAAGAAGATCAAAATTGTATATTAGAAAAATGAATCAGACGATGGCTGGTGGGATTGATTAGAGGTGGACATTGGAGTCAAGGAAGCCATTAGGAAGCTAAGGCCCAAGTGTGAAGCTCAAATCAGGAAGGTGACTTTTGAGATGGAAAGAAAAGATAAATTCGAGAGGCAGTTTGAAAGCAAAAGTGAAAGGAGGACTTGGCTGGTGTAGGAGTTCAGGAAGGAGAGGTGATATTACCTGTCAGAGTTATAAAGAGGTAATTATTCTCCCTTGTAAAATAATCCTAAATCTGGCTTGTCTCCTTGCTTGTGGCAGGATTGTTCCTATTTCAACTCTAATGCAGTTCCCCTCAAGCTCTCTTTCCAGAATGTGGATCCATTGGGTGAGAACATCCGTGTCATTTTCAAGGTGAGACCATCGTCCTACAGTTGGCTCAGGTAAAAAGAGACCCCTGGGGTTAAGGAGACAAGATTAGTGCTTAAAAGCAGTAACCTTGGTGAGACACATCAAAGCCCCCAATAAGCAGACCCAGAAACCAGTCTTAAGTTCCAAAGGCTTTTCAAGAATCCAGACGGGGGCAGCTAGGTAGTGCAATGGATGGAGCACCAGCCTTGAATTCAGGAGGAGTTCAAATCTAGTCTCAGACACTTAACACTTCCTAGCTGTGTGACCCTGGGGCAAGTCACTTAATCCCAGCCTCAAAAAAAAAAAAAAAAAAAAAAAAAAAAAAAATAGGAATCCAGACCTATACCTGATCTTATGGAATGGGAATACTGGGAAACTTCCTTTTATAAATCCACAATCCCCTTGCTCCCCTAACTAAGGCATACAACTGTTAGCCTCAATCCACTCCCTTTTCTTTACATCTAATTTCCCCTGAATCTAACAGGATCACTGGGGATAAGGGAGGAGGCACCAGGATGTACTTCCTGAGCACCTTATTTCTGAGAAGGAATATGAGAAACAGCTTTTGTCTTCAAGAAACTTATAGTCCAATTGGAGAGACAAAATACAAGTACATGAAAACATAATTAACAATTTAAGGAAGAGCAAATATCCTAAATGTCAAATGAGTGAGACCAACAAGCCTCATGGGGAGAGGAGAAAAGGGAACAAGTTATTATGCTAAGCGCTTTACTCATTTAATCTCCCAACTCTGTGAGGTGGATGTTATTATTATCCCCATATTATAGTTATGGAAATTGAGGCAGACAGAGACTGAAGGACTCGCCCAGCATCACACATCAAGAATCCTGTCTGAGCGTGGAATTAAACTCAGTTTATCCTAACTTTAAGCCCAGGGATTTATTCATTGAGTCACTTAGTTGCTTCCAGTCATAGGATTTCAGAAGGAAAGGCATTCACTATGGACTGACCTGGGGCAGGAAGTGAATTTATGAATGAATAGGATTGAGGAGCAGTGTGGTATAATGGTTGGAGAGCTGGCCCTGAATCAGGAAGACCCGAGTTCTGTTACATTGATTCTGTGACCCTGGAAAAACCACTTAGGTTGTAAAACAGATACTTATCCAGTTGCCAGAGGGGGATTTCCTCACTGTGAGTTTTCCCTCTGTTTTAATGAAATCACAGGTCCAGTTCTACCCCCCTCCAAAGAAAAAAATTAGAGAGTAAGATTCAGAAAATGAGGATGGAAAGGAATCTCATCTTGTTTCTAACACACACAAAAAAAAAATGATAATTTTTAGCTCCCTGAGATGGTGTCTGATGAATGAGGCAAAGTCAGAGCTGTCAGATGAGAGGCAGGGGAACACATCTTGGAGATTTGTATAACAGGTGGAGGGAGGAGGGTACCAGGGTTGATGATTTTGATGATAAAGTTCTGCTCTGACTATATGGGGCCACTGCCCCTCCCTTTCTCACAGTGTGGGGATGATCTGCGCCAGGACATGTTAACCCTGCAAATGATCCGAATCATGAACAAGATCTGGATCCAAGAGGGATTGGATATGCGTATGGTCATCTTTCGCTGCTTCTCCACTGGTCGGGGTCGAGGTCAGTCTGGCTCCTTGGCACAGGTGGGCCCAGAGCTAGAAATAAGGACCCCTCCTTTCTGTTCACCTTCTTCTGCTCCTCTCCAACAACCAGAGCATCAGGAGGGTGATTATATCCCATTTTAAGGCTATTTATCTACTTGGGAAATCCTTCAGAGCTACACAAAAAGATAGCATATGGCAGAAGCTTGGAGATCAAGCTGCCTTTCCAAGATTATTGTTGGCTCTGGTTCTCTAAAATCATAATTGGTCCTCTCCTTTTTTGTCCTTGAGTTAGGAAAGGATTTTGATGGACAAGACACAATGAGTGTCAGGCTGAGTCTTTGCTTACTAGCCATGGAGCCCCATCCCTTTGAATGACCTAGATCCCTTCTCTCCCAGGGATGGTGGAGATGATCCCCAATGCTGAAACTCTGCGCAAGATCCAAGTGGAACATGGAGTGACAGGCTCCTTCAAGGACCGGCCCTTGGCTGACTGGCTGCAGAAGCACAACCCCGGGGAAGATGAATATGAGAAGGTAGGAACTTGGAAAGAGCACTGCATGTGAAGTCCAAAGGCCTGGGATCACATCCCACTTCCACCATTGATTTACCTGGGTGACCTTTTGGAGAGAGCTTAACTCTTTGTGGTTTAAGCTTCCTCATTTTACGGGTGAAGGTCTGTCTAATGACTTCTTTCTTCTGGGAGGGATTTCCCTCCTCATTTGCGGGTGTGGTTAACTTGTAAGCTATAATCAATATTTTGATTGAGCCCTGTTTGGAGTTATGTTTCCATGACAACCTGAGGGGTAACCTGTCCTTTATCAGATCAGGAGTAGCAATGGTTTGAGTTCATGGTTTTATTCTTTGTCATAGGATTTTCCAATGGAAAGGGTTCTTTTAGTCATTTAGTTCTATGACTTCATTTGAGAAATGAGGAAACAAATGCTCAGTTTTGGAGAAGTGACTTATCCAAAGTCACATAGTAGTTGTTCGCAGACTCAGGAAGTAAGCCCAATTCTCATTCCTTTCCCTCTCTATTATATATTGCCTAGTTGGAAGAGACCAAAAGATATCAGACATTTGCCTCAATCAACTCATTTTATTGATGAAGGAACTGAGACCAAAGGAAGAGGAAGTACATTGTTGAAGGCTGTACTTAGAGAACTAGAAAAATGGGTTTTTTCACATTCCTGGCTTATTGTGCCAACTGCTGATCCAAGAAAAAATGACACAAAACCAAACAGCTTGTACCCAAGCTGCACAGGGTACAGAACCTACAAAAATGAGGATGGAGTGAATGGTGGGGGTGTGGCTGCAGTGCTGGTTACATATATTTTATTCCTTATGAAAAAAGGGGTTGAACAAAAGCGGTCAAGGGGGTTAATCAAAATAGGCAGAAATTATTTAAAGGCTCCCTGCTCAAAATATTTCCCCTTCCATGTTCCAGTTGGAGAAAATTTCATCAGAAATTTGTGTAACTCCACAAGTTCATACCTTAGTTAAATTATTTTAATCAGCTCAGGATTTAGCTAACTTTAGTCTGTTTGTTTGTTTTTTTTGTTTTGTTTTTTGCTGAGGCAGTTGGGGTTAAGTGACTTGCCCAGGGTCACACAGCCAGGAAGTATTAAGTGTCTGAGATTAGATTTGAACTCAGGTCCTCCTGACTTCAGGGCTGGTGCTCTATCCACTGCGCCACCTAGCTGCCCCTTCCTTTGTTTGTTTGTTTTTGTTTTGTTTTGTTTTTGATTTAGCTAAATGTCAAATGAGCATTTAATTCTGTTCATTTTAACTCAACAGTCATGTACTGAGCTCATGCTTGTTGAGTTAAAATGTGCCTACTATGTGCCAGCTATCCTTTTAAGCACTGGGAGGTATTTAAGGATGTTTTGACCTTCCTGATTTCTGGTTACTCATATTTTAATATGAGTGTAGATATTTCCAGGACCCCAACAAACAAGATCTCTGACCTTTGTCACTTAGACCATAAATATGTCATGGATATATTCATGTGTGTAGAGTATTCATGAGCCATTTTTTCTCTTTTTAAAAAAAATTGGCATTATAGAGAACACCTAATTAGTGTAGTGAATAGAGCACTAATCTTGAAGTCAGGAGGACCTGAGTTCAAATCCGGCCTCAGACACTTAACCCTGGGCAAGTCACTTAATCCCAATTGCCTTAGCCAAAAAAAAAAAAAAAAAAGGCATTATAACATTTATTATATAACATTTATTAAAATAATATTATGGGTTAATAGCAAAGAACCAAAGAATTAAAATGCAAGCTATGTAAAATCCTGGATAAACTCAAATATATCTAATATATTCATTACCATAAGGCCAAGAAATGAACCATTCTCTTAATATTGAGGACTTGTCATGCGAACAAAGTATGATACAGAAATGGAAGCAGGATAGTACATGATCAAGCATCAAGACAGAAGGCTTTATTGCTTGTCCCTCTCCAGTGGGCTCTCATGTAAATCCATTCAGGCAGGACAGACCTATGGTCCCGTTGTCCCCTGGCCAGTACCATGCTCTCTTTCCTCTAGGCTGTGGAGAATTTCATCTACTCCTGTGCTGGCTGCTGCGTGGCCACCTACGTCCTGGGCATCTGTGACCGGCACAATGACAACATCATGCTCAAGACCACGGGCCACATGTTCCACATTGATTTTGGTCGCTTCTTGGGCCATGCTCAGATGTTTGGCAATATCAAGAGGTGAGAGGGCCTGTAGGGAAAATGACGTATTTGTGTGTGAGGTCAATAGAAATGTTTCATCGATGGGAAATGGGTGACAGGACTCTAGAGTTTATTAGCCTAGGGAAGAGAAGACTCAGGATCAGTTTAATAATGTTCCTTGTGACATAAAAAGTTAATGAAGGAAAGTGAAAATCAGCTCTTTTTAACACATATTGAGAATTGACCTTAAATTCCAGGTAGAAGGACTGAGTCTAACTACATGGAAACTGACTGTATAGATGTTTTGATTCTGGAAGGTCATGGAGTCTTCTCCCCTAGAATTCTCTTAAGAATTTGAATAAGAGTGAGGTAGTGCAGTGATTAGAGCACAGCCCTGAGGTCAGGAGGACCTTAGTTCAAATCTGGTCTCAGAAAAAAAAATAAAATAAAATAAAAAAAAAAAAAAACAAATCTGGTCTCAGACTCCCTAGCTATGTGACCCTGGATGAGTTACTTAACCTCAGCCAAAAGAAAAAAAAAAAAGAATTTTAATTAACCAGGTGTGATGATGCACACTTATACTTATTATTGAGGAGTGCATGGGAGTGCTGAGTTACAGTGGGCTAAAGTCAATATAATGTCCTCATCAAGTCCAGCACCAGTATGGTGATCCCTCAGCAAGAAGGTTACCCACTGATTTTTTTTTTTTTTTTTTGCACAATATGACAAACATGGAAATATATTTAAAAGAATTATGTCAGATTGCTTGCTTTCGTGGGGAGGGAAATAAGAGAGAAAAATTTGGAACACCAAGTCTTACAAAAATGCATGTTGAAAACTATTTTTATGTGGATTTGGAAAAATAAAATACTATTGAGAAAAATAAATAAATAAAAAGCATGTAAAAGGAAAAAAAAAAAGGTTACTCAATTACTTAAGGAGAGGAGAACTAGAGAGGAGTCAGAAATGGAGGTCAAAACTCCTATGTCAATAAGTACTGGGATGTGGTCTGTCATACACTAATATATGTCCAGCCTGAGCATAATCTAGTCTTTAAAATAATAATAATTATAATGATAATTAGAGGTTCACTTTTTCTTTTAGTGTGGCAAATAATTTCTGGGACTATAAATTAGTAGAGGAAGTTTCTACCTACTGGTTCCCTATACTGATAATGCCATAAGACCAATCCCCCCAAAAACAACCCTGATTTAGATAGTTCTACTTGTCTTGGTTGAGATAAATTCAGTTCTTCCTGCAGGGAGATGGATAGATGAGTTAATATGTATCGATGTATAGGATTTGTCTTTCATTTTAACCTCACCTTTACCTATATGTTTCTCTTGGCCCAGGGACCGTGCCCCCTTTGTCTTTACTTCCGACATGGCATACGTCATCAATGGGGGTGACAAACCATCCAGCCGCTTCCATGACTTTGTGGACCTTTGCTGCCAGGCCTACAACCTCATTAGAAAGCATACCCATCTCTTCCTCAACCTTCTGGGTCTGGTGAGAGAACTCATCCTCCTCTAATTGCTTCCTCCCTGAAGCCTGATATTTTAACCCCCACCTACACTACTAATAATGTGCCTTAAATTGCTATATGAGTGTCAGGTTTTATTGTTATTATTCCTCAGTTAAGGACAGGGCTTGTCCTAAGGGCTTGTCGCTAGCCCTTAGCCCAGTGCTTCGGCACTCAGCAGGCTGCTGCTTATAAATGCTTCTTGAGTTAAGTCATCATTTCTCTGGGTGTCTCATCTTCATTCAGCCCCTTGGGCCCTCTTGGCTGATTCCCTCCACCATTTACCCCCACGGTGACAAAGGGAGTCCCCATGGCGTGGGCTGATGTGGAAGTCACATCCCCAACTTCCTCTCTTTACCTCTTCTGCAGATGTTGTCTTGTGGGATCCCAGAGCTTTCAGACCTCGAGGACCTCAAATATGTGTATGATGCCTTGAGGCCCCAGGACACAGAAGCCAATGCTACTACCTACTTCACTCGGTAATGTCCTGAGTGCTGCAGCTGTGCTCCCTTTGAGACGGGGCAGAGCCGGGAGCTGGGCACAGTTGGGTTGCTGGGGTAGAGGGAAATGCTATTTTCAGCTATGCAACTATGAGTTATAGTGTGTGAATTTTGATAGGCAAGTGACTTCATTTCTGGATCTCCGTCTTTCTGTCTGAATTTGTTTGGGAGATATTGCCCTTTAAATATGAAGATGTGAACCATCAGTGAAGCGTTTTTTTGCAATGAAATCAGAAGGGATGGATTTACCTCTGTTGACCTCAGTTTCTTTTATATGTAAAATAGGGGAAGGGAAGGAATAATGGACCAGATGATTTCTAAGATGCCTTCTGGTGCTGTCTGGGGTTCTGTACTTTGCACTAATCCATGTTTTCATCTTGATGATTCAATTCCACAAGCAAGGATTTAGCAGAATGGGATGCTAGGATGGGTGAAGACACTGTCTTTCTTAAACTTAGGGGAGCTACTCACTAATAACTACAATACAAAATAATTGTAGCATGGTGGATTGAGGGCTGGGTTTAAGTCCTTGCCTTATACACACTGAAAACATGACCCTGGGCCTCCTCTCAGTGGCCCAAACATCTCTAAGTTGCAAAGAAGTTGATGATCTAAATTAGTAGAAGAGATTTCCTCACCAAGAGTTCCTCATACAAATGAAATCACAGGTCCAGAAACAAAATTATTTGTAAATATGTGAGAATTGGCAATAAGTACTGTGCCGTGAAGTCCAGGGGAGGAAAGGTATCTTGTGCAGAGGAGACATAGAAGGCTTTATCTCCTCTATTTCCTTACCATCCTACAACAGGTTAATAGAGTCCAGCCTGGGCAGTGTAGCCACAAAGCTCAATTTCTTCATCCACAACTTGGCGCAGATGAAGTTCACAGGCTCTGACGACCGGCTGACGCTCTCTTTTGCCCCTCGTACTTACACCCTTAAAAGCTCTGGACGCATCAGTGATGTCTTCCTTTGTCGCCATGAGAAGGTCTTCCACCCACACAAAGGCTATGTACGTGTCCTCCTGTTCCATTCCCATGGACTCCTCCAGCTTAGTCCTCCCCTTGATCTGAGAAGGACCCAAATGGAATGTGTTTGAAGGATGTCAGCACTCTTTTCTTTTATGTTCACATGACTTAGTTGCCTGAAGTAAGAAATGGGCCAGATGACCTTTCCTTTCAACTTGAGTATCTATTTTGTGAAGTGAGCCAAAGAAAACATTGCTTATTATTTGCCACCAATATTTTCTTGCCATTTGGAGAGTCCAGTAGATTCTGGGTCTCTGTTTAAGGAGGATCACTAAAACTTTCTCAGAGACTCAGGTTCCTTTCTCACCTTCCTCTCCGTTCTTAGCTCTACCTCCCCAAACACATAGAAATCCTCTGGATAAAGAGGGCAGGGAGGGCACAGAACAGACTCTGGTCCTTTGCAGATCTACGTGGTGAAGGTGATGCGTGAGAATGCCCATGAAGCTGTCTACATCCAGAGAACCTTTGAGGAGTTCCAGGAGCTACACAACAAGCTGCGCCTTCTCTTCCCTTCTTTCCATCTGCCCAGGTATCCAGCCACTGCCTGGTAGTCCTTTGTTAACGCACATTGGGGCAATGCTTTGGTGGTGGCAGGGCGAGACTCAGGGCAAAAGCAGACCTCTTCTTGAAAGAAGGGCTTTAGATTTTGTTTTAAATCTAAATTTTATCAGTCAATAAACATTTAGAAAGTGGCTATTGTGTACTGGGATCTATGCTAAGTCCTAGGGATACAAAGAGAGGTAAGCGGACCCTGCTCTTATATCACCTACGTTCCTCAGACTTTCTCCTTCCCTGAGCCATCCCTCATATTGGAATAAAGAAGGGGAGGGAGGAGAAGCAATTTAGCAAAGCTAAACCACACATCAGCTATCTAGGTGGTACAGGCACTGGGCCTGGAGTCAAGAAGACCTGAATTCAAATCTCGCCCCAGATATTAGCTGTGTGATCCTGAGCAAATCTAATGGTATCATTTTCTTCATCTATAATATGGGGAATCATAATAGTATCTTCCTCCTGGGGGTTGTAAGGATCAGATGAGATAATATTTCTAAAAGAGCTTAGTGCAGTGCCTGGCACTGTATAAATCCCTTAATAATAATTTAATAATTTCCTCCCTTCATATTTCTTCTTTGGGGCTTCACTTAGGCATTATAGTTTTCTCTTCTAATACCCCTCTCTTGCATTTATCCTAGGCACATTTTTCTTTTTTTACCTTTTAAAAAACTCCAGGATAGCTATATAGTACAGTAGATAGAGCACCAGCCCTGGAGTCAGGAGGAGTTCAAATCTGGCCTTAGACACTTAACACTTCCTAGGTATGTGACCCTGCACAAGTCACTTAACCCCAATTGCCTCACAAAAGAAAAAAAAAAAAAAAACTAAAAAATTCATTGTAATTTTTTTGTTCCAAATTACCAAATGGACTGGGGTTTTTTGTGTATACATAGTAGAACAAAAAATGAGGATTATACAAAACTAAACTTTTCTATTATGTATCACCTCCTTTTGTTTTTAAGTATATAGAATAAGATCAATCTGTTCAAAGTTGTCCTAACAATCTGTGCCTTTTTTCCAACTGTCTTCCAAATATCCTATTCATTAAAAAAAAAAAAAAAAATGCTTCATTTCATTTGATCATTATAATTTTAATCTCAGTTGATCATTATAATTCCCCAGCATTCTCTTCTAATCATTTAAATTTATTATTATGCTTTTTCATTTACATTCTTGTGGTTTTTGGTATCTGCCTATATTACCTTGCAGCAGTTTGCATGCTTTCCTGAGATTCTTGTATCCATCATAGTCATTATTTCTTTTTTCTTTTTTTTTTTTTTTTGCTGATGCAATTGGGATTAAGTGACTTGCCAGGGTCACACAGATAGGAAGTGTTAAGTGTCTGAGATCAGATTTGAACTCGGGTCCTCCTGAATTCAGAGTTAGGGCTCTATCCACTGTACCAACTAGCTGCCCCCTAGTCATCATTTCTTACTGTGATGTGAGAGTCGATTACTATAATGCACCAAATTTGTTTAGCTATTCCCCAATCAAAGGACATTTGTTCTGTTTGCACTTTTTTATTTGTTTGTTTTGCTACTATCCAATGTACTAACATAGAAAAGATGTCCTAAAAGTCATTGCAGTTTTAAGTTATTAAAACTTGTTATTAAAGTTACTTAATTTAAGTTGTTAAAATTATCTCTTCAGGAGGTGGTAGTATGCCTTTATGATTATTTTTCCAGGAGCAATTCAGTCTGTCAATGTGGAGTCTTTCCATTCTTTGCCAGGTTCATTCTAAGGCAGCAGCTGGTTTGATGCTATCTTGGGGCATTAAGGAGTTTTAGACCAAGATATGCTTATGTCCTCTGAACCTAGACAAATGGGACACTTTATAGGATGGAGGACTTAGACTTAGGTCCCTTCTAGTTCTTTGGTTCTGTGAAAAGGAAAAGGGTCTCAGGTTAAAGGGAGACCTTAGAGAAATTTGGGTCTGATCAATGGCAATATCGCCAGCTTTCGATAGTTGAAAAGTAACTCTTTTGTTTGTCACCCTCTCCCCCCTCTCCTCCTACGGTATTCCTCATTCCCTCCCCAGCTTTCCCAGCAGATTTGTGATTGGTCGATCTAGAGGTGAGGCTGTGGCGGAAAGGAGGAAGGAGCTGCTGAATGGTTATATCTGGCACCTGATCCATTCGTCCCCAGAGGTGGCAGAGGTGAGCATCCTTATTCATAGGGTAGGAGTGGTGTTGAAGTGATTGGAAAAGAAGAAATTAGAATATAGTGTAGGGGAAGAAGGTGCAGAGAGACCCTGAGAGATTTCTGTCAAAGATCCTGAAAGTCTCAATGATTCTTTGGCCATTTCCTTGTAATTATTAGTAGTCTGCAATCAGTACCTTCTCTATGTACAACCTGGCCTTCACTACCCTTTGGGAAGCTCCTGGTCCAATAGAGGCCATGCAAATGAGAGAAACATAAGCCATATTAACTATGGGAATCATGCATTCATAGGGATTGTGGGAGAATTAGGGGTATCAGAGTCAGAAGCAGTTAGTCATGGAAAGTTTCCTGCAGAAGAGGGAAGTTTGGGGCTGTTTGTTAAGGAAGGAGAGAGCAAGATTTAGCAAAGTACAGGCCAGATAACCTGCCCATGAGTGGGCTAGGGTGTATGGGCAGGGCAGAGAGACCAGGCAGGGTGAGAGGTTTGCCTGGTTGGGGCACAAAACCAGAATTAGGAGGTAGCAGTTGGTGGGAAGAACCTGATCCAGAGCTTCAGGATTTCAGGAGGGAAATCAGAGCTGGGAACAACTGCCTTTGAACTTGAATGGATTGTGCTTTTCTTCTAGTGTGATTTGGTGTACACCTTTTTCCACCCCCTGCCCAGGGATGACAAGGCTGCTGGCATCAGCCCAGCTCCCAAATCCTCAGGTACGAGTCTGCTCCAGGTCCATAGCCCCTTCTCCAAAGTCTTTCCTTCTGGTCTTTTAGGGCCTTTTCTGTCTCTGGTCAGCTGACCCTATCCCCAGACTATTCTTAGACCACTCCCTCTATTTTCCTATGTTGCAGCATGTTTTTATATAGATCCTTCTTCAGGGTCCTATCCAGGGCATGGTAATACAGTTATACTTCTCCATCCTCATTCTATATCCATTTTGTTCCTAGATCACCTAGCAACAGAGGAGGAAACTGAGGTCCAGAGATGTAGGCACTAAGTAACACAATGGGATTGGAAGCTTTCAATCCAGTGTACTTCCCATTAGATAGTGCTGCTTTCCATAGCACCACTCAGACTGAGATCAACTAGGAGATTCCTGATGTAGTCAGGGTCAGCATTCTCATTCCCTGATTGGGCAACAAGAAACTGGTGAAGGCAGAGCAGGAGGCAGAATTAAGTAACCAAATTGCAGGGAAATGATTAGAATTCATTCTATTTTTAATTTTCCTTTTGATTTCTATAGATGGCACATGGGCCCGTCCAGTGGGGAAGGTAGGGGGAGAAGTGAAGTTATCCATCTCCTACAAAAACAATAAGTTGTTCATCATGGTGATGCATATCCGGGGCCTGGTAAGTGCTAAGCCCAGGGAAATCTGGGTCAACTAGCTTTGTTTTTCCTGTGTTTATACTGACTGGCTTAACCCTTTCCTTGATTCTTCCTTCCTCTTGTCCTGAGTGACTTCCATATCAAATCCTGTATGACTCAGTAGAGCAACCAGGTGACCTAGTGGACGGAGTGCCAGTAAAGTCAGAAAGATTTCTTCCGAGTTTAAATCTGGTTTCAAACACTAATTGTGTGACCCTAGGCAAGTCACTTAACCTTGTTTGCCCCAGTTTTCTCATCTGTAAAATATATTAGGAAGGGAAATGTCAAAACAGTTTTTCTGTCCAAAAAATCCCAAATGGGATCAGGCATGTTGGACATGACTGATTTTATGCATCCTTCAAGATCTAATGCAAATGGTGGTTCCTATAAAATCTTTCCAGCAAGTTCCCATTGATTTCTACTTTCTTTGGGTTCTTATCACATAATTTAATATTTAATTACACACACCTTCATGAATTGGATAGCTTACTTAGCTACCCAATAATAAAAATTATTTCCAACTAATCATATCTCCTTTTATCTCCTATTACTTCAGTCCCTTCCCTCTCCTATGAAAGCTCCTATTTACCCCCCCTTCCAGTCTGTAATGCCCTGTTACTCACTGTGGCTGAGCTGGTGCCATACACATTCTTCTGTCCCACCTGTCCTCCAGATCACCTGTGACTATAGCAAACTCCCTTGGGAAAGGGCTTTGTATTTGAAGGGCAGTGATCAGTGAGTAAAAGCCCTACTTCTTTTTTCTATTTGGGAGAGATGAGTCATGCAGGAGAAGCAGGACTCACAATGGCTTGTGATTGGCCATTATCTACTCATCTTACAAAGTTTCTTTCTCTTGTCAAAAGTCCTATCTTTCCATTCACCTAGGTTTTCAAAGCCTTGGTATCAGTCTTCAGCTCCACATTCTTCCACACTCCATATATCTAATCAGTTGATAAATCTTGTCAAGTTTGCTTCCATATCTCTCAGATCTTTCCCCTTTCCATCATCTCTCACCTGGATTCTTAAAATTGGTTCTTAATTGGTCTTCCCATCTCTAATTTTTCTTCTTTCCAATCTACCATCCACATGGCTGCCAAAGTGATTTTGCAGATCTAACAATATCATTCCCTTAATAAATTTCACTGGCTTAACATCAATTATTATAATCAAATATTTATTCATCTTTATGTCATCCTTTTAAAATATAAAATGTAATTATATATTAGTACAATAGAACATGTATAAAATTTACAACTAAATCTACATACATTGAAAATATAAATGCTTAAAAATTTTACTGAGAGGGACGTGATATCGAAATGTTTGGAGATCACTGATCTAGTCCATGGTCTTTAAAAAGTTAATCACCTGGTAGCCAGTCTTCTCTAAGCTTTACTAGATTGGTCCTTAGACAGCAGAAAAGACCTATGTTCCAAGCCCTTCCAGCTTGGTAGAGTCTGCCAGAACCTAGGTTTTTAATTCCAGGGCCACATTGAGGCAGCAAAATAGGATTTTGATAAGGGAAGATTTGTAGGAAGATATATTCGTGATGAGAACCTAGGAATATGGTTGGTATATGGAAGAAAAAGTTTTAGAAGGAGAAGTTTGTCACATTTTGCATCTTATCTGCAGCAGCTGCTCCAGGATGGGAATGATCCTGATCCCTATGTGAAGATTTACCTCCTCCCTGACCCCCAGAAAACCACCAAGAGGAAAACTAAAGTGGCCCGGAAAACCTGCAATCCGACCTACAATGAGATGGTGCGTAGAGAAATCTAGTAGAGTCAGAGACAGGGTATAGGTGGTATCTCACCTATCTCTGTATACCTGTGAGGCTATAATTGCCCCCCTCCTTGCTCCTGGCCTGTCTCCCTAGGGACTTTCACTCTTTCACACTTTTTTTCTCTTCATTTTCCTGCCTTTACAGCTGGTGTATGATGGGATCCCTAAAGGAGACCTCCAGCAGCGGGACTTGCAATTGAGTGTACTAAGTGAGCAAGGATTCTGGGAAAATGTCCTCCTTGGGGAGGTTCACATACGTCTTCGGGAATTGGACTTGACGCAGGAGAAGATGGGCTGGTTTGAACTAGGATCCCGAAGCCATGGGATTGTGTGAGCCCAGCAGAGCCATGGCCCAGGACCATCAGGATGATGGCAGAACCTGAGTCATTTCCTTTTCTTGAAAATGGGCAAAGTCATGGCCCTAGGAGCATTTTATCGCCTATCCAGGTGGATCTAGCCTCCAATGATGGGAGGGGGAAGAGAGCAATCTTTCCTCATCCCTCTATCCTCAGATTGAACTCGAGTTGTGATGGGCAATTCCATCATGGCTGCAAGGGTGCAACAGAGTTTTAAGTTTACCTTGTGTCAAGGGAGCAATGACTGGTTGGGGTTGGGATGGGGACAGGGTGGGAAACTTTTTTTTTTTTTTTTTTTTAAAGATGGGAGGGGGTGGATATCTTAATTTTTATTTTTAAAAAATGAAATAGTAATTTTGTCCTAACTGGACAGGGAGGCATTATGAAAATTGGCATATGCCTTAGTAGGGGGGGTGGGGGTAGGGGTGGGAAGAAAGTTTGGTATTCTTTTGTATTATTGATAAGGTTCTTATTGGACTTTTCCCTAGGGTTTTTTCTTCTATCCATAGGAATTATTTTTTGTGTGGGGGACAGGGAGGGAGTCCATTACGATCTCTCCTAGAGTCCTCCTCCCCTTTAGGGGGAAGGCTGGGAAAGAGAGGGAAAGGTAGGGGATCATGTACTAGGAGAGATGCCTGCTCCTCTGTGCCTGTTAAGAGATTTTGCTTCCAAAGGAGAGCTGTATAATTTGTACATGTGTAAGGAAGGGCCTTCCATTTCTGAGGTCCTACCAGGGGTGACTGATGCTCAGGGGACCATGCTCTTCTGGGGGACTGATTCACCTCACTCCCTCACTTCAGTAGGATCTGATCTGATCACCCTTGTCTTCCATCCCTTCCCAGTGTTCCACTCCTTCCCCCTACTACCCACTGGGTCCTCTTCAGGACATTACCAGGGATTTGCTTTCATCTTTCCCTCTGTATTTCCTCTGATGGGACAAAATATCATATTGGATCTCCAAATAAGCAGCCCTCACCTAGGTGGTCTGGACCCTGAGCCAGACAGAGCCTGGGGCAGAGAGAAAATAAATCAACTTCTCTGCCTTTCAGGTCATATTCTGAGAAGCATTCCTTCCTCACCACTTTTCATTTCTCGTTTTCCTTTGTATTCTCAGACTAATTTTCTCTTCTTATTTGGCTGTCTTCTTTTATGTAATGGTTTCTTCCTTTCCACAATTCTATCCCTCTATCCAGTCTGGAGTTCGAGGGATGTCTGTGACTGGAGTGAAACGAGATGGAACTGTTAGAAAAAGCCTGAACTGCTGCTTTTTGTCTTCTACTTTTCTTGGTTTGGCTGACAAGGAATTGGAGTGGAAGTCATGATGACCCCCCTTGCAGACCATTAAGTCTTCCACCTCTGAATGTTGAATGCTACCTTTGGGGTTTCATTTTTCAGGATCTTCTGGAGCAAAGAAGAGACTTTGAACATTATATTAAAAACTGTGTATTAGAGTAGTTAAACTACTTCTTCCTTAAGTCCTATAACAGAAAGTGGAAAGAAATGAGGTCAGAAACCACTCCTCCAGTTGTTTCAGTTTTCCTCACTAGGACCTTCACTACTCTGTCTTCTAGGATCAGAAACCCCCTGATCCATAATGCTTTGTGTATATATTCTTTCAAGAATTGGAGAGAACAGCTCCAGTTGGATGAAACAACATTAGTCCCAAAGTCTCTATTTTTCTTTTATATTAAAAAGAGCAGAGAAGGAAGCTGGGCTCTTGTTGTTACCCCATTAAACTTGCATGTGGGGCCTTCCAGATGAATGGACCACGAGTGTTTTAAGGCCATTGCTTGGAGCTTATTTTATTTTGTATACCCTAGCAGCCTTGGTAAAAAAGAGGCTTCTGTACTGTACCCACTTCCCCATGGCCCCATGTGTTTCTCACTTTCTCTGGAATTGTATTTTTTAATAAATAACATTCAAGGAACAGACTGGTTGGTTTTCAAGGCTGAGAGGTTTGGGTTCAAAACATCTAGTGTAGGTCAAACATCTTATCTCATTAGACTTCCAAGAAGATCCACTTCTACTTGGGATGTTTCCATTTCTTATTTAAGTAAAGGCTAGCTTGCTTAAAAAAAAAAAAATGTCTATCGCTCAAGTGCTTCAACTGTACACATGAAAATTATTTTACTGGGTCAGAACCATGGAATATTCAGCTCAGGATTCTATTCATGGTACTAGTATATAGGATGTGTGGGAAGGCACCTTTGTCCTATATGAAGGCAACTGGAACAGGTCAGGATGTTTTGAAAGGCGACTCTGGTTTCCCATAATTCATTGTGGATCCAACTCATACATTTTTTTTTTTTTTAAGTATTTATTTATTATTTTTTTTTTAATTTTTTTTTATTATATATATATATATTTTATAATATTATCCCTTGTATTCATTTTTCCAAATTACCCCCCCTCCCTTATTCCCTCCCCCCGACGACAGGCAATACCATACATTTTACGTGTGTTACAATATAGTCTAAGTACAATACATGTGTGTGAATATCATTTTCTTGTTGCACAATAAACATTAGAATCCGAAGGTACATGCAACCTGGGCAGACAGATATTAGTGCTAACAATTTACATTCCCCTCCCAGTGTTTCTTCTCTGGGTGTATCTACCTCTGTCCATCATTGATCAACTGGAAGTCCAACTCATACATTTTGAGAAAGAATTGGCATCCTGGGATTTGTAGTTCTGAGAGATTATCTTCCTGAACTACAACTCCCAGAATAGTCAGTTTTCAACCCCCGCCCCCCCCCATTATACACAAATTTCCCTAAACCCTTTTACGACCCTTTAAAATCATGTTTTATGAATCATCACGGCCAAAGAATTCCCCACCATAAGGTCAACCTTCTGGTGATTAAACCCTCATGGCTTGGGTGGTTCCCAGACAGCAGCTTCTACATTAAAGCATTAAGTAAAAGATAATATGAAATACTGGGCTAATTTCCATAGTGATAACCTTGTCTTTGCAAGAAATTTTAGTATGTAAAATCACAGCCTTTTATAAAGATCTCCAAGGTCATCTATTCCAATCTGGACCTCCTCAGGCATCTCCTGTACCACACCCAGCACAAATTGCAACCACCTTCTGCTTAAAGATCTGTAGTGATAAGGAACTTGCTATCTCCCTAGGCACCTCACAGGAATCTCTAATCCTTAGGAAATCTTTTTAGGAAAGATTGAACTTTTCCCCTGTACCAATTCCCATTTTCTCCTTTATTCTGCCTTCTTTTCCATTAACATTCCATTTCCATAAACATTCACATTTTCTTCAATAGATCCCGATTTGGCATGTTTCTGCCCTAAACTTCCCCTGCTAGTAGAGAAAGGGAAAACGCTGTCCTTTGCCACTGGGACTGAACACTTGGTATGACTTCGAGCTGGAGAAGATCATACGATGACTCCGAGGAGAAAATGGAAGAATGGCCTAAGTTACTTAACAGTCATTTAGGTCGTAGGTCTTCAAATTCAGCTCAGCAACATTTATTATGCTCCTAGGGTGAATGATACAAAATGTAGCCACAAAAGTGACAAAACTGTAGCAGCATTTCACTTTTAGGCTGCCTGGAGGGCATATACACGTAAAGAAATACATAGTATAATCAAAGTTAATATATGTAATGAGGAGTGAAGCAGGGCCAGAGGTAGTGGTAGACCTTTAATTGAAGCTGTATAGAGGAAAGTAATTCTTTTTTCCTCAGATTGTGGTGATGATGATGATGGAAACAGAGCATGGGGAATCTACTCAGACATTTTTTAAATTTTCCAGTAGTGAGTCAAACAAACTGAGGGGGAAGGGGGTATTTGAAGGGGATTCCTTGGGGTTTTTCTGTTTAGTGAATGATGAAAATTAACCAGCTGCAAGATGCGTTATTGGCCTTAAGGTGTCGCCACTGCTCTGTACTTTGGAACTTTTTTAAAAAGAGTTGGGGGAAAAAACCCCAAACAACCCAATGTTTCTGGAACCTGGGAACTTGAATGTGTTAGTCCGAATAAAGGCAATTTGCAGAACATTTCTCCTTATAAAGTTTTACGAATATAGATCAACAATAGGACTGGGAGAGGATGACGCTGTGGAGGAGGATGACAGACGGATGACAGGGACAGGCCTGGATTTTCTGGAGTTCGAATCCGGTTTCAGACGCTCACTAGCTGTGGGAATCGGGGCGAGTCACTTTACCTCGTTAACCTCAGTTTCCTAATCTGTAAATTGAGCCGGAGAAGGAAATGGCAAACCTTTCCATATCTTTGCCAAGAAAACCCCCTCAAATGAAGCCATGAGGAGTCAGATACAAAGAGCTGAACAACAAAAACAAAGGAAGGCTGAGTAGAATTTGACATTAGAGGTGGTGGGTTACAAGCTCTTTAATCTTAAAGAATAAAGCATTGAGCACATCCCAAGTGCAAACTGGACTAAATACTGGGAATATAAACAGAAAAGGCAATGGAACCTTTACACAGCAAGAATCTCCTGCCTACTTTCTTTATCCCTTCTTCCCAGCCCTTCCACAGAGCCTCAGCAAAATTACTCCACGATAGTCATAATTCAGAGTTTTCAGCCCTCCCACGGAGAGCCTTTTAGTTGCTCATTTAGATCAGCGGAGGGCCTCGGGTCTTCCCTTCCGAAAATCCTTCCGGCTCCTGCGTAACCTCCCCCCTTATCGTTGTGTACAGAACTCCCCGTCCCTACCCCACACAGATAAGTTTAGAGAGGCGTGTTATGGGAGTGTTGACACTGCGTTTTTCATGTTTGCTGATTAGAATGATAGGATTTCTAAACTGAAAGAGACTTTAGAGATCACGAATTCCGCCTATCTGATTCAGACGGATCATGGGAACACTGTGGGATCAGAAAAGTAAAAGGGGTTCTGAGACCCTGGCCCAGCCCTCTCAGTTTCCAGTTTAGGAAACACCCAGTTACTCGGTGTGTCATAGGTGGCTTCTGGTCTCATCTTAATCTCATCTCCGCCCGAATGCTCCGGAGAGGCGGGACCATTTATCTCCCGTGAGTGGCCGGGAGACGGCCTTGTGACGGTATTGTATGAATGGAAAAGGACTTTGCTCAGGGTTATGTTATAAATGACGGTCTAAGACTTCCAGTCACTTGGAAAGGTGCTGTGATCTCAGCAAATTATTATTTTGTTCTAGTTAATAATATCCCTGCCCGAGGCATCAGCTTCAGGGAATGACTGAGAGCTTCCAGAAGTGCAGTTGTGGGTAGATTTCTGCCTAGATAGTCCTTCCTCCCTGCCTGGGTGACCTTGACCCTATCACTCGCCTTTGTTAGCACCCCTTCTCCCCCGTAATGAGGATGAGAGGATGAACTCTCTATGAAGCAAATCGTGTTTTAAAGTTATTTACTTCAGAATACGTTAATTAGCATTTTTATATCAGTTGTCATTTCCCTGTGACTCCTCATTCCTAATGACCCTTCCGTGTAACCCTCAGAAATGATCAAAACAAATGACCACGTGAGGCTGTTTTGCTCTGCTTCTACACTAAGAGCATCCTTCATCCGGAAGTTATCCATCATTATTTTTTCAATCACTCTCATTTAGAAGCGGGAGCCGGTACCTACTTCTTGCAGCCCCCGGATTCCAATAAACAAACCCCCTTTAGGGGGAAACTAGCCTGTTTACAAAGTCCTGCAGCTAAAATGACCCACTCCCACAGCCTGGCCAGAAGGTCTCCCCTCCCCCCTGGGCTTATTTTAGAGCTAGGAACCAGTCCGGGCACTTGGAACACCTGGCTTGGAAGATGATCAAATAGGAATTGATTGGTACTGCCAAGAGTGAGGAGGAGGGGCAGGAGAGTGAAACAGACCTCGGCGGCTTTTGTGTAAATTTCCCCCCTCCTTTCTGTGACCTTCCGCTCCTCTGTGACCTCAGTTTCCCCCATTGTGAAAAGGGCTAGCCCGGAGGGAGGGGTAAGTAACCAGGCAAAGGCGCATCATTTCAGTATCTCCAAAGCTGAGAGAGCATGTGATTGATTCATGCTTGGGTTCAGAATTTTTTTCCTCTGTCACAAGAAAAGACTTACTCATCTAAGCGCTAGCATGCTTAGCGAATGCATCATCCCTCCCGTCAAAGATCACGAGACTCCCCCCTCAGCACCCACGGATACTGAAGCCCTGCAAATTGGCTTGTAGGTGCAAACCGTGCATTGATTGACACAGCAGCTTGTGGATACTAAGAGCTTCGGGCTACTCTTTGAATTTCACTTCCTCCTACCGCGTGTCATCAGCCTCGAGGGTGGGAGGGCTGGTGTCCTAGGAGACCAGAACGAAGCTACTGCGCACGCGCACACGCTCCCAGAGCGGCTGATGCAACTGCAGCGCACCAGCCAGAACGACGCGGGGGGGCGGGAGGAAAGAGGCCTACCTCCGGAAAGAGAAAAGAGGAGGAGGAGTGGGGGAGGGGGAGGGCGTGACCGACTCGGGGAGACCCGGATGAAGGCGAGAAAAGCCCCTCCTCCCCTAGTGCTTGCGGCTGACGTCTGTCGGCGCGTGGCCAAGAGGCGACGTCGTGCGGCCGGCGCGCCCTGTCGAGTTCCGTCCCTGCTTGGTGCGGGCTATCCAGTCCGGACGCCGGCACTGCGGCCATTTTGGGTCTGCCTCTGTCTGGGCGTCCGCCGGCTTCCGGGCCCCCCGCCGCCGTCCCCGCCTGCCGCCACTGAGGGGCCGCCTCTCCGCTCGTCTGCTCTGAGCCGCTACCCGAGGTGTCCTCTCTATGGTGACGGGACTCTCGCCTGCCTGAGGCAGCTGCTTCCCGGCCCCTCCCGGGCTCCTCGTCCGCTCCCTCGCCATGGACGCCGCCTCCCCGGTCGCCGCCTGCGCTCTGCTTTCCGGACCTTGGCTCTCCGACCGCCACCGTCACCGTCGCTTCCCCCGGTGGCGCCCCTGCCGTGCCGCGGATCACCACCGGCCCGGAGTCCCGGCCCCGCCGTCCGGCCGGGCCGAGGGCGTGTAAGCGCCGGCCCCCGCCCCGCCACCCCGAGCGACCGCCCCAAGAAGCCCATGGAGTCCGGAGTCCGCGCGCCCCGAGAAGGGGCCTCATGGCTCCGGCTGCCCTTCTTCCCGCTTCCCCGCCACGCACCGCAGGGATCCAGCTCCCCCGCCATCGAAAAAAAAGCGCAGCCGGGGCTCAAGGCCCCTGGAAACCCCCCGCCTGAAGCCCGCGCCCGGGCCTGGCTGGCCTTGCTGGCGCAGCTCCTGGCGCCGCTGCCCAGCCTGCTGCAGAAGCTGCTGCTGTGGGGCCAGCTTCTGGGGGCCGTGATCCCCAGCCGCTGGCTGGAGCGGGCCCCGAGAGCCCCCGCCCCGAAGGCCACGAACTTCGAATGCCCCTCGGATGAGGCTGCCGCCGCCCCTCTGCAATGGCTGGAAGAAGGCCTGTCCTGGCCGTGCGGCGCTGCAGACCTGGGACTGGAACTGGAGGGCAAGGGCCGGCCCTTGGAGGCGAGCGCGCGCTCGCTGCAGCAATTGTGGGGCGCCGAGCTGGTTCACGGCAGCCTCCAGGCCCGGCTCTTCTCCGACGGGGAGCTGTGCTCTTCCCCCCACGGGGCTGTGAACATTCAGCACTTCAACAATTTCAACGTGGTCTCTTACGTGCTGAACCCCGCGGGGCTGGACTGCGTGTCGCGCGTGGAGCTCAGCTGCCAGGACGGCTGCTTTGTGGCCGCGGAGCCGCGGCGGCAGCCCCAGCCTCCAAACGCCGAGGGCCCCGGGGCCGCCGGGCGGGGATGCCCGCACAAGGCCCCGCTCTCTCAAGAGGGGCTGCCCGAAATCCAGCATCTCCGCACGAAACGTCTGGAGTTCCTGCAGCAGGCTAGCAGAGGCCAGGCGCTCCCCACCCCCGACCAGGACCACGGGTACCACAGTCTCGAGGAGGAACACAACCTGCTTCGCATCGACCTGAGCCAAGCCTTGAAGTCTGGGTGTTGCAGAGATAGCTCTGGACAATTTGCGTCCCCCCCGCAGGATCCTCCCGAGGACGCCCCGGGGCCGCTGACCCCGGAGAGGCCGGCGTCTCTGCTGGGCAGTCCGGGCCCCCGCGACAGCTGGTCGGCCTGCACCCCGCCTTTGGAGAGGGACGCCGGGGAGATGCCCCCGGGCTTGGCGGACGGCCCGGACGAGGACTTCGCTGTGTCTGCCAGACCGGCCTGTAGTAACAAATTGATAGATTACATTTTGGGAGGCGCATGCAGTGACCAGGACACCAGCAGCGAATCCGAGGGGGAGGAGGCCTGGGACGAGGAGGGGGAAGATGATGGTTTTGATAGCGACGGTTCTCTCTCGGAATCGGAGCCCGGCCCGCCGCGTGCGGAAGGCCTTCACCTTTGGAACTCTTTCTACAGTGTAGACCCTTATAACCCTCAGAACTTCACAGCCACCATTGAAACTGCTGCTAGAACGAGGAGTGCAGACCGGTGCGATTCCGGGGAGGACTCCTCCGAGAAGTCCGGCGAGGGCTCTTCCTGGACCGAAAGCCCGCCTGGTTCTCCTGACCACAGCTCTGGAGAGGACGAGTGGGAGTCTAGTGCAGATGAAGCAGAGAACTTAAGGCTCTGGAACTCTTTCAATAACTCCGATGACCCCTACAACCCTTTGAACTTTAAAGCACCTTTTCAGACCGCAGGGAAAAAACGGGGAGACCCGTGCGACTCCAGCCTAGGAGCGGAGTCGCCAGCAGCCGTCTCTCGGAGCGACACCGCACTGAGTTGTAAGGTGCAGCAGCTGCTAGCGAGCCCGGAGGCTGGCGGCACCGACGGAGTCCAGTACGGGATTCTTTCCGGAGAAAGGCCCGCGGCCACCCGCAGGAAAAAGGTACAAAGGAAGGGTGTGGGTGAAAATGTGTGGGGAGGGTGAGCTTTAGGGAATGAATGCTCTCAAGTTTGGATTAAGAAATGGTGAAGTGGTCCATTTACAGTTTTTCCATGTTTGTTGCTTTTTATTCCAAAGTAAAGATCTCATGACAGATAAGTTAATAGCAAACTGCATTTTTAGTGTGGTATGTCCATTATCACAACTAAAGCGTAATTACAATGCACGATCCAGTGTCCAAAAGGTCATGTTAGTACCGATAAAGCGGAAATTTCTTACGTAATTCATGAACATTTTCTCTTTTAGGGTAACAAGAGCGTTAAAAATTACACTTATTTACAAAAATCTCATCTTTCCAGGCATTGTGAGTTTTCTCGTTATGGGATCCAACCAACAGATTTGTAAAGATGCTGTTTTAATGAAACGGATATATTCGTTATTCCGTATGAGACTGTTGGAACTTTTATTTTCAGATTTCATAGTTAAGGATGGTGGTGGTAAGGTGGTAAGGCTGAAGGGACCTATAGGTTTATATTTGATTTTTTTTGAATATAAAAGCAAAATTGCTTCCCCCACAATTACTAATTTGTAAAGCTTGGCTTTGACTAAATTACCTTAAGAAATTTTAAAAATCGTTTGGTACACCAAAAATAGCCAAAGCATAGAAGTGAAATTATAGTAGTTTGTGTTTCATCTCTTGTTGTTTTACTTGTGAACTTGTGACAAAATTCCTAGATTTGTGGTGAAACTGCCAAATTAGTAGTTCTTAATATTTTATCATCTCTTCAGAAAACCCACCAGCTGGTCACAATCTTTTTATAGATTTCCTTCTTTGATTGTTATCTCTAATGGTAATGGCTTTTCTGGTTTCTGCTAATTAACGGTCTTGTTGTGAGCTTGTTTTAAATTTTCTTATCACTTTAATGACTAAAACCAGTATTTCTCCACCCATTTTCCAGGAAGAGAAAGCACTGGGGCTGGGGCTCTTCTAAGACTTCCTTTTGACCATATAAGGTTTTTGGTCTCATTCTACTCCACCATGGAGTTTCAAGAGTGTACTGTAATTTTTTGGTTCAGGACATTTAACTAATGCCATCATCAGGCAGATCTTCATTCCTTCAAGATACTGTAGTAATTACTAATACTAAAAAGTTAATTATTTACTTTAATCTTCAAGAAATTGCTTTTGCCCCTGCTGATTCACTCATTAGCTTAGAATTCTGGTTCAATTTCTTAAATTCTAGTTCTCAATTTCTTCCTATAAATTGAAGTGATTGGAAGAAAGCTCCTTACTGCTTTAGAATTCCTTGATGGAAACACAGTTCTTTAGTTTTAAAAGTGGTAAACTTGTCTATGGATTCCATGTTGCTTTTTGTCACTATACCACTTTGGGAGTTATGGTAGAGTGAGAAGAGAGGTGTTTGAATCATTTCTTTTAGGGATGTTGCTACCTACAGGTTATCTTAAGTCCTTTCCCTGTTGTAATGTAGAAAAAGTAGTGAACTTTGACTTTTGCTGTTAAGTTGGATTTTCTTTGCATCTAGATTCTGATTTCAATTTTATTATGTTGTGGTTAAGTTATATTCATTTGATATGCTCAACTAGCTTATGTTGGTTACCACATAGGGGAGGAATGGAAAGCCCTTCATGGTATCTTATTAGTTCAACTCTCCCACATTTTACTGATGAAAGGATTGAAGCAAGAGGTGTGTAGTGATTGGCCCAGAGTTGCACAGAGAGAAAAGTAGAGATTGAGTAGTTGGAAGCATTTTGTGACATTTTTCCTAGTGAACCAAGAAGTGATTAATGACCTGAATTGCAATATCTAGTATTATATTACAATTTCTGGTAATTGTACTCAGGGGCATTCCTTGGCCTGATGTAAAAGGAATGAAAGCAGTGAGCCACAATGGGATTGGCTGATGTAACTATTGAACATGCTTTAAGGTAGATATTTACATACTGAGTATGGTCTCTTAGGTTATCAATTAAATAAGAGTTTAAGAGGACTAAGGATTCCATTGCTTACCCTGTTATATTTTACCCTTAATAAAAATTACATATAATTTTGGATATACCAAGTTAATGGAAATGTAAAAAAAAAATATGACATTTTATGGCATGATTACAATTGCAGACTCCCTCATAAATCTATTTTGAGCACATTAATAAGATTTTATTGAAAACTTCTTTTGCCTATATTATGAGTAAAATTTTGAACTAATGGGATGATTTTAGAAACCTGTCAATTAAATTAAGAACTTAAGCAACTTAATACGGAAAAACTAAACTTAATGAGTATTTAAACATACTGTTCCAAACTTTATTCTGAGCTTCCATTTGTATATGTGCTTGGAAGGAATGAGGGGAAAAATTGGAACAAAAGGTTTTGCAATTGTCAATGATGAAAAATTACCCATGCATATATCTTATAAAGAGCTATAATAAAGTTTTAATCAATAAGTTGTGAAAAATATTAAACTTTGTCAGCTTAAAACCCATAATGTTCTAGATGAATACTTGCTTGCCATTGGCAAAAGACATAAATTTGAAAATTTAAATATCCCACTTGGACTAATATCCTTTTTATCTATAACAGCTAAAACTAAACATTTAAAAGTCTTCATCCAAATATTATTCAGCCAGGAAGCCAACTTGTCAGAGGGCCTCAATGTCAAGAGGCTCAAGTACCACTTGTGACATAAAACCTTTTGTGATCCTAAGTAAGTTGCCAAGATTTTTTAAAAAAGTTGACAGCCTGCATTGTTAGGGGGGATACCTTATGCAACTAAGTAAGTTGAGTCCTTACCCTTATTCTCTTATTCTTAAGACTAACTTGCAGTATTGCTCTGATAACTTCATTGAGTATAAAGTATCAAAAAGTGCTTATATGTTTAGTTTGATTTTTAAAATTTTGTCTGTGTAGGTAACCTTTCTTGAAGAAGTTACTGAGTATTACATAAGCAGTGATGAAGACCGCAAAGGACCCTGGGAAGAATTAGCAAGGGATGGATGTCGGTTCCAGAAACGAATTCAAGAAACAGAAGATGCTATTGGATACTGCTTGACATTTGAGCACAGACAGAAAATTTTTAACGAACTCCAGGAAACATACTACAAAAGATTTAATGTTTTCTAGTGATTGGAAGATGATAGCCCTCTTGCCCCACTGATACATACTATCTCTTAAGAGGTGTCCACCTTTTAAGAGCTGAAGTTGGCAGCTGCCCTTTAGTTTCTGAGAGGGAATGAAATTTGGATGCAGTGCCCCCCAGCTTAATGTTACCTGTGTGCAACAAACCTACTTTGAAGTGTGTGTCTGGTTTTATTGTTGAAATAAGACCTCTTAATGAAGCCTAAGAGTGTGGGGTTGTGTGGCTTTTTTAATTTTTATTTTCTTGAAATTAATCCTGTTGTGTAAGTTGAATGTGTTTTGAGTATGTTTTTTGCTTTGGTGAAGAAGATGGGGACCTATTAAGTTGTAATTTTGCACTTTTTAAACTTTGAAGGGAAACAATATTTATAGGGTTCAGAGCCCACTTTCGATTCTAATTTAAAATATATATGCCTGACTAAAAGTCTTTGTGCTCTTTATACTTTTCTTTTTCACTCCAACAAACAGAAAATAAAATCTTGTATTTTCTGTTGTATTTTTTCCCACCTACTTAAATAATTGCCCTCTTGCCTTAAGGCTATGAAATCAGTCTTGCATATACTACTACTAAATTAAAATAAATTTATCTTATACTTTGAATTTGGTTAAAGGAAATATTAGTGGTAAATTTAAATTTTAATTTCAGACAAAATTTTATCCTCAGTGATCAGAGTAGCCAAGAGTGACTATAAAAATATTGTTAACCTATTTTTGGAAACCTTTATCTTTTACCCATAAATTATAATTTTTCACACATTAAAATTGTACACAGTAATACAAACTCTTAAAATCTCTTTTGAGAAAGGTTCTTTACATCTTTCATATGTTTCCTCAGGATACATTTTTATTTTTTTTATTTTTAAATGGCAGAAATTGATTGGCATAAAACTTAACATCCCAAATTACTTCTATCGCACAAGCTTAATTTATTTTTAAATTTAAGCCTGGCTGAATTTTGCTGGGCAGAGGGTAAAAGTTCATGGAGCAAATTTGATTGCTTATCTTCTTTAAAAAAAAAAAAAAAAAGCTAAAACTAAAAAACCAGTGTTATTAATATCATGCCCCTCAGCACTGTCACTTTGAAAACTTGTCAGGGTAACACTGTGAACTTGGAAACTGGCAGTTTTGAATTTTCCAATTTAAAATATTGGAATATAGACTTCAGACATTCCAAGTTGGTGTCAAAGAAGTGGCGAATAAATTGGTAAAGCCCAATTCCTTTTGGAAAGGATAGTACTGTAGATTAACAGCTAGACAATGTTAGTAACGACTTAGCCCAAAGGTTACCTATGTTTCTATGCTTGTGCAGTTATTGTTTGAACTTATTCTGTTAGTTCTTCGGGCCTGTGCATTTGCTTTGTTGAGGGAACATTAACTGAATATTTAAAGGACAGTCTCATATTTTTACTTACTCTTCTCTTATAGGTAATGGAAGACATGGGTAGGAGAAATGATCTCCAGGTCTAACTTGATTACATGTGGGAGAGAATTCTTTAGATCAGGAACCTAGTGGATTAGACAAAGCCTTGAAGGTTTACTACCTCAACTTATCCTCTATCTGGCCACTATTCCATTTATGTCTAATTAGCTCTAGAATCCACACCAAGTATGTTACCATAAAGATACTTCACATTTTATTATTGGACAAAGTTCTTAATCTTTTTTTTTCTTTCAAAAAAGACCTCCTTTAAAATTTGGAAAGAAACTAGTGCCAGAGTAAATTTTATGTATATCACAGAGATGAGTGCTTTTATTAAGGTACTGACCAACATCTTTGTATGTCTTCTAAATAATACCTTAAGCTATTTTAAATTTAAGTAGCATCTTACAACTTAGAAAAAAGCATGCATTATTTGCTCTTCAAATTTTTTGATCTATAGAAATTTCTTTTGAATTATCTTTGTTCACAGGATTAGTTGGTACAGATAAAAATCCTTGTATAGTTCTTGAATACATAGAAGCTATGGAACATTTATTTTGATTGGACTTCAGAACACTATTCATTTGGGCCCTTTATATTCAACCCCTCTGCCCTTGGGTTGGGGTGACAGGCAGGGAAATAGACCACTACAACTGTGAATAAACTTTTTTGTTAAAGATTCCCTCCTTACCTCCCTCCCCCCCCAAAAAAACCCCCAACAAAACCCCTCCCAAACCTAATTTTTGAGTATTGGGCTTGAGGGTTATGAGGCAAGGGGAGCCCCAAGTTAGTTTGAAGAAAATAAGAATTGTCACCTTTTCTAGCTATAGTGTAAACTTGGTGGTAACTGTTCTAGCTATAAAAACTTTTATAATTGTAATGGTGCTTTAAATGGCAGTGTAGTATGTGGGAGACTTTGTACAGAGATGTGCTTGTTTCTGAGTGTTGAAATATAAAGAGCACCTCTTCATTTTCATCTTTAATTCAAAACTGTAACTAATTATCAGATTTTATTTTTATATAATTTTGCAAAGTAAAAGTTAGGAGACTTCGCAAACCTCTAGATTGGCTTTTACAGACCAGGCTGATGTAAATGTAACTTGTTTGTTGGGGTTTTATAACTAAAATTATATTTCAGTGTATAAACTGTTCGAAACTAATCTTGTAAAAATTGTAATAAAAATATTTGCATCGATAAAATGTTTTGTTATTTCTTAAGATTGTTGCATCTCTACTTAGTCTTATATTTTAATATTCTTGATGCTTTATGGTATTGTGGATGTGGTTTGAATTATCCAAGATTCTATTCTGCCATAGAGTCCAAATTCCTGTCAATCTGAAAATTTTTTTTTTTTTTAAATTTTAAAATCATAGTTTTTTGACATTACATATGCATGGGTAATTTTTCTACAGCATATCCCTAGTACTCCTTTTCCAAATTTTCCCTTCCCTCCCCTAGATTGACAGGCAATCCCATACATGTTACATGTGTTAGAGTATATCCTAGATACAATATATGTGTGTAAAACCGAGTTTCTTGTTAACATGGTAAGAATTGGATTCAGAAGGTAAAAGTAACCTGGGTAGAAAGACAATAATGCAAACAGTTTACACTCAATTCCCAGTGTTCCTTCTCTGGGTATAGCTGATTCTTTCCATCATTGATCAACTGGAACTGAATTAGATCTTCTCTATGTTGAAGATATCCACTTCAATCAGAGTACATCCTCATACAGTATCATTGTTGAAGTATATAATGATCTCCTGGTTCTGCTCATTTCACTCAGCATCAGTTCATGTGAGTCTCCCCAAGCTTCTCTGTATTCATCCTGCTGGTCATTTCTTACAGAACAATAATATTCCGTAACATTCATATACCGTAATTTACTCAACCGTTCTCCAATTGATGGACATCCATTCATTTTCCAGTTTCTAGCCACTACAAAAAGGGCTGCCACAAACATTTTGACACATACAGGCCCCTTTCCTTTCTTTAGTATTTCTTTGGGATATAAGCCCAATAGTAGCACTGCTGGATCAAAGGGTATACACAGTTTGATAACTTTTTGGGCAGATTGCTCTCCAGAATGGCTGGATTCTTTCACAACTCCACCAACAATGCATCAGTGTCCCAGTTTTCCTACATCACCTCCAACATTCATCATTATTTTTTCCTGTCATTTCAGCAATTCTGAAAGGTGTGTAGTGGTATCGCAGAGTTGTCTTAATTTGCATTTCTCTGATGAATAGTGATTTGGAACACTCATATGAGTGGTTAATAGTTTCAATTTCATCATCTGAAAATTGTTCATATCCTTTGACCATCTATCAATTGGAGAATGGTTTGATTTCTTATAAATTAGTCAAGTTCTCTGTATATTTTGGAAATGAGGCCTTTATCAGAACCTTTAACTATAAAAACGTTTTCCCAATTTGTTACTTTCCTTCTAATCCTGTTTGCATTAGTTTTGTTTGTACAAAAGCTTTTTAATTTGATGTAATCAGAATTTTCTATTTTGTGATCAATAGTGATTGCTAGTTCTCCTTTGGTCACAAATTCCTTCCTCCTCCACAAGTCTGAGAGGTAAACTATCCTATGTTCCTCTAACTTATTTATCATCTCATTCTTTATGCCTAAATCTTGGACCCATTTTGATCTTATCTTAGTATGTGGGGTTAAGTGTGGGTCCATATCTAATTTGTGCCATACTAATTTCCAGTTTTCCCAACAGTTTTTGTCAAATAATGAATTCTTATCTCAAAAGTTGGGATCTTTGGGTTTGTCATACACTGGACTACTAGAGTTGTACACTATTTTGTCCTGTGAACCTAAACTATTCCACTGATCAATTAGACTATTTCTTAGCCAATACCAAATGGTTTTGGTGACTGCTGTTTTATAATATAGTTTTAGATCAGGTACAGCTAGACCACCTTCATTTGATTTTTTTTTTTTTTTTTTTTTTAAATTTCCCTTGAAATTCTCGACCTTTTGTTCTTCTGTATGAGTTTTGTTATTTTTTCTAGGTCATCAAAATAGTTTCTTGGGAGTCTGATTGGTATAGCACTAAATAAATAGATTAGCTTAGGGAGTATTGTCATCTTTATTATATTCGCTCGGCCTATCCATGAGCACTTAATGTCTTTCCAATTATTTAAATCTTACTTTATTTTTGTGGCAAGTGTTTGTAATTTTGCTCATATAATTCCTGACTTTTCTTTGGTAGATGGATTCCCAGATATTTTATACTCTTGACTGTTGTTTTGAATGGAATTTCTCTTTGTATCTCATTGTTGGCTTTTGTTGGCGATGTATAAAAATGCTGAGGATGTATGTGGATTTATTTTGTATCCAGCAACTTTGCTAAAGTTGTGAATTATTTCTAATAACTTTTAATTAGAATCTCTGGGGTTCTCTAAGTATACCGTCATATCATCTGCAAAGAGTGATAGTTTGTCAATCTGAAATTACTAAGAAAAGTTGCTTAGCAGGTGGATTCTTTGGTCTGTATAAAATTTGTTATTCCTTTTGGAATGCACAATTAAACATGGAGATATTGAAGGTCATATGCTGTTTTAAATTTGATATGCCATCTGGAATTCTTTTGTTTAGTATACTTTCTAGGATATATAAGTTACAAACTCAAGAAGTTTTTCTGACCAAGAGGAAGACAGAAGAGAAAATAGAATTAAAAACAATACAATTGAAAACCTTTATAGGTAATGAAAAGATCAAGGAGATTAGAATAGGAAGGGATCCAGAGTCTAGTCCGATTCCTTTTAGAGCTGAGGAAATTGAAGTAAACATCTCCCAAATGAAGTAGAATGCTGATGAAATTACTCAACTTTCAAAGGATTTCTCATTACTTTCTCTTCCCCTCTCCTTTTGCTTATAAAAAACACTGGTTGTTTTAGGTGTAGAAGCTCGCATGTTGAATTATTATTATTTTTTTTTCTGAGGCTGGGGTTAAGTGACTTGCCCAGGATCACACAGCTAGGAAGTGCTAAATGTTGAATTATTTCTGACAAAGTTTATGATTCATCCTCACTATGTTAACCAGGCTTTTGTGAATCAACTGTAAAATTTTTCTTTCCCTCTAATTTCAGGATCTTAAAAGTTTTTATTTTTGTTACTATTTACTTCAAGTTTGTCAGCTTGTTCATCAGCTCTCCAGTTCAAGGTTGTAGACTTCACCTTGGAGAAACAGGTCTGGTCTCTATATAACCTATATATAACCTGAGAACTGAGTACTTTGAAGCTTTCAGTTTTGAAAGCAGAATTGATCTCATTTGCAGAAATGCTGCCTGGAAATCAGAGAATTTTCAGTAGCAGATACACAATTTCTGATTTCATGCTTTTTCATCTCTACCTCAGCTATCTTCATGCCAGAATTTGTTCTTTATTGGATAAGTTTAGTAATAGAGGTCTTCCAGTCTTTAATGAGCATTGGACTTTAGAGATTTCATATTCAAATTGTTAAATAAATAGAATGTAGTTTTAAAAAAAATCTGTTTGGGGTCAAGAACATAGTCTCATAGACAAACAGTAACTTCTGTTTAGACATGAATTGGTGGAATAAGGAAGCATATACTATGTTAAACAGTATTTCTTTCCATTGAAATCTCTTAGAAATTTGTGAATAGTTCTGAGGTTGTATATCACAGAACCTAAGGGTTGGAATGGACCTATTTACCTCTAATGTATTTAAAAAAAAAAAATTTCACCCAATGAAGTCATTCATTGCAATGTTTTAAACTACTTGATGTTTTTATGTCACCATGGTTTTCCCCAGTGTCCCTCTCTCCCAAAGAGCATCCCATATAAAAAAATAGTATTTTTAAAAGCAAAAATGTTGGCATATTTAGTCAATAAATTGAAGAGGCCTGAAAACATGAAAAACATGTGAACTTGCCCATTCTGCAAAGGGGTTTGGGTGTCTTTTCCTATTATGTGGGCATTCTTGGGGTACAAACTCAGGAAGGTTAATCTGAATTAAAAGTTAAAATATTTTAGTCATCTTATTTGCATAATTCCAAATTGTTTTCCAGAATGGTTGTACTAATTCACAATTCTATCCATCATATACTAGTATAAGTGGGCATACTTCCTATAACCCCTCTATCATTGATTACTGGGCCACTCATTTCCTATAATGTATGAGAAGTAATTGTTAAGGAGTTTTATTTGACAGCAGTTTTAAATGGTGGTCTTTGAAATTTGTTCCTAATTTCTGTCTTTGGGAGACAAAAATTCTTCCTTCCTTCCCTCCCTCCCTCCCTTCTTCCTCTCTCCAACAGCAGAACAATTAAGGGATGGAAGATAATATAGCACCAACTATGTGCCAAACACTGCTAACAAAAATAATCTCGATTGTTATAGCCCTTTGAAGTAGGTGCTGCTATTTCTCTTTTTTAGGGTTGGGGAAACTAAGGCAGGGGTTAAATAACTGGCTCAGTAAGTGCCTGATGCCAGCACTCTGTAGTTTTCATATAGCCCTTCAAATATGAATACTTAGAGCTATGATAGCTTTTTCTCTCTTCCCCCTCTCCTCCTACCATGTGAAGTTCATTTGTGTTCTTTGGAAAGATAGGGACTCAAGGGCGCCGAACAATTCTGATCACTCAACTATTGTTATCACAATTGAACCAGTGCAAAAGTTGTAGTTTGATAGTAGACAGCTGTCTGATATGTTCAGGGAGGACTAGTACCTCTGGTATGAGGACTTGCTGAGCCCTTTTCAGGGCTGCTCATCCACCTTTGATGTCCACTTGTCACCCAGATTCTATTTGTAGCTCCAGGAAGCTGTATCATGTACAGCAGCTACATCATGGTAAATTCAGAAGATGGGCTAACTCTGGATGAGATTAATCAGCAGGTCTCAAACCTGTTGGTGAATTAGGGGGATGTGTGAAGGCTTTCCCAGAATGGGTGGATGGGAATAATTTGTTCCAGAGGCCACGAAGGTGACTGGTGACTTTGTGCAGTTTTGCCTTGCTTCAAATTTAATTCATGGTCCTCTTCAAAAATGGAGGATAAAATTTATCCCTTTCTCTGGAAGCTAAGCCTTTCTTATGACAACCCAAGATCTTTCCTTTCTTGGTCACTGCTGTTAGCACTCATTGAGCCTGAAATCTAAAACCTTCATATCTTTTTCAGACAATCTCTTTAATCGGGTTTCCCCCAAAGTCATTGTTTTAAACTCAAGGATAACTTTTTATATTTTTGTCCCTATTATATTTTCTTATATTCAGCTCAATGCATATCCTATCAAGATCTTTTTGGATCCTGTTATCCAGTGCTATCCCTCTCAGATCTGACTTACACAGATTTGATAAGCCTACCATCAGTGCTTTAATCTAGTTCATTGATAAAAATGTTTAATAGAGCAAGGCTAAACACAGTAGGAGTACTCCCCAGAGAACTGCCAAATGGACACCAAACCATTAAATCTCCATTAAATCTTACTCTTTGAACTGGGTCCTAGAATCAGTTCTTAATCCATCTAATTGTACATTTACTCTATCTAGCTTATTACTCTATTTTTTCCAGAATGCCCCAAAAGATTCTGTCTGAGTATTTTGCTAAAATCTAAGCAATGAGCATTTATACTTTGCATGTATGAGCATACATACTTTGCTCTATTCATAGTTATTCCCTATACCAGTTTAATAATTACTGAACAAAGAAATGAGGCTAATCTGGCATTCCTGTGTTTGAAATCAGCTGTGTATATTTATGCCTTTAAAAGGTTGCTAAGTGGTGAAGTAGAATATTGCATCTAGAATCAGGAGGATCTGAATTAAAATCCAGCCTCAGACACTTCCGAGCTGTGTAACCCTGGGCAAGTCATTAAAACCTGTCTGCCTCAGTTTCCTCATCTGCAAATAAGCTGGAAAAGGAAATGGTAAAACACTCCTGTGTCTTTGCCAAGAAAATCCCAAATGAGTGCATGAAGAGTTGGACATGACTGAACAATTTATCTTTTAAAGAGTATTCTAGATAAATTCACGTACTTGCTGTTTTTTGTATATGACTTTTTAAAATTTTAAATATATTTTTTAAAATTAGAGTTCCAAATGTTTCCTTCCCTCAGTCTCTTCCTTCACCCATTGAAAAGGCAAGCAATATTTCAATTGTACATGTGAAATCATGTAAAACATTTGCATATTAGCCAAGTTGGAAAAAACCCTAAGAAAAATAAAGTATTAAAAAAAAAAAAAGTGGACACTAATACATTGTTAGTGGAATTGTAAATGGATCCAGTCATTCTGGAGAACAATTTGGAACTGTGCTCAAAAGGTTATCAAACTGCATACCCTTTGATCCAGCAGTGTTTCTACTGGGCTTTTATCCCAAAGAGATCTTAAAGGAGAGAAAGGGACCCACAGGTGCAAAATGTTTGTAGCAGCCCTTTTTGTAGTGGCTAGAAACTGGAAAAGTGGATGCCCATCTATTGAAAAATGGCTGAATGACTTATGGTATATGAATCCTATGGAATATTATTGTTCTATAAGAAATGATCAGGATGATTTTAGAGAGGTCTAGAGAGAGTTACATGATTTGATGCTAAGGGAAGTGAACAGAATTCACAGAATTGTACACACAATCAATGCAAGATTATATGATGATCAATTCTGATAGACATGGTTCTTCTCAGCAGTGATATGATTCAGATCCGTTCCAATAATCTTGTGATGGTGAGAGCCATTTACAGAGAGGACAGTAGAGAGTAAGTATGGATCACAACATAGCATTTTCACTTCTTTTGTTCTTTTTTGCGTGAATTTTATTTTATTTTTTCCTTTTTGATCTGGTTCTTCTTGTGCAGCAAGATAATTGTATAAATCTGTATGCCTATATTGGATTTATATATATTTTTACATGTTTAACATATATTGGATTACTTGCCATCTAGGAGAAAAGGGGGTAGGGGGAAGAAGAGGGGAAATTGGAACACAAAGTTTTTTGCAAGGGTCAATGGTGAAAAATTAGCTTGCATATGTTTTGAAAATAAAAAGCTTTAATAAAAAAAAAGAACTGGGGAAGTTAAAAGAAGAAAAAGAATATGGACTATAAGTAAAAATGAATCATTTAAAAAATCTTTTATGTCCATGCCTTTGCACAGGCTGCCTCCCATGTTTTATACCATCTCTGCCTTTTAGAATCCCTTACTCCCTTCAAGATCCAACTCCAAGAATACCTCCTACACCTTTTCCCCCCAGTTGTAGTTCTCTCCCTGGGTGAAGTGGTATAGTGGTTCTAGAGATATGAAATTCAGTCTTTTTTTTTCCTTTTTATTATAGCTTTTTATTGACAGAACATATGCATGGGTAATTTTTACAACATTGTCCCTTGCACTCACTTCTGTTCCAACTTTTCCCTTCCCTCGCTCCACCCTCTTCCCTAGCTCCACCCCCTTCCCTAGCATGTTAAACATGTTAAAATATATCTTAGATACAATATATGTGTGCAGATCCATACAGTTCTCTTGTTGCACAAGAAAAATAACTTGGGAAGAAAAACAAAAATGCAAACAGTTCACACTCATTTCCCAGTGTTCTTTCTCTGGGTGTAGCTGATCTTGCCCATCATTGCTCAATTGGAACTGAATTAGATCTTCTCTTTGCCAAAGATATCCACTTCCATCAGAATATATCCTCGTACAGTACTGGTGTTGAAGTGTATAATGATCTCCTGGTTCTGCTCATTTCACTCAGCATCAGTTCATGTCTCTCCAAGCCTCTCTGTATTCATCCTGCTGCTCATGAAATTCAGTTTTAGACAGTTATTAGCTGTGTGATGTTGGGCCTCTGTTTTCATATTTGTAAAATGGGAATACCTACCTTTCAGGATTGTTATAAGATCAAATTAGATAAAAAATTGTAAAAGCTCTTAGCACCTTGCCTGACATTACATAAGTTCTATATGAATGATAGTTAATTATTACTGTGCTCTAGCCCTCTATACCAGCACCACACTGGTTATATCACCCTTTACAGTTTAGTTTTCCCCTTCATTTTAAGATTCAAGATTCTTGATTCTATGTTTATAGTAGCATGAAATGCTTTTTTCTTAGATATTATTTGCCTTTATTTCCATTTTCTGTAAATACCATTAAAAAAATCTAAAATGGTTGAAGAAATCTCTGAATACCCATATGTATTGGGCCCCAGATAAGTCCCATTTCTCATTATTGAAATTATTTCCCTATATGTCTTCAGAAATTCATTCTTCAGAATTTCCAACTTATCAGGGCTGACTCTATTGAATTATGGTCATATCAATCATTCCTTCATACCCCAGAGTTCTGCCTGTTTTTTTCTCTTCTATCATAGACTTCTGGAGGGAATTAGCACCTTCCAAAGTTCCTACTGTTTCTACCCCAATAGGCAAGTTCCTTCTTATTAAATTCAGATCCAGAATAATTTTTACCCTTGTTTCTTCTATGAAGGATAAAATAATGCCACAAAATAATGCTAGTGATAAGTTGTCCTGGGTATTCAGGTGGGCTTGACTGAGAAAGCCTGAATCTCTGAATCTCAGTAAACTACCTGGTAGCCTCGTTACTCCCAGAGGCAAGCTGGGAGGCCTCAGATGGGACTATAAGTGGACCCTTCTGATTTGTTTAGGCCTTTTGTTCAAGTGGACTTTGGATTACAGTCTCATCCAAGGTGGAAGTCTCCAGTAACTCTATCTTTCTGTATCCAATCAGAAAACCAAGTTATGGTATCAATCTCCCTCCTCCCCAAGATCTTTGCTAACTTTGAGTTCAGCCTTCCAGTCAATGGCATATTCCCATCTCATAGTGACATCTTTACTGGCATCTTGTTTCTTGTGGGTTCCACTAGGGAACTCATCTTTCCTTTGTTAATTGCTAAAATCCCTTGCCTTGCTAACTTCTCTTGGAATTTAGCTTGCTCTTAGCAGTGTAATAAAATCTTTGCTTCTTGATTTGGCGGTCTATGCATACAAATTCCTTTGGGAGACTTGTGACACTGTCAGATAACCCCATTACCTCATCATTTTGTAGTTAATCCCATCATTATGATGGCCTGGTATAGGAAGAATCTGACTGCACCTCAATAACCTCAACATTATGATGGCCCTATATGGGAAACCTCAATATCTCCCAGCTGTGAACAACCTGACTTTGAGCACCATATTTTAAGAGAGAGGCTGACAAATTGAAGGATTGAGGGCAATCTGCCACTGAAGAGATTTAGAAGTTACTGGTTGAATAGCTGAAGGAACTAGGGATATTTGGTGTGGAGAAGAGGTGGGTATATTGTGAGTGTATATTTGTGTAGGTATTATCTTCAAATATATATATATATATATATATATATATATATATATATATATATATATATATATATATATATATATATATATATATATATATATATGTATATATTTTTTGCTGAGACAGTTGGGGTTAAGTGACTTGCCCAGGGTCACACAGGTATGAAGTGTTAAGTGTCTGAGGTCACATTTGAACTCAGGTACTCTTCACTTCAGAGCTGTTGTCTATTCACTGTGCCACCTAATTGCCCCATCTTCAAATATTTTTAAGGATTGTCATGGTGAAGCAGTGGGCAGTTAGGTTGTGCAATGAGTAGATTACTGAATCTTGAGTCAGGAGGTCTGGACTTCAAATCTAGCTTCAGACACTACTCTGTGACTCTGGGCAAGTCACGTAACAGTCATTCTTCTCATTTGTAAAATGAGCTGGAAAAGGAAATGGAAAACCAATCCATAGTACCTCTGCCGAGAAAAATCCCAATTGGGGTTACAAAGCAGACATGACTGAAAGACTGCACAACAACATGGTGAATCTGTAGACATTCATGTAGTAGTTCCAGAACGTCTGGAGTATTCCAATATTCATTTCCATCTGGTGGTCAATTTAGACATTTCTAGGTGTTTGTTCCCAGGGATCATGTCATACTTGAGTTTCAGGCTAGTTTCTCCTGACCGATTTTTAGTTATTCTATACACATTCTCCATTCTTTTGGATCTTCCACAGTTCCAAACATATTAGCCACTCAATTGACATCATGTAGTGGAAAGTTCATTGGATGTGCAGTTAGAATACCTAGAAGTTCCAGGCTGAGTGCTGTTATTACTTTATAATCTTGGACAAATTTTCTGAGCCTCACTTTTCTTATATGTGAGATCCATCAATTGATTAATATGCATTTATTATTTAAGG
This sequence comes from Sminthopsis crassicaudata, assembly GCF_048593235.1. NCBI lineage: Eukaryota > Metazoa > Chordata > Mammalia > Dasyuromorphia > Dasyuridae > Sminthopsis > Sminthopsis crassicaudata. Next base: position 100,243,354 of record NC_133620.1, on the reverse strand, counting down.
ACTGTGTCCCATGCTGGGAGTTGGGGACACAGATAAAAATGACACTCAAGGAGCTAATATTCTTTCAAACAGGAATAATATCCTTGAAGCCTTAAATATAAACCAAAGCACTGGCTACTTTGTGACCTTGGACAAAAGTCATTTATATTTTCTAGATCTCAATTTCTTACCTGTTAATTGTGTGGATGTAGATTAGGTGTGGGAGTTGCATTCAGTGCCTTCTAAAATTTCTAGTTCTTTGCTTTGCTTAATTCTTTGGGTCTTACTTATTTGAGTGAAATCATATAGATCTAAAATTTTGTATGCACTTCTGATATAAAGAAGCAGGTTAGGTCCTTATTAACATTTAGGGTGACCTTGAGACACCCACATATCTATCCATTGTTCTTTTCAAAGATTACCAAATATTTCTTTAATTATTCACTCAATCATCAACTAGCAAACATTTTGCTAAACAAAGGACAAAAAAGACAATTATATATGAGAATGAGCTATGTAGGTATAAGTTTATTTTGATAAGGTATTAACAAAATAGTCATATGTATTCTCTTCTGAATTTATTTTTTCTTCTGTATTTGAAAAATTAAATACATTGTCAGAATTTTCTTTCCTCTTCTGCCTACTAATGCTTCATTGCCTCATCAGCTGTCTGGAATCTTTCTTCCTCCTACATCATCCCTACTAATTACAATTCTGCTATTACGAATTTAGTTTACTGCTTTGTGGTCAGTACAAAAACAGAGATCAGACAGCATTTTTCTCCATGGATTTGATCCAAGGGGATTGAAATACAAGGGCAGCTTGATACTATAGAACCCAGTAATAACTTTTTCTCTGCTCTTTCCCCAATGTAAATACTTTGAAGATTCCTCTAGTTAGACCTAATGATGTCATTTTTATCATTTCTATGGCAGGAAAATGAGTTGAAAAATATTGAGTTGAAAAATAAATCCTTTGATACAATGAATTGGAGGTATCCAGAGGGGATTAGGGATTACCAACTAAATTGTTGGAGTTACATCACTGTTTTACCACCAACTGACTCTTAATCTCACCTGGGATAGGAAGGGGAAGCCAGGTTTGTGAAGTCTACAGAGAATGATACCCAAGAGATCCAGTGAAAAAGTCTAGATTTTATAGATGGAGTAGTTAAAGGAGAGAAGTGTGTGTGGTGTGTGTGTGTGGGGAACACTATAGTTGTCTTTAAATATTTTAAGGATTGTCATGTTGAAGGAGTTGACATTTTATGAAGTTTCAGAGTGGATGGAATTTATAGAGAACTGTGTTTTATTTTTATATCAACAGCCTTTCAAATGGTTAGAACTGTTGAAAAGTGGTATGAGTTATTTTATAAAGTCCTTGAGAGTAAAAAACATCTTCTTTAGAATTTACATCATCACCAGTACTTAGCATGGCTTGCTTGGCTTGTAGTAAGGATTTAATAAATGCTTAATCTAATTTAATCCAATCCTCATTCCTAGGCTAGAGGTTAATCTTGGACTAGTTCTGGCAACAGATATAATAACTTTTTTCCCCCTGTAATAATAATTCTTAAACTTTTTTGGTCTCAGGGTCCCTTTATGCTACTTTTTTTTCCCTCTTTAAAATTCTTTATTTTTTTAAATTCAATTTTATTTTGTTTTCTGTTTCAAATTTTCTCCTTTTCCTTTCTGTGCCCCCATCCATTAAGAAGGCTAGAAAAACAAAATCTATGTGTATGATCATGCAAAACAAATTCCCACATTAGCAATGTCCAAAATAAAAACCAAGAAAGAAGAAATTGTGCTTCAATTTGTACTCTGAGTCTAATGATTTTCTATCTGGGATAGTATGTTTCATTGTGAACCCTTTGGATTTGGTTACTTTGTTGTTCAGGGTTATAGTAAGTCTTTAGACGTTCACAACATTGCTGCTACTGTATAATTTATTTCCACTATTGCTTTCATTTAATTTTTTAAAATAATATTTTAACTCTTTTAACTCTTGCTTTAGCTTTTCTAGGTCTTGCTGTACTTGTATCTAATTGTGTGTGTGTGTGTGTGTGTGTGTGTGTGTATATATGTATATATATATATATATATATATATATATATTATTTTTTTTTTTTCCTGAGGCTTTGCCAGAAGATGTTTTCAAGTTGTTTTTCTCCTTTGAGCTTCCTTATTACCATAATAACTCTTTATGTTTGGGTTGTTTTTGGTTTTGTTCATTTTTCTTGACTTTAGCCTTTAGGTTAATATTGGGCTCTGTGTGCTTCTTGAGGGTAAGTTGAGGTGTCTCACCTCATCTTCTGTCCCTTTAAGTCCTGATGTTTTCATAGCGCTGGCTTTCAGTGTTCCCAAAGTGGTGTGACCTGAGTGGCAGGGAGGAGGGAGTCTATTCACTGCCCTTCTGGCCTGAATTCTGTAGGTTCCTCATGCAGGTTTAAGTCTATTGGCTTATTTCTAGTTAAAAGTTTCAGCTGTTTCATAAGCACTGGCTCCCTGGGAGAAAGTGGGTGACAATGCTGCCAGATGATATCTATTCAGGAATTTCCTTAGATTTCATTCTAGAGCCCCGTCTGTGCCTTCTCTCAATTCCTGGAAGCTGCAGTTCTCCCAGCCACAGTCTGCTGTGCACTCCTGGCCAAATCCCCTCCCCAGAGTCTGAAGATTCTTCTGTCTCCCTTAGCTGCTCCAGGCTAGAAAAATGATTCTTTGTGTTTTCTTGGCTTTCCCAATCATAATTCTATGATCTATGTCAAGGAGATGTTGAAGAACTCTAATGCTTCCTCTCACTTCACATTCTGCCAGTGAACCTTATATATACTCTGAAGAATTACTGAGAAGTTTTGAAGCTTCTGTATATGTAGGTTATATTTATTGGTATTTACCATATTAGAAACTGAGAGGTTTTAGTATTCTTTTTTCCCATTTTCTTTTCAATGATATTTTATTTTTCCAAATATGTGTAAAGACAGTTTTCAACATTCATTTTTGTAAGATTTTGAATTCCAAATTTTTTTCTCCTTGCCTCCCTTACCTGCCCCCTCCCTGAGACAACAAGCAATTTGAGATAGGTTAAATATGTACAATCCCATTAAATATATTTCCATATTTGTCATGTTATGGCCCATAAGCCAGAAAATTATCAGAGGTGGAATTCTAACTTAGGTCTCCTGATTTCAAATCCTATATCATGGATGCCTGAGTAGTATCATTTTGCTTGTTTCCACTAGGTGGTGCTATTTACAGCCCTTGGATTATAATGGATGCCTGGTAACAATAGTCAGGTGTTTACAACTCTGAAGGTATTCTGTACAATCAATTCCCCAGAGGTTATCACTGAGCATCATCAAGTTTAGGAAGCTGCCCCACCCTTAATGACTACTTCTTATATCTCTCACCCAGGGGCAGCATGTTCTCCATGGAAAAACTGGGGTTTATTTGAGCACAAAGGAAGACATTTCTCTTGAGATAAAGCAGAAGGAAAAGGACCTAAGGATTTTGCTATAAGGGTCCCTGGTGAAATCTAAAGGTTGCCAGCAATTTTTTTTCCCGTCCTAGTTTCTGCTCTATGGTCTTTTCATTTGGATCCTTATCTTAGTTGGTTAACTTTGTGATTTTCCATCCTTTTCCTTTTTTTTTTTTTATTGCATTCTTGTGCATTGCAGTTTTAATCTGATGTTTGCCTCTTCCTTGCATCATAAACATAGATGTTAGTGTCTAGCACATAGAGTGGGTGTTTACATTTCTTGGTGAATCCTCAGAGATAGAAATATTGGCTTCAAGTGAAATGAACTGAAATAAATAATTATGAGTAAGGGGTCTCCCAAGGGTCATTGTCTAGTGAGCAAAATAATGTATTTGCATAAGATTTACATGATATTTGCATGGTCCTGCACCTGCTTTCATGGTCAGAGTAGAAAATAGTGATCCTTCCTTTTTAGTTTCTCCAGGGTTGGGTAGTTCTTTTATTTGAATTATGATTATGCTTTCTGAACTCCAAGTGAGAACAGGACCCCTCCCTGTCCCTAGGCTAGTTTATAATCCAGGAGCAAAGTTAATAGCTCAAATTGCCTGGGAGGAGGGTAGTTTTATCCCTAAAGAAAGATTGAATTACATGAAGAAGGGCTCTTCTATAGAACTATCAGAGTGGAAGCAGGTGCAGATTATGAAGTTAATTTCCCAAGTTAAGAAGATTTTTGTGCAGTGAGGTTGAATTGGCCTATAGGGGCTAACCTATGGAGTAGGCTTAAGAGTAGCCATTCCTGGTTCCAACTGGTTGCAATAGGATTTTGATAACTGGGAGGGGCCTTAGAGACCATAAAGCTATCCCTCTCATGGTATAGATGGGGAAACTATTTTCCTGAAATATTAAGTGATATGTCTAAGGACACACAAGTTAACTAATAAAGTTAAAATTTGAAATCTCTGATTCCAAATTCAATCTCCTTTGTACTATACAAGCTGCCAATGACAACATCAAATATAACCCTAAAGAGGTGATACTACAAAGTAGCCTCCTGGATCCCTTTACCTTTAGTAGATTTTCCTTAGAGGGTAGCCTACATGCATATAGCTTCAGATTTCTTCATTCCATTTTACTTACATTCTTCAAGTTACTTAGCAGCAAATAGTGTATGAAAGTTTCCTATTTGCCTCATTTTAGTCGACTGATTTTTCAGCTCTTCATGTGAGAAGAAGGAAGGGACCTTATAGTCTAATCCTCTTATTTTCTACTAGACTGTGGGTCTTAAAAGTGCAAAGACAATCTTTTCTCTTTCACCATCTTTGTAACTTCCCTTAGTCTTAATACAGGGTTCTGCACATAGTAAATAAGTTTATACCTTTTCTCTTTTCCCTTACTTTCACTGGTCTTGGGGAAGGGTGGGGGATGGAGGTAGTCCTTACCTTGGAAGTAAGTCAACTCCATTACTTATCAACCTTTTTTTGAAGTTGACTTAAAACTTTCTACCCAATCCAAATCATGGCAGCTGTAGAATACTGACCCCTTGTGAGAAATATTTCATTGGATCCCTACTCTATTTCAATCAATATTAATCAATTTGATGTGATTTCATAGGGATAGTGATTATAAGTTCTATATATTAGGTCCCAGAGCAGTGAGCTATACATTCTAAGTTCACTTACTTAATCACAGGAAGTTAACTAGAGGCCCTCCACCTTTGTTTTTCCTTGTTTGGTGACCAAGTTCATTGTGGCAGAGGACACTCAATTATATGGAAAGTCCCCAACTTGTTTTTGTACCTTCAGATCATTCTCTCTTAGCCAGCATGAGGAGGTGATCATCTTATGATTGCTTAGTCAGTGAAGATATCCAATGATTAGCCCAACTAGAGACACTTCTGTTTCTGGACCACTTCTAGTTGATGCATCATTTTTTTGGCCCTTGAAACAAGATCTACTAACCAATGGAATTCTGTACTTTGTATTGCTTCTTCAGGATGTTCAAGTATCTAATCTGATATCATATAAAAATAAGGCCCTGAAAGATTGGGGCCTCTTAGATCATGAGGAAGATATGAGATCCACTTCATTACAGAGGACCATGTACTCTTTAATAAAGAGTGCCATTGGCTCAGAACTCTACCTCAGTCTCTTTTATTATGTGTTGGATAATTTTAATCCCCACACCCCCAGATCATATTCCCTACTTTTTTTTTTTTTTTTTTTTTGAGCAATCAGTGACTTGTTCAAAATCATACAGCTAATAAGTGTCAAACCCAGTAAGCCTGGTCTTCCCAACTTCCAGACTCTATTCTACTGTTCCTTCTAGTAGTGGTCCCTTCCTCTGTTTTAAAGGAAGATACTTCTTTCTCAAAGAAAAGACCTGGTTTACCTTCTTCTTCTCCTGCCTTTATACCCCTCCTTAAGTTCCTACTATCTCAATTCTTCAGCTTTCTTAAATCTAGTGGTATCTTCCTTCATTCTCAGCCATCTCTTCAGATGATCCCATATGGCACCATTACCCACAAATGTTCTATTTCCTTAATTAGAATTTCTTTCATTCTCTTATGACATTCCCTATAATCTGTGTTTTATTGTCCCTAAATCTTTGTTCTCATTCATACCTTGAATTTCTCTATCCTTCAAAGATCATCATCCCAATTCAGTAGTTGGTAATTTCAGCTCTGTATTGTCTCCTGTGTCCATTGCCCCCTTGTCTTCTTGATGCTCTTTTGTTAAACCTCAGTTTTAAATTATTTCTACCATCTGCTTCCTCTATTCCTACTCAAGTCTCTTCTGAATACAACTGGAAGAAGTACTTACTGAGTACTTCGTGAATTCATGTTATTCAAGCAAAATTGAGTCCTTATTGGATGCAACAAAGCAGTCCTATTATTCTTTCCTAAATGATTTCCCATCTCACTCTCCACAAAAGTTGCTTCAAAACTCTTTCCCCTTCAAGTTTTCCACACCTCTATGCTCCAGCCATCTGAGGACATTGACTTTTATTGTATTGAGAAAATTGAGAGAGAACATTTTATAAGAGTTCTTTATTCTCCCATTCTTTCCACCTCCAAATTCTTTAAACTCATCTTTTCCCCCAATCTTCAGCAAAGAAGTGACCCATCTTGCTAAAACCAATTCCTATATAGAGCATTTGATCTCATCAGTCTTTCATTTTCACCAAAAAATTGGATCCTCTCTCCTCTCCATTATCTGTTGAATTTTTAGCCTCTTTTTAGTGGCTTCTTTCTTACAGCCTTCAAACATACCAAGTCTCTACCATTCCTAAACTTTTACCCTACTCTCCACTCAAGTTTTTATTTTAAGTATTTATTTCTTCTTTTTCTCAGTGAAACTCTTTTGGAAAAGTGTTCTTTCTATATTTGTTGCCTATACTTCCTTTCCTCTCATTTACTCCTTAATCCTTTTCAATCTGGTTGCTGACCTCTTCATTAAATTGGATCTGCTGTCTCCAAAGTTACCAGAGAAAGGATGGGAGCTGGATAAGGCATGAGAAACGGGACAGATGCTAGAACTGATAAGATTTACCATTTCATTGGATACGTTGGATGAGGATTTGAGGACGACTGAGATTTTGGATCTAGGTGACTGGAAAGAGAGTGGTGTTTTCAACAAAGAAATTGGAAGAGAGTTGGATTTTGGAGGGAAGATAATAAGTTTTGCCTTGGATATAGAATTTAATACACCTATGGGACAGGTAGTTAGATGGCTCAGTATAAGAGCCTGAATTCGAACTTAGCTTAGGTGACTCTGGTTAATCATTTAATCACTGTGTGTCTTAATCCAAGAAATTCCACTAATACTTTTGCCTATGGTACACAAGGTTACAAAGAGTCAGAGACAATTCAGTGACTGAACAACAAATGGAACATTTTGTTCAAAATGTTCATTATATACGTGGGTGATACAAGTCTGAAACTCAACAGAGAGGTTTGGGTTGAATATATAAATCAGGGCATCATCAGAATTGAGATGAAAATGGAACTCACAGGAATTGATAATGTTCTCAAGAGAGAGAACATATTTGTGTATGTATGTGTGTGTCTCTGTGTTCATAGCAATAGCTATATATGTGTATAGATATAAATGTGTTATATATTGTTTATCCTTCATTTTCAAAGAGGACCAGTAACATCAGGAAGATGATTTTGTTTTGACTTGCAAGTGAATTGGATTTAAGGAAAGCAGAACTGTGCAAAATCACCACCCCCTCTCTCCCCTCTGGAGCCATTATGGTCCAGTAGCAAGAAACCTAGATCAGGATGACTAGAGATGGCTCTGGATGCAGTGGGAGATCTTGGCATTTTTAAAGCTAAGATCTTTCCCAGGTCTCACTTTGTCTGAGACAACATCCATTTAGTGATGAGGCAAAAAATGGCCTCTTTTACTTAGTCACACACACATAAAAATCAGTCCGGGAGGAGAAGACCCTCTGGGTTTCTGACCAAAACAGAAATAATTATTATTTATACTCACTCTGAGCCTCCAAAACCCAAATGTATATGTATGTATATTCATATGTATGTGTGTGTGTGTGTGTGTGTGTGTATATATATATGAATATAAATTTAGGGTGGCGCAGTGGATAGAGCACTAGCCTTGAATTCAGGAGGACCCGAGTTCAAATCTGGTCTCAGACACTTTAACACTTCCTAGCTGTGTGACCCTGGACAAGTCACTTAACCCCAGCCTCAAAAAAAAAAAAAAAGAAAAGGACTTTCCAGTTACCATCCCAACTCTCCAAGTTAAAAATTATCTTTCCTTCCTTGAGATTCTTATACTTGTAACCTTTTTTGTTGGTCAATCATTGAGCATTTATTAAGTACTTACTATGTGCCAGGTACTGAAGAGAGAAAGGCAAAAATGAAAATCTTTCTTCCCAAGGAGCTCTTGTTCAATCAGGGGACATAAAATATAGTCATTGTGTATATTGTATGCATGTCTCATTCCCATACAATGTAAGATCTTTGAGGATAGGGAGTATATAGTATTTATATTCCTTACACTTTTATCACTTCTAGCATCTAACACGGAACTTCCCTGTGGTAGAAGCTTACTAATTGTTAAGTGACATGCCCAAGGGGTGTGCAGCTGGTAGTAGCAATCTGTTCTCCTGATTCCCAGAGCTGTTTCCTGTATAATACACTGCCTCTCATTTCCATCACGTATTTTGTGAGGAATCAGGGCACAGTTTCTGTGTTTTATTCTTCTCTCAAGTTTAGAGTCCTCTAGACTCTAGGCACTATTGTCTAACTTGCCATATCACATCCTAAGGATCTCTGAACCTTGCCATCCCCTATGTTGTGTCCTCAGGACTTCTGGGATCTTCCATTCTCAATGAAGTTGAAGCTTTTATTAGCCTTGTTTCTTCTAATTAGAGTGTGAGTTCCTTGAGAGCAGGTAACGTCTCAGTTTTTTCCTCTTTGTATTTTCAAGGCTTAGCACATAGTAAGTTAGCATTTATATACAGCACTTTGACATTTTCAAAGCACTTTACAAATATCTTCACAACAACCATACGAGGTGCTACTGTTTTTTTTTTTTTAATTTAAAAAAAATTGTGGAGTGCTGTTTATTTTATTTTATAGATGAGTAAACTGAGGCAGATAGAGGTTAAGAGATTTTTCCAGAGTCATACAATTAATAAGAATCTGGGGCCATATTTGAACTCAGATCTTCCTGACTGCACTCTCCACTATCAGATGCCTCTTAAAATAATGCATTTTCAGGGGCAGCTAGGTGGCGCAGTGGATAGAGCACCAGCCCTGAATTCAGGAGGACCCGCGTTCAAATGTGGTTTCAGACACTTAACTCTTCCTAGCTGTGTGACCCTGGGCAAGTCACTAAACCCCAGCCTCAGGGGGGGGAAAATGCATTTTCATTTATTCATTCCACATCTATTACTTACCTATTTCCAATACCAATGATTTTTTCAATTCACTTTTCTGGAGTTATATGTTGGCTTGTATGCTTCTTATATGTTTTACTCTGACTCTATAATTTTACCTTTGCTTAATTTTTCTCCTTTCCTAGATCCATTTGCCAGGATAGAAATTCTACATTTCTGGCTATTCCAAAAGCAGGATAAGTGTGTGTGTGTGTGTATATGTGTGTGTGTAGAGAAAGAGAGAAACAGAAACAAAAGGAAGAAGAGATTGTGTGTGTGTGGGGGGAGAGAGACAGAGACACACAGACAGAGAAAAGAAAGAGAAAGGAGAAAGAGAAGTAGACAGAGACAGAGATACAGAGAGAAAGAAGAAAGAAGAGAGAGAGAGAGAGAGAGAGAGAGAGAGAGAGAGAGAGAAAGAGAGAGAGACTAGTAGAAAGAGAGAGAGAATGAGAGAGAGAGACTGAGACTAGTAGAAAGAGAGAGAGACTAGTAGAAATCAAGAAAACTCCCTGATTCCTTCTCATTGGTTTATATCACTCATTTACTATTATTCAATCTTGAAGAAGTGCCTGTCTAAAACTAGAACACCTTTGAGATGTAAGTGATGGAATGGAATAGCAACAGTTTCAGACAGCTTGTGAGTGGGTTACTTACTGCTTGGGACTTCTGCCCTGATGCCAAGCTGCTGTATGGCAAAAGCAGAGGCTGGATGGACTCTGTTCCTTTTGGCCCTGGCCAACAAGAACTCTGGGCTCACATGGAACAGATTTGGTCCAATTGGCTCAGCAATAAAGGTCATCATCTCCCTGGCTCATGCCCCCAGCCCAGGATTTTATTCCAGGGAAATTTCCCAGATAAAGCTAATATAAGGCTTGTATCTATGTTTCCCCCAAATGTAGGTAACAGGATCTCCAACAAGGCACTCAGACTTTATTTAAATCATTGCAGAAAATGAATAATGGGAAGGATTCATTGAAGCTCATGAGCAAATAAAAACCGAAGCACTCAACTAGTTGGGTCCACTCAATCTACTTCCTTTCACTCCAAGGTAAACATGCTTAGGGGACTATTATAAGCGTTCCTTCTCGAAGGTTTACTCTTTCTGAACAATTTTGGCCTTTCTCTTGGCCATGCATAGCATAACTATTTATTCAGCCTTCTGTAGCCTACTCCTCTGTTGACAGATATGGGGAGTTCATTCTTAAGAACTTTGGTCTCTTTGACTTGTGTCCAGGAAAGGAAACAAGTTCAGATGGTAGTCAGTAATATGGGATCTAGAAACTTGATGTATACACTACTAGTGGTGTATTTCTCTTGTAAATTGCCATTTTCTACTCCTGGGAATAAAGGGAAAGAAATCATCCCCTTCTAGGCTACTGTCATAATTGTATTCAAGTCTGGAATCACAAACTGTTTTTCAGCTCATTTTTTATAGACCATAACAGATAAAAAAAAAGTCTATCCTTCTTGATTTTGAGCCATTCATTAGGAACCAATCATGAGTTCCCAATCTAAGCAAGGTGTTTGAGAGCAACAGGTCTCTGTCCCTTTATATTTATTATTTTATATTATATTACATATATATATATATATATATATATATATATATATATATATATATATATCCAGGATGGAGTCAGGGTTAACCTTATGATTAAATCAGGACTTCAGTCAAGGTTACTAGGTTAGTATCAGAGCATGGGATTAGAATGAAGGATGTTGAATACTATGTGCCTGTCCTGGGAGCAAATGGGGAAAAAAAATTCAATTTTGAGCTTGTTTTCAGACAGATACTTCTCCCAAACCTCTTAGGGGAGCCTGCAAGTAATGCATATCTCTCCAGTTATTGTTTGTCCTTCCTTCTTGATATTAGAGAGGTGATTTACGTGAGGGAGGGCTGTGTAAGGTCCCCTGTCTCACTTTCCCCTCCAGAGCCATCTGAGTTCAATGGCCAAATATAGGATCAGGATTGGAGATGGCCCTGGATGCAGTAGGAGACCTTGGCTTTTTTAAGCTAAGGTCTTTAACAGGGTCTCAGTTTGACTGAGTCTACACCTACTCAGTGATTATGGGTAGGTAGCCATTGATGGAAAGAATGACCTCTTTCACCTAGTCAATCCCCTGCCCCCTAAATAAGTAAGGCTGGGAGAGTTAGACCCTCAGGGTTTCTGACCAAAATTTCATCCAGTGCTTTCTAAAGGGCAGCTGCCCAAGACAGGGGTAAAGGAAAACTTTTAAGGTCCCAATAAACACAACGTTCTGAAGCCAGGAGCCAGGAAAAGAGACAGGGAAAGACCAGCCATGGCTTGTGAAGGATAGAGCAGAGCTTCACTCCCTTCCTTTGATTTCTCTTCCCCTTCTCCATCATCAGGCTGCTCTTGTCCATCTTTCTGGAAGGTGATTGATCCTGGTTTCTTATCCCAATGTCAGGAAGTCTCTGGTATGAAGAGTCTCCTAAAATGATTTGACCTGGAGTTTTCCCCAAGAGAAGTTGAAGGCAAATGGAATTGTCAAGAATGGCAATATGTAAGAGGGGAGAGGAGGAAATTCTTTCAGGGCTAACCTCCACCAGGTAATAAGTGATCATTAACTGAAGAGGTAATCTCCCCAGGTCCATTCCCAGACCTTTGTCTCCACCCGTTTTTACAGAAAAATACAGGCTGTTTCCTGCTCAGACAGAACCCAGCCCAACCTCAGCCCTCCTATTAGCACTAGCACCTTTCTTTCTCAAATGCTTCTTCTGGCCTTACTTAGATACATTAAACTTGATTTAATGTATTAGAAGGAAACATTAAGCTTCTAAGTCTCCTGAAGCCAAGGTTTCTGAACAGATGTCCCATCTGGTTTAAGGGGATATCGCTGACTCATAGTTTTGTTTAAAACAAACAAACAAAAAACCCCCCAAACAACTACAAATGCCTCCTTGCCAATTATATCAATCAATCCACCAACCAACAGTTATTAAGCACCTACCATGTGCTGTGTTTTTCAGCTGACTTATTTATTCTCTACCTCTTCTAGATATTGGCCAACAATAGATCACAGGCCAAACTTCACTTGGTTATTGTTTGGGCCCTGAACGACTCAGTGAATGTAATTAACAGTCTGTTTTGACCAGAAACCTGATGGTTTTCCCTTTCCAGATAAGATTTTTTTTTTTTTTTTTTTTAATGATGTAAAAGAGACCATTCTTTACCTCAGTTCTTATCTAGTCTCAATCACTGATTGAACCTTGCTGTAATCAAACAGATCTATTAAAGATCTTAGTTTAAAAAAGCCTAGGGGCAGCTAGGTGGGGCAGTGGATAGAGCACCAGCCCTGAATTCAGGGAGGACCTGAGTTCAAATCTGGTCTCAAACACTTAACACTTCCTGGTTGTGTGACCCTGGGCAAGTCACTTAACCTCAATTGCCTCAGGGGGAAAAAAAGCCTAAGCCTCCCACTGCATTTAAGGCCATTGCCTGTCTTTCTGATCTGTAGCTTACCACTTAGCAGAGCCCATCATCACTCATCCAACTCACTTGAAGGTCATGGTATGGAGGACTTGCTGGACCCTAACCCTGGGCCCTAGACTAGCTTATGAAAATGACTAAGAAATATTTTTTTAAATCACTAACATAAGTATGGTTTTACTTGCCGGGCCCACAGAAAGATCCAGTAAACTGTTCCTTGAGCCAGATAACCAAGTTTCTGTTTTGACTAACTTTTTAACAAACTCTGTGGCTAAGTTATGGTATGAAAAAGATTATGTTTTTACTAGTCTTAGTATTCCTAACATGGCTTAGAGCCAAAATTATGATACATAAGCTTTCCTCCCCTGACTCTAATAGCCAATCAGTTTTGTCAAATTAAAGTTTTGATTTAAAGAGAATCCTGGTCAAGTGTTCTCACTCTGACTCCTAAGCAAATGATGTCCTGCAGCAATGGCGTCACCTCCCTGATAATCATGGTCCCTCAAGAACAAATGACAAACAACGAGCTGGGACAGAATGTAGGATGCTGGACCGGAATTCAATTTTGGCTTTGGACACCTAATAGCTCTGTAACCCTACGCAAGTCTTTTAATCTCTCATTTTTTCCATCTATAAAATGGGAATAATAACCTATCACCCACAGTTGTTGTGAGGATCAAATGAAATAATATTTGTAAAGCACTTTATCTGATATTAGTAGGTAGGTCAGTAAATGCTTGTTCCTTCCCTGTCTTCCATATCTGAGTTCCTTATCCTGCAGCTTTACTTTAGTCGTAGAATTTTGCCATCATTGGGAGTACCTCTTCTTCTGCAGGCTCTCCTTTTGATTGGATGACTCTTCCTAGAATCATAAATGGACATAAATGTAGCATGTCTCTATTCTAGAATGAACTTTGTCTTCCATGCCCTTGTACCCAATATCATTGCCTCTACTTCCCTCTCTCCTTCTCCAATCTTTTTTCAATTTCTTTGGAAAAAAAAAATGTGTTGTCTTTCCCCATTAGAATGTAAATCCTTGAGGGTAAACATTCTCTTTCTTTCTATTTATATTTGTATTCTGTGAGCTTAGCATAGTACCTGGCATATAGTAATCACTTTTAAAAAATTATATATTTTATTAGTCAATATATGTAAAGTTCTTGAATTGTGAGGGTCTGGTCGTCTGCTCAATTATAATCCTTCTCTGGGAGGAGATCTGTAAAATCTTTTCCTCTGTGCGCATGTTTCTTGGGAGCTCTGAATCTCCTCCAGCTCTTGTCCTTCCCCAAATAAGACTGGTCTCCTTTCAGCCTGCCTGGCGTCACAACTCTATCCCAGAGTCGGTTCTCTCAGACCCAGTGCTGCCCTTTTTTTATCCTCTCAGAGAATGGGCGTGGGATAACGCAAGGGCTTCTGGGAAACATTACTTCAACCAATGAGCTTGCTCCTCCTAGAATTCCTAAGGTGTAAACTCCCTTTAAAGGCCCGAACCAAAGGTCTGAGCCAGAGAACTGTCAAGTCAACCTGAATTCTCACCTTGTCACTGTCCAGACAACCCGAGTTCTCACCTGGTAATCCTAACAAATATACACCTAAAATAATAGGTTATGTTATTCAAATGGAAATACAATCTGTATTACAAGCATAGTTTAAAATGTTTTTTACAATACTTAATTTAGAATTTGGTAATTTAAATTTTTTTTTTTGGCTGAGGCAACTGGGGTTAAGAGACTTGCCTGGATCACACAGTGATAATTCTAAATTTGCAAAAACATCATTCCTCTTTAAGATTACTTACCTACATGCTTAACAAAACATTTTTGTTTCTTCAATGTAACCTCTAAGAGTCACTAATATTAATCTTCTTTATTATTGCATATTATTATTATTCTTTATATTGAAGCACTTATTAAAAGATTGTTTTTGACTTTTCTGCTCTGCTATATTTTATTTTATTTTTAAACAAAAATAAATCTAACGGATCCTTTATTTTGATTTTCCCCACTTTAGGAAGTGACTGAAATGGAGAAAAGTACGATGTTATGATAATTATATTGGAAACTGTTTACAAATATAGAAATCAAGGGACAAATTGCATAATCATTACATAACAATTTATAAAAGCAAAAGGAAATAAAAAATTTAAAAATTGTATTTGATTTCTACTATATTTCAAAAACAGTGTTAAGATTTATAGTTCTAGAAACTCCTGCACACCACCGACTATCTAAGGAGGTAAGGACATTGTCCCTCTTTCTCTTTCTTGTCATTGATTCTTAT
Source organism: Sminthopsis crassicaudata (assembly GCF_048593235.1). Lineage (NCBI taxonomy): Eukaryota > Metazoa > Chordata > Mammalia > Dasyuromorphia > Dasyuridae > Sminthopsis > Sminthopsis crassicaudata. The sequence continues at coordinate 100,228,259 of NC_133620.1, read as the reverse complement.
TTTAGAAGAAAGCATTCGGAGCAGCTAGATGGCCAAGCAAGATAGAGCACTGGCCCTGAAGTCAGGAATAATTAAGTTCAAATTCAGCCTCAGACACCTAACACTTTGTAGCTGTGTGACATTGGGCAAATCACTTAACCCCGATTGCCTCATTTAAAGAAGAGGAGAAGAAAAAAGAAAGCATTGCTATCACCAAAGCAGCTAGTTTATAACTACTTTGTAAGGCATTTTACACAGGTCTGCACTTGTGGTTTTTCAAATAAAAGATACTTTAATATAGTCTACACCATTTCACCAGGAATATATAGAAAGAGTAGAGTAGTACAGGAGCTGTTGTACAGAGTACAGGAAGAAAATCAGGGCTCATTTCCCTTAGGAATTCTAGTAAATTTATTTATCTTAATACACATTACTTTATGAATCATGTTGGGAGAGAAGAATCAGAACAAAAGGGAAAAACCATGGGAGAGAAAAAAAGAAAAAAGAAGCATGTGATGATTTACATTCAGTCTCCTTAGTTCTTTTTCTAGATACGGATGGCATTTTCTGTCCAAAGTCTATTGGGATTGCTTTGGATCACTGAACCACTGAGAAGACCAAGTGTTTCATAGTTGATCATTACACATTCTTGCTATTATTATGTACAATGTATTCCTGGTTCTGCTTTTTTCACTCAACATCAGTTCACTCACTTAATCATATTCTCTTCATTTATAAAGTGAATTGGAGAAGAAAATGGCAAACCACTCCAGTATCTTTGCCAAGAAAATTCCAAATGGGCTCACAGAAGAATCAGACAGGACTGAAAAACTAACAAATAACAATAGAAGAAAATGGTCAAATCAGATAGAATAAGTCTAAAACCAACAGGATTAAAGTGAAAATATTTGAAATTTATGAGAATGACCAAAATATGACATAGAAATACTATGTAAACATATACTTCTGGAAAATTGGCTTAAGATAGCATTGCCACAAACCTTCAATTTGTAAAAAAAAAATACCCAAAACAAAAAACAATATCTGCAAAATGCAATAAAACAAGATAAGCCTAGAATATAACAATTCAAGATGTTCAATTTTGGGGTGATATGGTACTGAAGCTCAGAAGAGAGACTGAGGTTGGATATGTACATCTGGGAATTATCTGCAGAGAGATTGATAAGTGAACCAGTAGGAGTTGATGAGGTCATCAAGAAGGAGAATGTGGAAAAAGAAGATAAAAGGACTTAGGAAAGAGCCTCAGGCCATATCCACAGCTAGGTGTTGGATAGAGATGATACTATAATAGATATACTAAGGCCTACTATAATAGTTCAAGAGGTAAGAGGAGAACCAAGAGAAAACTGTCATGGAAACCCTGGGAGGAGAGAGGATCCAGAATAAAAAGGGTGATCAACGGTGTCAAATTACAGCAAAATCCATAAAGGTGAGAACTGAGAAAAGGCCATTGAACTTGACAAATTATAGACATTGGCAACTTTGGAGAAAGGCTGAAAGGCAGATTGCAGAGAGGTAAGAAGTGAACAAGAAGAGAAGAGATGAAAGCATCAAATGGATTTTTTTTTTGGTAGGAATTTGGTTGTGAAAGGAGAAGAATTGTATGCTTTGAGGAGATGCAGGATCAGGTGAAATTTTATGGATAGTAGAGGTCTGGGTATATTTGTAAGTAAGCAAAGACCAGTGAATCCAAAGAAATTGAAGATTAGAGGTGGGAGGGAGAGGATGAATGTGGAGGTCCAGTTTGCAAGAGGACATGGGAGAGGAGAGAATCAAGGGTATAAGTAAAGGGCTTAGCTTTCATGAGAAGGGCCACATTTTTAACATAGATTCGAATAAAGGAATAGCAAGAGATGAAGATATCAAGAAATTTTGAGAATAATATGGGAGGAGTTTACAGTCAATGATTTCTATTTTCTCAGTAAAAAAAAAAGAATGAAAATCCACAGTTGAGAGAGTAGGAGAGGATGGTGTGGAAAGTTTGAGGAGTGAATAGCCACTGGGGAGAATAAAAGGTTGCCTGATTGAAATGAAGGCCCAGGTGAGATTAGATAACATGAACAAACTATGTGAAAGGTGTTCAAGGAGAGGGTAACTCCACCATACCTTTTCATTCCCTGTAATTCTTGTTGTATCTTCCCCCAATCCACTATTATAGATCCCACTAATAACTTTCAGACATTCCTCTGGTTCTTTTAATATTATGTGACCACAAGTACTATATTTAGGTTCGTTGTCTGTTACATAACCACTACTAGACCTCTTTTCAGTATTGCATGTCTTTTAAAAAAAATTTATTTTGACTTTTAATGATTATTTTTTTCCTCTCCTCCTCTCTTTCTCATTGAGCAAAGAAGACAAGAAAAACAAACCTTTATATTGCATATATATAATCAAGCAAAATAAATTTCTACATTGGTCACATCCAAAAATGTAAATCTCATTTCTGCACGTTAAATCCAGAGATCTGGAAAGAAATGGACAATGTGATTATCTTCAGTGGTCTAGAATCATGGTTTTGATGTGGGTGATGGAGACACCAGATGATGGTAGGTACCAAAAGTGAAGGTTCGGTCATGTGAAGAATTTACAATAGTCAAGTGGATTTATTTAGGGGAAGAGGTTACAAACAAATTGAAGGGATACATAAACACCAGAAATAGTAAATATGAAATAGAGTTGAGAAATCATATGAAAGACAAGCTCCTCAGTGGAACTCGCAATTACAGTAGAAAGAGAGCACCCCATGAGCTGGGGCATGTCCTTAGCTGGCAGGTTAAATCCTGAAAGGGACTTAGCACACTAAAAGAATTAGTTAGCTGTAAGGAGGGGAAGGGGGTTTGGAAGCAGAATGGAGTTAGGGGAGATACCACATGGCATGGGAGGGAGGATAAAGAGACAGACAGCACAAGGCAGAGGGCCATTGTGGACTGACCCAAAGGAGAGCAGCAGCCATGGGATGACTCAGAAAATTTAACCTCAGGGACATGACTGGGATTCCTGACAGGGCATGGTAAGGTGAGACTATTTAAGACTTCTACAGAGGGTGGATCTCAGGGGTTTGACATAAATTAGATTTCAGACTGGATGACCTCGCCCTAGGGTGGAACCATGGAGCTAACTGAATCCCTATCAGTGCCTTCTGCCTGCTTGCCTCAGGGATCAATTGTTTATAATTTCTCTCTTGGTCCAACACACCATTTAGGACCTCATCAATTTAGCTAACATAATAATTTACAAAGGAGTATTTCATCACAAAGGAATGTAGGTACCCTCCATATTGGGACTTCCTCATAAGGATGAAATCACAGGTTAAAACTAAAACACACACATAGACAATTTTTCTTCTTTCTAACATATTCTCCATACAATTGGCAAGTGGATATTCTAAATCAGAGGTCAGACCATGTCATTCCATTTTAGGACTTCAATAGCTTTCCAAATGACTCTAGGATAATAATACTGACTTCAACATTAAGGCCCATCACCATGTGACTGTTTTTGCCAGCATGATGTTTTTGTACCACTGATGTCAAAGTCATCTGTGGAAACATGGTAGGATCATGGACCCCTTGGAGATCATCTGATCTAGTAATTCATAAACTTTTTTATAACATTGACAGCCTAATGAAGCCTCCAACCCCTTCTCAATCAACAAGCATTTATTAGCTTGTGTCAGACATTGTTCTAAGCATAGGAGCTATAAATCCAAGCAAAAAAGCAGCCCCTGCCCTCAGGAAGCTTACATTCCAGTGGGGGAAAATGTTCATAAAAAGGGAACTGAAAAGAAGGTTGGAAGGAAGGTAGGGGCATGGTGGCTAAGTCTGGAGAGGAAGGCATGACTGGTCTGGGACACTTCAATAAACTCTCAGAACACAATTTTAAATGTAAAATTAAATGCATAGAATTCCAAAGGAAACTAATTATATTATAATGTAATTATTTGGGGCAACTTTGTGGCATAGTAGATAAAGCTCAGAATATCCTTACATGTGGGTGCCCTGCCCAAAGGAATGTAAATTTTGATTATTGAAACTTTCCCAGATATCTTGAGGTTTAGGGGCTAGGACCATGCTTTAAACCCAAATCATTCTAGTTCTCATTGATTGAAAAACAATTGGTCCCAGACCATTTCCTACTAGGTCATTGTTTGGGCTCTGATTGAGTCAGAGGGAAAGTGTGTGTGTGTGTGTGTGTGTGTGTGTGTATTTGATTAGGTAAGAGAAGCCATTCTCTGCCTTTTTTCTTACCTAGTTAATCACTGGTTAAGAATTGCTTCAGTAAATTGAGACCTGTTAAATACCTTAACTTAAAAAAGGCCAAGATCTTCCACTCCATTCAGGGTTATCTCTAGTCCTGTTGACTTCTATCTTGCCACTGGATCCAGATGGCTTTGGAGGAGAGAATGAGGCTGGTGGCTTTGCACAGCCCTCCCTTCCTTAAATCAAATTCACGTTCATGCCATGGCATCATCTCCGATATCATGGTCCTCTTCGAGAAGGAAAGACAAACAACAAGAAGTTGTACATGATAATTTGTCATTTCATGCACAATCATCTTTTTTTTTTTTGCTATTCTATTATGCTATGGAAATGTTTTCTATATTTCTGAAGTTCAGAATAAAATTAGATTATTTTTCTTTAAAAAGAGAGAAGAGTGGGCATCCAGGAGAAGATTCTATGGAATGAATTGCTTCACTGAAGGAATTGAGGTAGGAAACTGAGGACAGTAGTCAATGCAGTGGGTGACTGTGGGAAATAAATGAATGGCAGGGGATTAAAAGTCATGTTGAGGATGAAGAACAGGGTTAGAGATTGTATGGCAGAAGGAAAGATGAAATGATTTGAGATTATGATCAGATAAAGGAATTTTGGGGTTCATAAACATGGAAGTGGAGCATTTGTAGAAGATGGTATAGACATTGCTATGTTTAAGATGAGGAGTAGGTTATAGGAAATGAGTAGATTGAAGAAATTAGAATATTTGAGGAGACTTCAATATAAATTGACTAGTATGAAGACAGGGTTGGGGTGGAAAGAAAGGTTGTGAACTAGACACTTAATTCATTGAAGAAGGAAGGAGAATGTCCATATATGGCCAATAAAAATTCATTACTCTTTTAGCAGGTCTGTTTGTTTGTTTTTTGCTAAATAAGGAAATCATATATTAACAGCAAATAACCCATCGCATAGTGCTTCAACTGCCTGTGATTTTTCTTCACTAAATCTAATTACAGCTACTTTAATAAATTTTTAAGAGTTAAGAAAGTTAGGAAGCACTTGATTAGGTTTTGGGGGTGAAACATAGCAAACTTAAATTTATTAATATAATTGTTGTTGATAATGACTGATGAAAGATAGTGTTCTAAAAAGATGTTAGACAGTATTGTTAGGAATATATTTTCAAACCAGCTTTTCTATATTGTATTGTCACTGCCCCCAATTTATCCTTTTTTCATTTCAAGATTTCTTAGCCCCACAAACAACAGGCACAGTACTTCAAATATCAAGAGCTTTAATCAAACTGACACAAAATAAAGGCAATCAAGACCTTGTGAAGGAAACTCTTCAGAGAGAAAGCAAATACATTTTTTTCAATTTTAAAAAAATGTTAAAGTTTTGAATTCCAAATTCTCTCTTCCTCACTCACTTCTCCCTCTCTGAGACAGTAAGCAATCTGTTGTAGGTTATGCATGTGCAATGATGTAAGACATTTCCATAGCAAATACATTTTTAAAAATACAAGTCATTTTATTTCCCAATTCCACTCTAAGAGACAGCCCTTACTGGTTGCTCAGGTTAATCTGGGCTCTTTCTGGCTGTTGGTATGTTCCCTGGGGGCATCTTGGCTGAGACACTGGATGGTTTAGGTCCTCAGTGGTGGAAGAGCCTATCCCATTTGTTCCATGCCTTATCAGCAGCATAAGTCTCACTGGTGTTTCACAATAGTGCTCTCTCCATCATGATGGGACATGGAGGAATCTGTTCCCCTTACTTTTTAAGTTTTCCCAATTGAAAAACAAAAGGTTTAAAGGCTCTTTTATTTCCCCATACAGATACTATGTCTAGTCATACTTAGGCAGAAGGGACTCACAGGTTCTGAATGGGAAAAACTAGGTCCCTTTTCTGTTCAATTTAACTCAAAGTGTTCATTACCTGGCATGGTGAAGTCACTATACTGGGTGCTAATGATACAAAGATGAAAACTGTCCCAGTTCCTATAATCATGGAGTTTATAATTCATTAAGACTTTCTGTCATGCAGCAAACATTTATTTATTTATTTTTTAAGGATTATATATGTACTTTTATTTTTAACATATTTCCATATGAATCATTCTCGGAAAGGAAAAAAAAAAACCAGAAGAAAAAAAGGTGAAAATAGTATCTGCAGGGGCAGCTAGGTGGGCCAGTGGATAGAGCACCAGCCTTGAATTCAGGAGGACCAGAGTTCAAATCTGGTCTCAGACACTTAACTCTTCCTAGCTGTGTGACTCTGGGCAAGTCACTTAACCCCAGCCTCAGGGGGAAAAAATAGAATCTGCATTCAGTTTCCATAATTTTCTCTCTAGATGCAGATAGCATTTCCCAAAGTTTATTGGAATTGCTTTGAATCAATGAATTGCTGAGAAGAACCAAGTCTATCATAGTAGATTATCACACAGTCTTGTTGCTGTGTACTATATTTTTCTGGTTCTGTTTGCTTCACTCAGCATCTGTTCATGTAAATCTTTCTAGGCTTTTCTCAAATTAGCCTGTTGATCATTTTTTATAGATAAGTAATATCCCATTACTTTCATATGCCATAGATTATTCTTCAATTGATGAGCATCCACTTATTTTCCAATCCTTTGCCGCCACAAAAACAGTTGCTGCAAACATTTTTGCACATATGGGTCCTTTTCCCTCTTTTATGATCTTTTTGGGATACAGACCCAGTAGTGGTACTAGTGAATCAAAGGGTGTACACAGTTTTTATAGCTCTTTGGTCATAGTTCCAAATTGCTCTCTAGAATGGTTGGATCAGTTCACAACTCCTCCAACAATGCATTGTGTACCAGTTTTCCCACAAACCCTCCAACATTTATCATTATTTTTTTTCTGTCATGTTAGCCAATCTGAGAGGTGTGAGGTGGTACCTCAGAGTTCAACAAGCATTTATTAAGGTATCTACTAGACATTGTGCTCGGTCCTAGGGACACAAAGACAAAAAGAGCTTCCCAGAAACTTCCATTCTCCTGGAATGAACAGCCCACACACTGTTGAGTAAATATAAAATATAGGAACAGAGATTGGATCTGGCAGTTAATTTCCAGATGAGGAAAAAATGCAGCCTTGCATATACTCTGTAAGTTCCTGTCTAAGAAGCTGAGTGACTTGCTCAGGATCACACAGACACTATGTGCCAATGAAAGGACGTGACTACAAGTCTTTACAGTTTGGAGGTAGTCTCTCCATTCATTGCACTATGATCCCTTTCATCATACAAATGAGATTCATGGATAAAATAAGTTCAAAGTAATTGTTGGACTGGTGATCTAGAATGTTTATGACCAGGAAATCATAAAAGGCTTCTTGTAGAAGGCAGCGTCTGAGCTGAGCCTTGGAAAGAGAAAGAAATTCTGCTTGATGAGGGGAAGAGGGAGAGAATGAAAATGGGAGATGGCGTGTCATGTTCAAGCAACAGCAATTTATCTGGAACATAAAGTCTGACAGGGGATAGGAAATCAATCTGAAAAGATAAGTGAAAGCCAGATTGCAGAAGGCTTTAAATGCCCAATAGAAAAGTTTACATTTTCTCTTAGGAGCAATAGGGAACCATCTAAATTTCTATATCAAAATGGTGATTTGGTTAGAGCTGTGCTTTAGCAAAATCAATTTGACATCTGGAAGGTGGGGGAGAAGTGGAGGCTGGAGGCCAGGGAGACCAGTTAGGTCTATATTGTCTTCTGCACTGTGGGACAGTAGAATTAGCTCTCCCATTATGATGGGGAAATCTGAGACAGGCAGAAGTGAAGCTCTTCTCTTAGTGACAGCATTCCTATTCCCTAGCTACCTCCAAAATTTCCTTTGGTTATATTCAGTATCAAACTTGTAAAGTCCCACACCTAAATGGAATTTAAATGTATTATAGACTGAATTGAGATTAGTTCTCCCATACATAAGAGTATCAGGGTCGCCATTTTTTTTTTCATTTTTGATGCATCATTGAAAATGCTTTTTCAATATTGAAAGCATGTTGACTTAAATGGAATATCAATGTATCACCTCATGTTGGATTCCCACTTCACACATCCACAGCTCATTGATTCGTTGTTATGTTAAAATGAGGTCCATGGCCTATGAATTCTTCTCCTACCATCTATAGTCCTGCTTATCTGACTTTTAGGTTCAACAAATGGAAGCAAGAAGAGAAAGCTATTTTCTTTCAGGTGCAGGCTCCAAGCAGATGGTGAGACTTTAGCTATGACACAGAAGCAGACACACTATGTGTCTTCCATGAGCATTATCGTATTTCAAAACCTATACTTTTATGAATCTGTTATCTCATTGATATGATCCTCATTGATATGAGTATTCCCTCTATTGGTATAGACTACATCCTATCTAAGCCTTCTTTTCTGTTGTAATTCTTGCTCGTGTTCTCCCATAGTTAGCCATAGAGGATCTACCTTATTTGTTTAATAGGATCCAGGATCCTATTAAATTCAGGATCCAGGGCAGTTCTAGGGCTCTCTTTCTGTTATCACTTCCTTTAGCCACCTGATCACACATTTTTCCATATGATACCCCATGTACACATAGGTCAACATCCATCCATAACTGTCCGATATGCCCAATGTATTATGAGATAGATGAAATGGCTCCTATTTCTGAGAGATGCTAATAGGAAAAACAATGTTTAAATCTTCATATTATAACATTCATAAAGTAGATTTGCTAACTCTTACTCTTCCCCCCTTATTTCTCAATGCTGGTGCAAATGAGAGTATTACTAGGAAGAAGAGGACTATTGATGATGACGTAGGTAAAATGTCAAAAGGGGAAACAGTATATTTTAATGAAAAGCTGGTCTTGGAGCCAAGCAAACCTCAGCACCAACCCTCGCTAGCTGTTTACATGGCAAAGATAAATCACTTAAGTCATCTGTGCCTCAGTTTCCTCATCTGTATAATGCAATAGTAATACCCATACTTCCTGCCTTACAGGGTTTTTGTGAGGAATGTGCTGTGCAAACTTTAAAGTGGGATATCAGGATGAATTATGAGTTATTAGTGTCCTGATTCTGCTTAGTCATGGCAGGCTTCCCTGAGGAGAATGGTTGAATGACAAGTAGAGAATTAACTTGGCTGGTCTGACTGGCATCTTGGTAGGGGATCTCTTGTGGGGCGGGGATGGCTGTGTAGGGACCCTTTTCTCCTTGACTCTTGTACAACTTTGATCTTCACCTGACCTCCCAGCAAGCTGACCCAGGCTTTGACCACATTCCCCACTTCCCTGACTGACCGGACATGTTTTTCCTACCTTGTGATTCAAGTCTCTTTTAGTCAAACTGGTTCCCCCTGCACCCCAACATGGGACCTCGGCCAGGCTTCTGGGGTGCTCAGTCTGCCTGTGACTATCACTCTTAGGTGTTGGCTTGACTCCTCCTTCCTTTCTCCCAGGCACCTGTAAATTTAAGGGCTGGCTGACTGGTAGCTCTGAGCTTAGAAGGCAACACCCATTTCCCATACATGACAGACAGTTCCTTTCTGTTTGGAATTGTTGGAGGACTTCTGCCCTTCGTGAACAAGACCCGAAGAGCCAGGGAGCCCCGGTGCCCAGGAATATCTGCTCTGGGTAACAGTATATGCAAGATAAACGTCATAATTACTCACCCCAAACTAATTGTCAGTAATTAAAGTTAAGGAGGCAGTCTGAAGGAAAGCAGTGGACTCAGACTCCAGGAGAAGGCAGGTGGTGTCTGGCGTGGCTTCTGAGACTTTCCAGCCTGGATGCTGAGCTGGTCTGGGTTGTGTGACGGGCTCTCCCCACTGTGGACTCCCAGACTGCTCTCAGTGAATGAGAGGGCAAGCTCACCTGCACCCACCTGGCTGCCCTGGGGATCCAGGAGGCGGACTGGAACTTATGGCCAGGCTGGCCTGACTTCACTACCTTATCTTCCTGGAAGGAGGTGGAGGCTCTTGGAGAGAGAGAATCCCAGGAGAGAAGCCCAAAGTGAACTTATTGCCTGAGGAGGTGGGAAAGGATTTTTAAGTACTAAGATGGCTGATGAGATTGATTGGCTGGATCTGCCAGGCTGCTGGACCTACGGAGTCGACTGTGATGGCAGAATCTTCTTCATCAAGTATGTTTGTTGATTTCTTAATTTTTTTTTCCCTCTTAAAAATTCCTTAAAAAAAATCCCTCCACCTTCTCCCCCCACTCAAATATCTTTAAGTTGGCTGGGTTGGGGGGTAGGGATAGGGATTTGACCCAGAGACTGGGGAAGGTGGTGATAAAATGTGACTAAGTTTATTACAATATTTGTTTGAATTTCTCTCCCGCCTTTTCTCCAACAGTTCAAAGTTCTATAAAGCCTCACTCATTCACTCTCCTACTAATAGGTCTTTAGAAAGGTATGACTTAATTCTATCTCCTAGGAGAAACAGAGTTAACTGCTGGGTTTTTTTGTTTTTTTGTTTTTTGTTTTTATTTGAAGCCATTTTTTAAAGAATGGTAGAATTATAAAGTATTTTTGCAAGTGTTTCAGTGCTTTTTATTAATTTACATCATTCCATACCATTCAGGAATATTTAGCCAAAACTACTAGGCTTTTTAAGATTTTTTTTTTTTTTATACATTTAAGGAAAATTTATCAGGAGAACTTTAACCTTCTAGGAATAAGATCCTCCTTTATTGCTGTAAAATGGGACTAATCAATACACCTTTTTCCCTTTGCTGTCCTTGTAGAATTGGGAGAAAGAGAAGAAACCCTTATCTTGTGTGAAGCATTATTGACAACACATGATTTTATTTTCTTAACTCACATGAATCTTGAGACATCTCAGGTACCTAGTTCTGTAAAACATCCATTAATTGTGTATGAACCAGAAAATGTTAAAGGGCTGGAAGGGATTTTAAGGATCCTCTTCAGTTTTTTCATTGTGAAAGTAGAGAGCATGATTTAGGAAGATTGTTCTGATATTATAAATATCTCTATATCTCTATACACACACATATAAATTTTTTTCTGTTTCCATATACACATAAACATATATCTACATATACATATATTCATATACATGGAAATATATAAGAAGTAAAAACATACACTATATTAATATATAAATTTATAAATATGCACAATTATCTCATTTGGGCTTCATAGAATCCCTGAAAGATAAATGCTTTATTATGCCCATTTTAGAGATGAAGAAACTAAGACTTAGATTAATTGGCTAGTGTGGGGTCCCAAAGCCAGTAAGAGGTCGAGGGGTGGATTTGATTACTCAGTCGAGATCACTTCCCTACTTATAGTGTGAACTAGAGTCCTAGTTTTCTAACTCCTAGGCTATCACTCCTTCTCCAGTAATGAATGGCCTCCACAATTACCATGATAATGAATGATTTGGCTGTGATCATCAGTTTCCATATTTCATTCATTCTCTGTTAGCAAACATTAAGTAGCTCCCAGTGCAGAGCACTGATCTGGGTCCTGGGGGAATCCCGTGTTCAGAAGACATGGTCCCTAACCTCATGAATAGAAGCGTAAAAAAAAGAAAGAGAGAGGGGGAGAAATGATTTTAGCAAAAATAATACAGCAATCAGGTTTGTAGTGAGTTCTATATTCCTCACCTGTTGTTCCCCCCACTCCTTTTTAAAAAAAATTTTATTTATTTTATTCTGAACTTAAATAAAACAAGCATTCTCATAACATAGACTAGAAACAAAGAAGGGGCGGCTCTTTTTCTCTTCCTTGAGACCAAGTGTTATAATTACATAGTTTCATAAGGGGCTAAGATATAAGCACAGGTAACTATAATATATATCAGAGCTTCTGAAACTCTTTCCATTTGCGACCCCAAGACATTTTTATGTGACCGCCTCTTGAATCTGAGCCGAGATGTTTCTGGGAGCATTCGTGCCTGTGCGGTGCAAGGTGGGTATGTGCACGTGCTGTGCAAAGTGTGCATGCTGTGTGTTTAGAACCAAGACTGTAGTGGCAGTGGCATGCAGCCCAGGCAAATGCTGCCATAAACACCTTGGATTCATTACATGTTTGCTTTTTAACTAATCAGAAATCTTTTGTTGTTGCAAAGTTTTTGTGATCCCCGCATTCAGTTAGGTGATCCCATATGGAGTTGCAACCCACAGCTTAAGAAGCTTTGGTATATATAAAGTATATCAACAAAATTGGAAGAAACAAGCCAAATCTCATGGGTACATTCAAAGGAGAAAGACAATTAAAGATAGGGGGATTGGGAAGACTTTGTAGAAGAGCTGGCATTTGAGAGGAGGGATAGAAATACAGCCTGTGGAGGAAGCAGGAGGGCCGTTTTAGGCACAGACTGGGCAAGGAACAGGTGAAGGCAATCATCACCTGGCGTCCTCAGAGCAGGGAGTAGCCAGTTAGGCTGGAACACTGAGAGGAGATAAAGCAAGGAAGGTGAGGGCGGTGTTCTGTTGGGCTGAGCCTTGAACTTTAGCTCTTGTGTTGCTGTTATTATCGCCCTCATCTCTATTAATGCTGTTATTATATCATCTTTGAAATGAGCTATTTTGAAGTCCTTGGCCTTGGGCTAGCTTCTGAGGTCACTTGCTAAAAGCTTCTTTGGCAAGAAATCCCCAAAATGTTTGATAAATATGAGTTATTATTCTCAAAACACCAACATACTTACAGTTAATCATTTTTTCCTCTTCATACCTTCTCTCCCACACCTCCTTATGGGTGTCTGTCTGAACCACCCCAGCTCAGAGATCTTGCCCAGTTTTTGTGTCTCTCTTCCTCCTGGATCTGGAGCCAAGAGCAGGGTTTTAGAGCTTTGGAGATTCTTTCCAGGTTGGGGTTGTTTTCCCATTGACTCAGGCAATAGACATCCCCCCTAGCTCAGCCCTCTTTCTCCTCAGGCTCCTCACAGGCTCTGTCTTTGACTGGACATGGGGCAGTCCTAGAGCCTTGGGAGGCTACTGTTTGGCTGGGTACCAGCACTGGCACTCCCTCTCCAGAGGAGTGTGAAGGGCTGCTCTCCTCTGACTCACAGAGACTTTAAAGATCAACTAATCAATCAATAAGCATTATATTAAGCACCTACTATAGTATATGCCAGATACTGTGCTGGGCAATGGGACTGCCCAGAAAGATATAAAACAACCCCGGCTCTCAAGGATTTCGCAATCTACAGGGAACATGCAAACAACGATATACAAATAAGATTTATATAGCAGTGGTGTCAAATTCAAACCGAAGCAGGGTCAGTAAACCATATGTTGTTGTTCAATAGTTTCAGTTATATCTGACTCTTCATGATCCTTTTTGGGCTTTTCTTGGCAGAAATATTAGAATGTTTGCCATTTCCTTTTCCGATCAAGGCAAATAGGGTGAAGTGACTTTCCATGGTCACATTGTTAGTATCTGAGGTCAGATTTGAACTCCAAATCTAGTGCTATATCCACTGACATACATGTGCTCACGCTCTCTCTCCCTCTCCCTCTCCTCCCCCCCACCTTTTCTCTCTCATACACAGGTATATTTAGATATATATCCCTGAAGGCCATATATTGACTTGAAAAACCAAATATTACATTCTTATATCCATTGTATTTTTCTTTGTTTTGTTAAATATTTCTCAATTATATTTGAATCTTGTTGGAAGTACTCAGGAGTGTTGCAGTAGTGTGTTTGACAATTCTGATATATAAGATAAATTGGGAGTAGTTTTAATGGAAGAGGCTTTTGGTGTGTTGACAAATGTTTAACAATTAGCTCTTTGGGGGGAAAAAAAACTATACCCACAACACACTTTTATAGTTAATCTGCATTATTTCATTGTTGTTGTTTTTAGTGAGGCCATTGGAGTTAAATTACTTGCCCAGAATCACATAGCTAGTAAATGTCAAGTGTCTAAGACCAGATTTTAATTTTGTTAACATTTTCTCTATCACTTTCTTAAGTCTAGACAATCAATAAAACAATAAATCAAGCCCTGATTTGTAGAGTTTGCCCATTTCTAGGGTGCTAAAGCTCACACTGAAGCTTTTTTTTTTTTTTTATGCTGCAAACATTTTAACAATTATTGTCGAGTATACACATTGGAATTTTTTTTTTTTACTTTAAACTTTATCAAGTTAAATAAATGTTTGTAATATACAAAGAAAATAAAGCCAAAAGAAAAACTTGCTTTAAGTGTGCCTTGCATTTAGAATCAGTCACACTGAAAATTTAACAAACAGCTCTAGGGAGCTACTGGCATAGTTGTTCCAGTTCACTGCTGAAAGGCTCTAAGATTAAGGAGGACTGGGAAAGACTGCTTTCAGGAGCCGAGACTTTATTTGAAACTTTCAGGAGCCGAGACTTTATTTGAAACTTGAAATTGAAGACTGTATAAAGGAGAATGAGAAGATTGAAAAGGTTGTGAATGGCTTTAAAAGATGAACCCAGTGGTGATACACTACACAGAGCACTGGGTCTTCAGGAATCAGGAGGAACTAAGTGCAAATCCAGCTTTAGACACTTGCTAGGTGTGTGATCTTGGGAATCACTTAACTGCAATTGCCTCCAGAAGAAGAAGGGAGGGAATAAGGAGGAGAAGGTGGAGGAAAAGAAGAAGAAAGAAAGAAAGAGAAGAAGCAGAGAAGGAAGTAAAAGAAGAAGAAGAAGGAGGAGGAGGAAGAGGAAGAGGAGGAAGGAAGGAAGGAAGGAAGGAAGGAAGGAAGGAAGGAAGGAAGGAAGGAAGGAAGGAAGGAAGGAAGGAAGGAAGGAAGGAAGAAAGGAAGGAAGGAAGAGAGGAAGGAAGGGGAAGAGAGAGAGAGAGAGAGAGAGAGAGAGAGAGAGAGAGAGAGAGAGAGAGAGAGAGAAAGAAAGAAAAAAAAAAAGAAAGAAAGAAAGGGAAGGAAGGAAGGAAGGAAGGAAGAAAACAAAAGATTCTATATTTGATCCTGGAGGTAATAAAGGAGCCATGGGAATTGATTGAATGGGGGGGGTTTGTATAGTTTCACATGGTCAAATCTGGATTTTACAAAATCGGTTTGACAGGTGAGTGGAGGATGGATTACAATGAAAAGAGGAAGGAGACAGGGAGATGATCCAGCCAGCTTCTCAAAAGCCCAGGAACCTGAGGGGCTAAGCTGTCTTCTAGAAATAATTTCAAATCTGCTGGAAAATGTTAGGATTCTTACAAGGTGGAATTGATAGAACCAATAATTATCTAATTTAGCATGGTTGAGTATGATTGATCTGATCCTACAAGGAGATGTTATGGGCCAGAACTTGAAACAAGGTACTCAGTGGAATTGATGAGATACTATAATTCCACAAGATTCATACCTTTAAGAGAGCATATATAAGGAGGAGCTCTCAGGGCCAAAGAGGATAAGCCCACTAAAGGACCAGCCCACTCTCAGAGGAGGAGACAGATTCATTCCATCTTCTACCTTTGTGCTGGCTGGAGACATGAGGAGGGAGCTAGAAGCAGAAACTGGAAGATGCAAAGGACTAGCTGCAGGAACCAAGGAGAGAGATAAGCCTCTAAGAAAGCTAACCAGACCCAAGGAAGGAGACAAGATTGAAGGATTTGGACTTTAATACCTGGCTGCATTTGGGGTGATTACACTGAACTGAAACTAAGGTTGCCTCCAGAAGTCCTCCAAGAAACCTGCTCCCAAAAAACATTACACTTTAGAGAAGAATATTACAGGAAAATTTCCTTTTGTAGAAGGTATTTAAACACAGAAGATTTTCCTGTGGAAGGAGGGTGGAGTAAAAATTGGTTTTGAAGCAGGAAAATCGACAGATTATCTCTTAAAGGATCTTCCTTAAACCCAAAGATTTGGGTATTTTCCACTCACTTGGATTAGATTCTCACCAGTAAGATTTTTTTATCTAGATTTTTGTTAGAGGTTCCTTTATCAAGTTAGAGGGAGTTGTTTCCCAATATTGATGTCTACAGTTTCTGAGAAGTCATTAAGATGACTACCTCTTAATCTATTCAAAAGACTGAAGTTTGGTTTTATTTGTCAATTAATCAACTAGTAATTTTTTTTTATTTAATAGTTTTTATTTACCAGATAAATGCATGGGTAATTTTACAACATTGACAATTGCCAAACCTTTTGTTCTAATTTTTCCCCTCCCCCCCTCCCCCAGATGGCAGGCTGACCAATACATGTTAAATATGTTAAAGTATAAATTAAATACAATATATGTATACATGTCCAGACAGTTGTTTTGCTGTACAAAAAGAATTGGATTTTGAATAGTGTACAATTAGCCTGTGAAGGAAATAAAAAATCCAGGCGGACAAAAATAGAAGGATTGGGAATTCTATGTAGTGGTTCATAGTCATCTCCCAGAGTTCTTTCACTGGGTGTAGCTGGTTCAGTTCATTACTGCTCTATTGGAACTGATTTGGTTCATCTCATTGTTGAAGAGGGCCACGTCCATTAGAATTGATCATCATACAGTATTGTTGTTGAAGTGTATAATGATCTCTTGGTCCTGCTCATTTCACTCAGCATCAGTTCATGTAAGTCTCTCCAGGCCTCTCTGAAATCATCCTGTTGGTCATTTATTCAACTAGTAATTTTTAAGCATTCTGCATATGTCAGGCTCTATAGTAGGTGTTAAGGATACACAGGATAAAAATGAAATAATGGCTTCTTTACCCCCAATAACTAACGTTCTATCTGGGAAGAAAAACCTAGTAATAGCTAGCATTTACATAGCAGCTTTAGGTTTTCAAAGTGCATTATAAATAGTATGCCATTTGAATAGCACAACAACTCTGGGAGTTAGATGTTATTATTATCATCCCCATTTGTACAGATGGGAAATTGAGGCAGACAGGTTTAAGTTATTTGCTTAGGGGCACACATAGGACACATAGCAAGTTTTTGAGGTCAGACTTAAAACAGGTTTTCCTGACTCCTGGCCCAGAGCTATTAATTGCCTTGATATAAATATATGAAACACAACTAAACACCATATATGTTATATATTATATACACACACATATGTATATATATATATATATATGTATATATGTATATGTATAATACACACACAGAATATTGTATGTTTTTGGAGGTGTTGTTCAGTTATATATGAATCTTTGTGATCCCATAGACCATAGCATACCAGACCCACTATCCATGGTTTTTTTTTTTGTTTTTGTTTTTTTTTTTTGGTAAAGCCATTGCAGTTTTTTGCCATTCCTTTCTCTAATAGGTCACTTTTTGTCAGAGCTCTCCACTATGACCTGTCTGTCTTGGGTAACCTTTCATGATGTAATTCATAGTTTCATTGAACTATGCAAGTTCCTTTACCGTGACAAGGCAGTGATCCAAGAACAGGATAATATACACACACATACACATATACTATATGTATTATATATATATCCATGCCGGAGCTCTAACACACACACTATATGTATTATATATACAATCCATAGCCAGAGCTCTAGCCACTGCATGATCTTTCTGACTCAGTATACATATCTATACAAATAGGTATATGCTGTCTGTGTGTATAGATAGTGTATATATACAAAATTATTTTATGGAGAACTCATACAGGGCAAGCGCTCACAAGGTAGTCAGAAAAAGCAATGCAAGGGCACTTAAAAACTTTAGAATTGATTGTATGACATGGGAGACACTGGCACAGGACCACCCAGCATGACGTGCCCTCATCAGAGAAGGTGTTATATGCTCTGAGCAAAGCAGAATTTAATCATCCCAAAGGAAATGTGAGATGCATATATGTACATATACACATGCTTATATGTATTTTATGATACTGTATATTATATATAGAATCTAATTCTAGATCTCTCTCCACTGATACAATGCTGATACTCTATACACCTAAATATACATATAATATAAACAATGTATGTATTATATATATAATATGTATTATAAGTAATGTAATATGTAACAATATATAATATATTACATACATACATACACAGGTTTACTTCAGGGGAAAAAGGAAGCACCAGCATCTGGAGAGATCAGGAATTGCCTAATGGTGACATTTGAGTTTTCAGTCACTATCCACTAGTGCACTATCCACTGCACCATCTAGCTGCCCCATTTTTTATTTTCAAAATACATGCAGAGAGCCTTCAACAATCATTCTTAAGGGGCAGCTAGGTGGCGCAGTGGATAGAAAACCAGCCCTGAAGGCAGGAGGACCCCAGTTCAAATTTGACCTCAGACACTTAACACTTCCTGGCTGGGTGACCCTGGCCAAGTCACTTAACCCCAGCCTCAGCAAAAAACAAACAAACAAACAAAAAACCAATCACTCTATCAAAACCCTGTGTTTCAAATTTTTCTCCCTCTCTTTCCGCTCCCTCCATCCCTCCCCTAGATAGCAGGTAACCCAATATATGTTAAATATGTGCAGTTTTTGTGAAGAGTTTTAAATGTCAGACATAGCAGATTATATTTCCATGTGCATTTGGATCTGAACATCCATGTTGATATGAACTAAGGGTTAGGGGCAGAAGTGAGCAGCATGCAAGGAAGCATTGTTGTGTGGAAAAACTGTCATTTTTGGAGTCTGAAGTTGCCTTTGTTTTTTAAATAATATTTTATTTTTCCAAATATATATATATATACATATATATGAAGATAATTTTCAATATACTTATAGCAAAACATTGTACTCTAAAATTTTCTCCCTCTTTTTACCTCCCACCCCCAAGACAGCAAACAATCTAACATAAGTTAAATATGTGCAGTTCTTTTAAACATATTTCCATGTTTGTTATGTTGTGAAAGAAAAATCAGACCAAAAGGGGAAAAAAAACACAAGAAAGAAAGAAAGAAACAAACAAAAAAGGTGAAAATACTTTGCTCTTATCGACATTCATTCTCTTTCTGGATATGTATGGCATTTTCCATCCCAAGTCTATTGGGATTGCCTTGTATCACTACATTGTTGAGAAGAGCCAAGACCATCATAGTTAATCATCACATAGTTTTGTTGCTGTGTACAGTGTTCTCTTGGTTCTGAGGTGTCTTTTGGGGTTCTTTACAGTGACGAGAAACAATCAACTAGCTGGGTGCATCCAGTTATAAAATCTCCTATCCAGAGTGGACAAGTCTCCAGTCCAGGTAAGAAATGAGTCTGTCCCTACCTCTTCACCATTTGTCTCTTTGCTTCAGCTGTGACAATAGCTTACAAGAAGATTGCAAAAGCACCCCATCTTTGCCTGTGACTTCTTTTATCCCTAGATGATCTTCCATGTCATTCATCCTGGGACACAGTGATGTGCTCCAATCACAGAGATTTCAGCAGGCTATAGTGAAATGAGTAGTGGGCTTTGGAGTCAGGAAAGACCCAAATCCTGTCTCTGACACTGGTCAGCTGTGTGTCCATAGACAAATCACTCTCTGAATCCTAGCTTCATCATCTATAAAATGGACAGCATTATACCTGTAGAATTTATAGGGTTTGATGAGGTTCAAATATGATAGTGAAGATAAATGAACACCATAAGTTCTATATAAATCCTTTTGTTGTTGAGTCTTTTCAGCTCTGCCTGAATCTTTGTGATCTCATTGGGGTTTTCTTGGCAGAAATATTGGAGTCATTTGCCTATTTCCTTCCTAGCTCACTTTACAGATAAGGAAACGGAGGTCAACAGGCTTAAGTGACATGCCCAGGTTCACCCAGCTATTAAGTGTCTGAGGCTGGATTTGAACTGAAGAAGTGGAATTTTCCTGACTCCAAACCCAGTACTCTGTCCACTGTGCCACCTAGCTGCCCTATACAAATACTAGTCTTTGTCATTCCCCAATGAATAAATACTATTTTTGCTGAGGATGACTTGTGCAGACTTGAATGGGGGATTATAAGAATCCAGACAATGAAGAAAACACAGTCCTTGCCCTTCCTCAGATAGTTTCCAGTCTGAAGGAGATACTGTGTCCTTGCCATTAGGCAGGTCCCATTCAGAAAAGAGAATGGAATAGTTTTAGTATACAGAATCAAAGAATTCCAGAACTTGGAGTTGGGAGGACCTTAGCCATTATTTATTTGGTCTCAGTCCCTCTTTATGCTTTTAAAAATTATTAAGGAGAATTCTCCCCCATTCTTACCTCCACTCTTTATCCACCAGGAGCTTTTGTTTTTGTGGATTCTATCTATTGAAATTTTACTATATTAGAAATTTAAAACAACTTTAGTATTATGATGAAAATAATTTTTATCTCAGTTACCTTCTGAAAGGACCCCTCTGGGGTCCCAGGATTACATTTAGAGAACTGCTGAAATGGATCCAAAACAGAAAGAACCCAATCTGAAATGTTTCCAGCTATTTGTCTTTCCTTCCTCAGAGGACCATGTCATCAGGGAAGTGATGCCATGATTGGCAAGTAAATTGGATTTAAGTGAGGGAGGTTGTACAAGGTCACCTGTATTCTCCTCCAGAGTCATCTGGATCTAGCGGTCAGTTTATAGATCAGGACATATGGAGATGGCCCTGGATACAGTGGAAGACTTTGGCTTTTTTAAGCTAAGGTTTTTAACAAGGTTTCTGTTTGATTGAAGCAATACCCATTCAGTGATTAAGACTTGGTAAGAATTGAGGTTAAAAAAAAAAAAAAAAAAGGCCTCTTACCTGCTTAAAAAAAAAAAAAAATCTAATCTGGTTAGGGAAGACCCTCAGGGTTTCTGGCCAAAAAAAAATAATTATAATTTACATTCATTCTTCTTAGCCAATCAGAGCCCAAACCATGACCAACTGAGACTTGGCCTGGGACATATTGTTGACAAATAAGTGAGAGTCAGGAAGTTTCAGTGCTAGAAATTTACTTTCCTTTGGACCCAGTGCTCTCAGGTAAGGATATGATTAGTTATTTGAAAAGAAGAAAGGGAAAAAAGAAAAGAGAGAGAGGAAGAGGCAGAAGGATAAGGAGAGACAGATAAAGAGGGAAGAAAAAAAGACAGAGATGGGGAGAAGGATGGAGAAAGAAAGGGAGAGAGAGGTGTGGAGAGAGAGAGAGAGGAGGAATAGGGAAGGAGAAAGTTAGAGAGAAAGAGAGGAAGAATGCTGGATTGCTGGATTTGATTTAGAGTATTTGGATTCAGATTCTATGTGTTTTCTTACTGCCTATATGATCTTGGAGAAGCTATATAAACTCTCTGGAGCCTCAGCTTGGAGTTGGACCATACAGTCTTTAAAGTCTCATTTATGAGCCTGTGAATTTATTCCTGTTCAATCTAATTTTGGACAGCTCTATTCACTAGGAAGTTTCACTTTATATCCAACCTAAATCAACCTCTTTGCCATCCCTTCCCATTTGTAGGGGGCAGGGGCAGCTAGGTAGTGCCATAGAGCACTCTGCTTGGAACCAGTAATACTTCATCTTCCTAAATTCAAATGCAGCCTCAGATACTAGCTGTGTGATCCTGGGCAAGTCACTTAACCTTGTATGTCTCAGTTTCCTCATCTGTAAAATGAACTGGGGAAAGAAATGGTAAATCACTCTAATATCTTGGCTGAGAAAATCCCCAATGGGGTCATGAATGAAGTGTTGGATATGACTGACCAACAAAAATCTCTTTTCCAAGCTAAATAATCCCATTTCTCTCATATGATCATATAATACCTGCAGTATAATGGTATTTAATAATTGATGGATTAATTTTTCTTCAGTCCTTTCCTCATCCTAGATATCCTCTTCTGAATGTTTTCTAGCTGTCAATATGCTTCCTTGTAATTCCTAGGACTGAATATAATACAAAATATACTAGGACCAGACACTATGCCTCTCAGTATAGTTTATTATTGCATTAGCTTTTTTCACTGCCATTGCTTCCCTATTTACTCTTTATTGAACAGGTATTCTGCGGAAATCCCTAGATAGAGAGCAATTTGAAAAATTGATATCTAGCTCTATCACTCTAGCTTGTATTCTTGAAGTTGACTTTTTAAATCTTAGGGTAGGACTTTATATTTATTCCAACTAAATTTCATTTTATTAGGTTTGCCCTATTACTCTAGTCGGTTAAGATCATTTTGGATCTTTATTATTTCATCAGATATGGTTAGCAGTCCCTCCCCATTTGGCTTTACATAATCAACATATTTGATAAGCGTTTCACCTCCTTGCATAAAGATAAAAAAAATGAGATAAATACACAAACAAATGCAAATTAAACATGTACAAACCTATTAGAGAAAGTTTAAGAGGTATGAAGTGAAGAAATGATCCCTTCTAAGAGCTCTTTCTTTGGGATAACAAGGAAAGCAAGTGAAATTAGAAAAGGTTTCTGACATTTTAGTTATATCTTTCTGAAGATAAGACATTTTACTGATAGATTAAGATTGTCTAATTCCTTCCAGTTTCCTTTTTTTTCTGATTAGAATCTAAGTGTTTGATGCTACGAACCTTGGCTACTCTGGATAAAACTAGATATTAGAGACCCATAGGAATTGAAAAATTTATTGGGAAGCAATCATTGAGGCATTTCCAAAATAGAGATTTTTTTTTTTCCTGAATCCCTTTTCTCTTCCTATTACTGTCCTGGGTACCACCATCCTCCATTACCCAAGCTGGTAAAATCAGTGTCATCCCTTACGGCTCACTTTTATTCATCCCTCATATCCAAATCCATTGTCAAACCTTGTCATTGACATCTGGTATATATATTCTCCTTTCTCCATTCATACAACCACAACTTTAATTCAAATTAGTACTTTTTATTTAGACCATAGGTGTCAAACATGACCACAGGAACAACATTCCCACTACTTAATGATTTCTAATTCCCTATTATCTCTAGGATCAAATTAAAGTCATTTCTTTGATATATAAAGCTCATCATAGCCCACTCTCTTCCTACATTTCTGGTCTTATTACACTTTACTCCTGTCCACAGATTCCATGATCTCATTGCATGGGTCTACTGGCTCCATTTCTCATCTCTTCTCCTTGTATTGACTGGGCTCCCTGCTTGTACCTTTACCTCTTAGTTGCCCTCACTTCTTTCAAGACTCAGTATAATCCTACCTTCTGCAGGAAGATCTTTTAGGTGCCCCAGCTGCCAGTGTTTCTCCTCTCAAATTGTCTTCCATTTTTACATGGAATTGTCTCACCCCTCAGACTATGGGCTCCTTGAGGGCAGGGACTTTTACCTTTCTTTGTATCCTTGTTGCTTAATACAGTATCTGGCACATAGTCACTTAATGCCTGCTGTCTGTCTGCCTGACCAACCTATTTATATCTAGAGTCTCATTTGCTTGATTTCTTTGTGTCCTGGGTATAAAAGCATTGGTTTGGCTCCTTAAGGGTCATTTTTTCATCTTAGATTGGATTTTAGTGAGTTAATAAAACCAACTCAATCTATTCTGTGCTCTAGGGAGCTACTAGGTGAATTACTTCTACTTCCCCAAGGTTAGAAGGGAGATTCCTTCACTAGGTTTCAGGGAGTGGGAGAGGAGCTGTCTCAATAATATCTCAGGACATAGAAGAACAAAAGGAAACCTGTGTTGAACGCCTGCTGTTGGCTGGTTGGTGATGCTGAGGCAGAGAAGGCTCTGAAGAGGGCTGCCCTAGGAGTAGAAGAAGAAGGGAATCACTTTGGCAGGTCCCAAGGACAGAGAACTGTGTTTCTGACTCATAGGATTCTCTCTAATGCGGGCAGGATGCCAGCCCAAGCCCTCTGGAATAAATGTTCCTTGGAGTACAGGGAAACGACATGCCCAGCTGGGAGGATGTGTCAGTGCGTAAATCAATTCACCAAACATTGATTAAGCACCTACTATAGGCAAAGCCTCCGAGACTTCTTAGGCTCTGTTACTTCTTTCTAGCATCGAGGTGATTCTGGGTTTTCAAAGGCTAGCAAAGCATAAGCTCTGGCAACTCGTACTGAATTGTAAAGGCTTTGAGCATAGGTCTACCATGATGTCTTTTGTTGGGGAACTTAGCCTAGCTAAGCTTAGGGAGGCCCAAGAGCAGGGGGCTCTCCATCATGTGATGGATTTTTTTTTTTTTAGCCACAACAAGTAAAGGGCCGTGATTTAGAAGCATGAGGACCTGCATTCAAAGCTATCCCTACCACTCACTACTTGTGTTACTTTCAGCAAACCAATTTTGGTGAAAGCTATCAGCTTGGTTTCATCATCTGTAAATGGAGGAAATTGGGTTAGATGGCCTCTGAGGTCTCAGGTCTCTAGTCCCATGAGTCTATGTGCCTTTGAAGAACAGGGAAGGATCAGTTGTTTATTATGTGACAAGGGGTATGCTAGGGGGTGGGGATACAAAACAAGCAAAAAAAAAATGCAGTTCTTGCCTTCATGGGACTTAATTTGCATTGGAGGTAGCAAGGCTGCTCAATGGTTAGAGTACTGGGTCTGGAATCAGCAAGAGTTCAAATCTGCCTTCAGATACGTCTCAGGTTCCTCATCTGTAAAATAGAGATAGTAGCAGTACTTAATTCCCAGGGTTACTGTGAGGATCACATGAGATAATAATTATAAAGTACTGCACATAGTTCCTGGCACCTAGTAAACTCTAAACAAATGTTAGCTATGATTATTAACATCTGACTTAGTTTCTTCAACTATAAAATTGAGATAATAATAGTCCCTATCTCCTAGAGGATCAGATGAGATAATATTTATAAAGTGCTTTGCCACCAGGTGGTTTGTAAACCTTTAAGTGTTAGGTCAATGGTAATGATGTTATAGGATTCTAACTGTGTGACCATATCTTTTCAGATTTGCCCAAGGGCTGGGAGATGGGATTCACCCCAGAAGGAGCTGTGTACTTCATCAAGTAAGTAAAGTGGTTTTACTTCCTTGCTTTATTGTTCCACGCCTCTAATGTTTCCTGAAGTGCAAAAATGATAGAGGGGACAAGATCTCCCAAGTACAAAGGTGCTGGGGAATAGGATGCCCACAACCAGGCTTCCAAAGTGTTGGTGACCAATCCAGGGATATTGGAATGGTGGAAAGGAAAATATGTGCCTGTGGACATACATATGTGTGTATACAGAAACATGTACACGCGTGAATACATATAAACACAAAATACACGTTTGTTTTCCTATTGTTCATCCTTTTTTTTTTTTTTTTTTTTTTTTTTTGGCTGAGACAATTGGGGTTACACATTCATCCTTCTTTATTTTATTTTTTCTTTCTTGACTTATTCTTGAATTAGATAAGAATGAGGCAGCGTCATTGGAAGTCCAGTGACAAAACAAAGGTCAAAATGACTGGCAATGGCCCAGGATCAGTGTAGCAAAGTCAGCTATTCTGGAGACATCCCCCAAACTGGGGGTTCATTCTCCCCTTCCATACATAGTGTCTGGGATGGGGGAAGGGTGGGCTCAATATGACAAAAGGGTGAACTCAAAGCTCTTGCTTCATAAAATCCTTAAGAAGTTCACCTTAGATGTTGCTTTGCTCAACTCTGAAAGTTAGGGCCAAGTCCTGAAGTTGACTTTCTTCGCGGCATCTACTTTGTCCCAGGTTTATCTCTTAGCTCCTGGTACTTTAATGCTACTGCCCATTACTATTGTTCCAAAACATTATTAGCAGCACTGGTAGATAATGCTACTGATGCTAATGGGAACTACAGAGCTTCTCACATTCTGAAGTTCAAAGTATTATTATGTGGTCACTGGAGAGGGGAAGGCAAGGGAAAAAATATGTGGACGTGGGAGAGGGCAGAACAAGGAAGGTACAATCTCATTCCAGAGCGTCATAGTCACTGGTGCTCTTCTCTATCTGGAAGATAATTTGTCTTATTTTGTCCAAGTGTTAACTTGATGGATAGGTGTAGGTACTGTATTTCCTCAGTGGAATCTGAGCTCCTTACGAGTAGGGTTATTCTGGTTCTATTTCTCCCCAGTATCTCCCACAGTGCCTGGCACACAGTAGATGCTTAATAACAATGTTTGTTGTATTGAATTTAAAAGGGGAAGAGCAATGCAGTAAATAGGAGGAGTGTGAACCAAGATGGGGAGTTGGGCAGTTCTGTGGCACACTTGGGAAACAGTAGTGTAGCTTAGGTGATATAATAGGTGCATAGAGGGGCAGCAGTGAGAGAGAAGAAAAGAAAGGTTAGGGCCAAATAATGGCAGACCTTGACTGTTAGTCTGAGGCATTTGAGTTTTACTCTGTGGGCAATGAGGAACCTGTGATAGTTTTGATGGTGAAACAAAAATGATGAAATCTAATGGAATGTCACCACTTTTTGCTTGGAATATTGCATAGCCTACAATCAATTAACATTTGCAAAGTATCTACCATGTGCCAGACACTGGGCTAATCTTGGTCTTCCTGCCTCTATTCTTTTTTTTTTTTTAATTAAAATTTTTTATTTTCAAAATATATACATGGATAATTTTTCTTTCTTAAGTGTCTGAGGTCACATTTGAACTTGAGTCCTTCCTTCCCTCCACTCCCTCCTCTACATGGCAAGTAATCCAATATATGTTAAACATGTGCAATTCCTTTATACATATTTCCACAAAGATCATGCTGCACAAGAAACATCAGATCAAAAAGCAAAAGAATGAGAGAAAACAAAATGCAAGTGAGCAACATCAGAGTGAGAATGCTATGTTGTGAACCACATTCGGTTCCCACATTCCTCCTTCTGGGTACAGATGGATCTCTTCATCACAACTGGCCTGAATCATCTCTTTGCTGAAAAGAGCCACATCTCTCAGAATTGATCATCATATAATCTTGCTATTGCCGTGTATAAGGATCTCCTGGTTCTGCTCATTTCATGTCAGTCTCTCCAGGCCTCTCTGAAATAATCCTGCTGGTCATTTTTTACAGAACAATAATATTCCATAACATTCATATACCATAATTTATTCAGCCATTCTCCAGTTGATGGGCATACACTCAGTTTCCAGTTTCTTGCCACTGCAAAGAGGGCTGCCACAAACATTTTTATACATGTCAGTCCCTCTCCCTCCTTTATGATATCTTTGGGATTTAAGCCCAGTAGAAAACCCTTGCCTCTACTCTTTTCCCCTCCTCTACACAACTAGCACATTGATATTCCAAAAATACAGGACACACTGTTACTCCCCTGCTCAAGAAGTTACAGTGACTCCCTTCTGCCTCTAGGATATAAACTCAGCCTGGCATTTCACAATCTTAACTCTAGTTCACTTTTGCAGAATTTTCACATACTACTTTCTATGCATTTGAAGTTCCAATCAAACCAACCTTATTCCTCTACTAAAGCATGCTCTGACAAATGTTTAACAATTGGCTCTCAAAAAAAAAAAAAAAAAAAAAAAGTACACAGGACAATTTTTAAGTTTAATCTGCATATTAAATTTTTCTCCATTATTTTTTAGAGTCTAGACAATAAACAAAACAATCAAGCCCTGATTTGCAGGTTTGCCCATTTCCAAGGTGTAATTGCTCATGATGAAAATTTAATAATGGCCTTCAGAGCTGTTTTGAGTTGGCTCCAGCCCATTCTACCTGAACTTAGCATTCCCGCCTTTCTGCCTTTCCACAGGCTGTCTTCATTCCTTGCATGCAATTTTTCTAGAATACTGAAGACCTGATTTTAGTTCTGCCATTCACTGCTTGTGTGATTGTGGGCAAGTAATTTTTCCCGTCTCCTCAGCTTTACCATCTGTAAAATGTAGGAATGCATCTAGATGGGACTTAAGCTCCTTTTGAGACCGAACATCCCACGACTATCTGGTGAGAAGCAGAAAGACCAAGGGCTTGGGTTGGGATCTCAGCCTTACTATTTGTTACCAGATAACCTTGGTCCACTCAGCATCTTGGGCTCTGATTTCTTCATTTGCATTTTCCCTCCTGGCTTTAAATCCTAGCATCTTAGTTGCATCCCAACACGACATTTACAAATCTGTGCCACAAGAGGGCACTAAGAGTGCACATGATGAACCTTGAGATGCCCTTGCTCTTGGATGATCTCTCTAAGCCTAGGTGGGCTATTCTTCACATGACCCACACATGACGTCTTTCTCTCTTGTGAATAAAGATCTCCAGGGAAAGGGGATTCCATTTGCCGGTTTCCTCACCTGATCTATCATTCCTAAGAGGCACAAAATTCTTTCTTTGATCTAACCTGCATCCTTCTGCTTTTACCCAGGCAAGGTCTGTTCTTGGGGAGCTGGACCATTCTATGATCAGGGATTGCCCTGCCCTCCCCTAGTTCCTTACATTAAACAGAGATAGAGGAGGTGGGTAGCAGAACCTCCTCCCCATCAGTCCACATCCCTGAACACAAGAGGTCCAAATTTGGGACCATTGCTGCCCTTCCCCATAGCTGGAGAGAGAGGCTTTTGCCAGGTACCACATGTCCATCATGTCAACTTGTCCCTGGGTACCTTCTCTAGCCTCAGCAAGTCTCACCCAACTTCCAGATCCTGTCTTGCTTTCCAAGCAGAAAAAATAACTAGTTCAGTGTTCTTTCTCTCTCTTTTAAGAACATTTATAAGTCACTCATTCTCTTCTTATTTGCGTATCTTTTCTTTGCTTCTCTTGAATTCCTTCCCTTAGTGTTTCTCATCTCATTAACTTCCCCTTGACCCCTAGCATTAATACTTGTAAGGTGTGTACTAGGATGGGTACCACAGATCCTCTTCTTTGAGAAAGCCTTTCTTCAATACCCAGTTTAGGGAGAAAGGAACAATTTTTTTTAATAGCACCTACTATGTGTAAGTACTTTTTTATGATATTATTTTCATTTGATTATCACAACAGTCCTAGGAGGGAGGTGTGATTATTATTTCAATTTTACAGTTTGAGGATATGCAGGTAGACAAGGGTTAATTAACTTGTTTAGGATCGTGCAGTTAGTGAGTGTCTCAGGCCAGATTTGAACTCAAGAATTCCTGATTCCAAGCCCAGATTGTTATCTATTGAGCTACTATCTGTCTCAATGGTGAAGATACTTAATTGATAAAAACTTCCAGAAAAACTGAAAGCAGTCTGGTAAAACTAGATATAGGTGAAGACTTTCCAAAATAAGCTCCAAATGGATATATAACTTAGATATATCATAAACAAATTAGAGGAACAAGAAAGAAAATGCTTTTTTGGTACTATAGCTAAGTTTATGACCAGACAAAGGATAGTGAGGATCACAAGAAAGAAAATGGGTGGTTTTGTTTATGTAAAAATTATATTTTCCCAAATAAAATATATGTAGTTAAGAGGGAAGAAATTAGCTGGGACAGAATCTTCCAAATACATTTCTTTGATAAAGATCTCCTAGCTAAGATATTCAAGGAATTGATTCAAATATGTGATATCCAAAAACTGATAAATGGCAAAAGGAGACGAATTTTTCAAAGGAAGATATCTAAGTTATCAATAGCTATGTGAAAAAATGCTATTTATTATGTAAGAAATGCAAATTAAAGCAACTCTGAATATTTAACATACAACCATTAGATTGACAAAGATGACACCTCACAAAAAAAGACAAATTTTGGAGAGGCTTTAGGAAAGTAGATGCATTGTTGATGGAATTGAGAATTGACCATTTTGGAAAGCAGTGTGTAATTATGTCCCAAATATTACTATATTATCTACATCCTATTTAGATCCTTATTAGATCCATACTCCAAAAAGATCAAAGAAAGTGGATAAGGACCCATGCATCCATAAATATCCACAGCAGCAATTTTTGTTATAGCAAAGAATTGGAAACAATTGGAAACTCATGAATTAGGGAATGAGTGAATAAATGATGGCACATAAAAGTAATAAATAATATTGGCCTATAAGAAATGACTAAGAGCCCAGTAACAGAGAAACTTGGGAAAACTTTTATGACCTGACGCAGAGTGAAGTAAGCAGGATTAAGAGAACAATTTTTACAATAACAACAGCAGTGTACAGTAAAACAGTTTTGTTTAAGAATTTCCATTCATGCAATGAGCTGAAGATTCCTGAGGATCACTGATGCAGAATATTACATACCTCCTGACAGATGGAGCAGAATGAGATGACCATTTTTGGATATGATGTGGGGGTTTGTTTCACTAGACTTTTTGCTGTGTATTGGAATGTAGAGAGGAGATAAAGATAGTGATAACAGAAAAAAGATGGAAATAAAGAAAAAAATGTCATCAGCGCTTTTTAAAAATGCACAAAAGGAAGTTCAGGAGACATAGAGAAGAAGGACAGCTCTGAAAGTATGTTGAATTATATATATATATATATATATATATTTATATTTAAAAACAAGCTGTATATAATAGAGATTTTCATAGGTAATTCTCTTTTTATATTTGTTTATGGAAATGTTCTTTTTCTTCTCTCTCTTTTTCATACGTATGAAATTCAGAATAAAATATATATATATTTTGAGTTGTTGAATTGGTTTCAGCTGGACACAGAGAGAACCCTTCCTCTCTGCCCAAATTGGTAACCAAAGCATGTACTCCATGGCCAACATTGGTATTGAGTCTACAAAAAAGTGTTAACTATAGTTTCTGCCTTAGTGAGCTTTCAATTAAGCTAGGTAAAAAATACTAATATACATGAAAGATTAACAAAGCAGCACATATTAAAAGTCACAGAAATTCAGATTACCGTAGAAAGATTTGAGGTGGAAGACACAGGATTCAATTTTTAAAAAGCATTTGTGAAGTACCAACTATATAGAGGTCATTATGCTCGGTGATAGGAATTCAAAGACAAATCCTTTCCTAAGCTTACCGTCTTTTGGAACATAGAACATGTAGAAAGATGATTCCAGTGATACTGGCTGCTTGGCTGTTCCATGAATAAGACACTCCATCTTCAGGGTATTTTCTCAGGCTGTTCCCCTTGCCTGAAACACTTTCTCTCCTCTGCTCTGACTACTAAATTCCCTGGCTTAAACCCTACCAAAAATCCCACCTGCGGGGAAGCCTTCCTTAACTCCTCTTAATTCTAAGCGCCTTCTCTCTTTTAATGATTTCTTATGTATCCTGTATACAGCTTGCTTTTAATATACTTGTTGGAATGTTATCTCCCGCATTAGAATATAAGCACCTAGAAGACAGAGTATCTTTTGCTTCTTTTTGTGTCCCCAGTGTCTAGCACAGTGCCTAGCATGTACTGGCACTTAATAAATGTTGAGATATTAGATTTGGAGCCAGAGGACCTAGGATCACATCTCTGTTCTGCTGCTTATTACTTGTGTGACCTCAGGCTAGCTAATTAGTTTCTGTGAGTCTCTGTAAAATAAGGAATTAGTGTAGAAGACCTCACTGCATTTAAGGAATCTATGAAATACAAGACTATTTGAGGGGGGAAATAGCACTAACAGTAAGGGGATCAAAGTAGGAGATAC
This sequence comes from Sminthopsis crassicaudata, assembly GCF_048593235.1. NCBI lineage: Eukaryota > Metazoa > Chordata > Mammalia > Dasyuromorphia > Dasyuridae > Sminthopsis > Sminthopsis crassicaudata. Next base: position 100,196,746 of record NC_133620.1, on the reverse strand, counting down.
CTTAGTAGCATTATCTTAAAGAAAAAAAAGTGGATAAGCCAAAATAACCTGTATTGGAGGCTGGTTACATAAATGGTCAAGCTGCCCTGAGCCTCAATTTCATCATCTTTTAAAAGGAATAAATGCAATTAAATAACCTTCAAGGTCCTTTCCAGCTTCAATTATTTGTGTATGATTACTGATGGAGTCCCTCTGCCATTTCAGTGATTTTATCCTTTGTCCATTTATTAATGATAGTTGGGAACACTTCTGATTTCACTCTGCAGAAGACTAATCCCATGTCTTCAGATTTGATTTTTGTGTTGTTAACTCCTTTCTGCCATGTCATATTGAATAGTACTTCTTAAAACAATCCAAATTGGATGTCAAACATCTGAAGTTTTGATCTTTCTCTTCCTCATTTTTTTGGTGCCCCTTCTTCTGTCTGGACTGATGTGTCCTAAGAATTTTTTTTTTAATAAAACTTTGTGGAGCTCTTGTTTTTTAAAATAAAAATTTTCAGCAAAACTAGCACATAAAAAATCTGACATAAATATATGATATTCCATATCCATATTCTGTTCCCTCTGCAAATAAGAGCATGGGGAGGCCTGTGGGGTTAAAGGGAGGTGCCTTTTTATAAATCTTCTTTGAGGTCAAGTTTGGTCAATATAATTTTGCAGCATTTCAGTTTCAATTGTTTGTTATTCTTCCCATTTATATCATTGTAATCATTGTATATATTGTATTTCTGCCTTTATTTACTTCACTTTATATTGTTTCACATAATTCTTTTCATGCTTCTCTGTATTTATCACGTTTGTTATTTTCTTACAGTACATAACATTCCTTTACATTCACATACCACAATTTGTTTAGCCATTTCCCAACTGTTTCAATCTACTTTGTTTCTAATTTTTTGTTATTTTGAAATATTTTGGATATTATACTCCGTATCATTTTGTGTTTGTTTTTCTGGACTTTGCTGTGGGTGGTGGTGGTGCAGTGGATAGAGTATGGGCCTTGAGTCCAGAAGACCTGACTTCAAGTGACAATTACTAGCAGTGTGATCCTGAGCAAGTCATTTAAATCTCTGTTTGTCTCTGTTTTAAAATGAACTAGAGAAGAAAATGGCAAATCATCGCAGTATCTATGCTAAGAGAACTTTAAATGAGGTCATGAAGGATCCAACGTGACTAACCAACAATGAATGTTTTGGTTTAATGGAGCCTTTTTGCCATTGACTTCCCTGAATATATAACTAGCATTGGAATCTCTGCTATGAACATTTTAGTCACTTTCTTTGCATAATTCTAATTTGCTTTCCAGAACGTGCTTTCTACGGCTGGACCAACAGTGCATTAATGTACTGCCTTTCTAAAACCCTTCCAATATCGATTATTCACATCTTTTATCATCTTCGTCACATTGCTGGGTGAGAGATGAAACTTCTATGTTTTGATGAGCATTTCTCTTATTATTAGTGATTTGGCAGGTTTTCTCATAGGATTGTTAACACTTTATAATTCTTTAGAAAATTGTTCTTATCTTTTACCTACTTATTTATTCATAATTGGCTTGGGTAATGATGTATTTCTGGTAATATCTTATAAAAATCTAATAAAGCTATCTGATATCTTTATTGAGTATAATTAAGATGCTTAATTCTAGGGTTGAAGGAAAAGGGCCCCACCACATGGGAATTGTACATGGGATCATGGCTTTGAACATTTAAAGTTACAAGAAATCCCAGAGACCATTTGGTACAACTTCCTTCATTTTACAAGATGTGGAAACTGAGACCCAGGGAGGTTGTGATTTTTTCCAAGATCATAATATGATTTGAACCTTTGATGTAAAGTTAACCTTCTTTATACAAATCAAACTGCCTTTGCTCCCCTGCCAGCTGCTCTCCTTTCTGAGATCTTAGCTTCAGGACCAAGGTCTTCAAACATCTAAAGAGCTATCACAGGGATGATGGATTAGATTTTTTTCCTATTTGGCTCCAGAGAACAAAACTAGAGACCAATGGATAGAAGTTACAATGAGGCAGATTTCCCTTCAATATAACCTTTTAGAAAGAAAATTTTCTAACAATTAGGGCTGTCCGTCAAATAGATTGTCTTGATAAAGGCTGATCTCCCTGTGACTTTAAGCATTTAAGCAAAAATTTGATGTTTTCATGTCAAGGATGTTATATGAAAGATTCAGACATGAAATGATGACCGACTCTAAGACTCTTGACTGTTTACAGGTGATGAGTCTTCTGTCCTACCTCCAGGAAAGGGCCCTTCCAAAACTTACTTTACTTCTTGTTTGTAAATGTTTATTTACTTCTCCAGCTCTTTTTCAGATGAGGAAACTGTGACAAACAGGGTTAAGTGACCTACTCATTAAGTGTCTAGGGTTATATTTGAACTCAGTCTTCTGATTCCAGGCCCTGACCTTATCCATTGCAACATCTAGCTGTCCCAGTTTAGCAAATATTCTAATAACATATAGTTTTCACTCATTGGGAGTAAAAGATGATTTCATCACCTTTTTGTTTTGTAATTTTCTAATGCACTTATATAATATTCTGTTCATGTCTTATCTTCCTACTAAACTGCAGGTCAGGGTCTGTGTTTTATCTAAACTTTGTATTTCCCCTTGTCCTTAGCATAGTGTTCTCAGTAACTTCAGCATTTATTAAGCTCCTGCTATGTGCCAGGAACAGTTTACGCTCTGGAGATACAAAGAAATATAAAAACAATTTCTGCCTTCAAGGAGCATACCTTCTGCACACAGTAAATACTTACTGTTGAATTGCATTATATCAATACAGTTTTCAAGGTATGGCTTGGCTTGGATGTTTTTTCTCTCACGCCTAAGAGCTCAGGTCCAAGAGTCTCTAAGGAACAGGAAACAGTTTCCCTCTCTTCAGTGGTAAGTTGGATATTTCAAGCAAACATTCTCCTCTGTCTTTATTTTTATGAACATGGAATTTGCCTATAATATTTCCTTTTTTTTTTCATGCTCTTTCCTACTCCTCCCCAATATTACCAGCAATAAGATTGTGTATGCAGTAATAGTGACCTGAATTATTTTACTACTTATTTCCTTTTCTAAGAGGCACAACTAGAGCCGGCAGTCAAGACTTTGCCTCAGAGTGCCAAAATTTAAATGATGCCAAATGTCCTCCCAGTTCCCAACCCCATTATGGGTTAATTCTTCTCTTGTGGATCCTGCTTGGCTCACTTACCTTCTTAGTAGCTTCATGTATTCCTATATTTGGGTTTGTTTATGACCTTAGCTCTCCTGCTACTTTGCCTTGTGTCCCAAAGTCCAAGGCCTTTCTGAGCTTCCTCCCTCAATTAAATATGTCTTAAAAAGTTGATTAGAGTATGTCTATTATAATACCTGGATAATCAGACTTGCTAGTTACATCCCCAGCTTTCCTTAAGCCTGGCAGATGTGAGGGCTGCCAGGGCAGTTAGAATTAAAGAAATCTAATTGTGTTTTTTAAGGAATTATCATTGTGGCTTCTCATGCCTCTGTATCTGATTTTGGCCAACCAATAAATATTTATTGGGCATAGAGTAATTGCAGAGCACAGTTCTAGGCCTTATGAAAAAACCAAAGATAAACAAGATAGAGTCATTTCTCTCAAAAATCACTTATAGCAAATCTTAGGGAGATAACTGATAACAAATGACCTCTAAAAGTCTCCCAATTAAAAATTCCACAGGTCTATAGAGTTCTATATGTGAAATAATTCCAAATATTATGAAATTATGTGTAAAGACACATATGCCCAAGAGGTTCACAGGCTTTTGGAGTTGGAAGAGACCTCAGGGCATCTGATCAAATTTGAATGAGACCATCATGTCCCTGCTTGAACAAGAATCCTCACTCTAACCTACATGACCAGTAGACATCCAGCCTTTCCATTCTAGTAAGGGAAAACCCACTCCTTTCCAGGAACTTTTTTGGATATTTGTCAGGAAGTTTTTCCTTACGTTAAGCCAAGTCTATTTCTCTAAAACTTCCACCTACTGATTCCAGTCCTATCCTCTGGGGCCAAGTGAAAGCGGCCTAATTCTTCTTCCATAAGACAGACCTTCAGATACTTGATGACAGCTATCAAGTCTGGAGTGAAATCTTTTTTTTTTTTTTTTTAAATCCAGGATAAACATCTCCAGCTCACAGAATCAGAGACGGACATACAATCTCAGAATGTGTAGAGACCTCAGAGGCCATTTAGTTTAGCACATATCTGAAATAATAACAATAAACAGGTCATTGTTACTAAACATTACAGACAGATTATCTTTAAGGAGTCCTGACTTATTGATCAATGCAAGTTATGCAAGGAAATGGCACTTCCTGAGCAATACATTACTTCCAACTACACAAATTAAGGGCCTTCCAAATGCCCACAAAGGCACAGCCTAATGATCAGGATTGTCTGAGAGGTTCTTGCTCTCAAAATTTCAAAAACTAACCCAGGACAAATTCATGAATGATGAATGACTTCAAAAAACTCTTGCCTATTCTGCAAACAAACTATTTAGGACTGGGAACAGTATCATAGACATAATTGTTGTCCACAGTTGCTCAGATCTGACATTGATCTGTAAACATTTAAGGACAACACTTTTAACAGATGTCACCACACCAGATTCTCATAATTTCTAAGTTATGTGGAATAAAATTGTTTCAAAACATAAAAACCTAGCAGAAGGAAGCAAAATCAAGTGGAAACAGGATGAGATACACTGACCACCCCCGTCATCCTATCTGTTACCAGAGCTGTCCTGAGGATGCTTCCAGTGAGCCTGTAAAAAAATGAGGCATTTTGTACGCCTTTACATTTGGTAGCATCCCTAGATTTTGATTTAAAAATATTTTATTCATCTGTGCTGAACATTAAAGAGCAGGATAATCCAGGAGTCAGGAAAACCTGGTTGTCCTTTTCTGGACATTCTCTAACTTGTCGATATTTTGCCCCAAAGGTAGAATTATATGGAATCTGCCAGATGTGATCAGACTAGGACAGGACTAGACATTTTTCCTGGAGTCTGTGATTCCTTCAAATCTGACCTCAGACCTGAGTGACCTACTTAAACTTTGTTTCAATTTCCTTATCTAAAATGGAGATAATAATAATACAACTCTCTGGAGTTGTGATAAAGATCAAATAACCATAAAGCACTTAGCAGAATGCCTGGCACATGGTAGGCCCTATACAAATGTTAGCTATAATTATTATTTATTAAATGTCAAAATATTATATTTGGCTTGTCATTTCAGGTATTCTTTTGTAATTTGATCCTGTCATCCAGGAAGTTAGTTATCCCTCCCAGCTTCATGTCATCTGAAAGTTTGATCCTAGTGTGATGGAACATCCCAGTAATCTCTGCTGTTGGGTAGACTGTCGAGCTTTTAAGTTCTGATTTGTCATAGGATAAGCCAATCTATTATCCACACTTAAGTATAGCACCAGTCTGGTGACTCAGGGGTGGACAGGGCTACCAGGCTACCCGAGGGGGTAAACTTGTCTGGGTCAAAAATGGAGCAGTTCAAAAGATTTTGTGCCAATTAACAGTGAGATCAGACCTATTGAGTGACACCATGTTTGAAGCCTGGGCAACATGGGGGACCCCATCTCAATTTTATTTTTTTCATTCTGAGGAGAGAAAAGTCACTTTGAGCCATCAGAGAGGTCTTAACGGGGGACATGAAACTGAGGCTTCAAGGAAGGACAGGATTTGTATGGATAGAGAGGAGGGTGAAGGAGAAGGAAAGAGACTGCTTTTTTTTCACCTCTTCTTTTTTTTTATTATAACTTTTTATTGACAGTACATATGTGTAGGTAATTTTTTCCAACATTATCCCTTGCACTCACTTCTGTTCCGACTTTTCCCTTCCTTCCCTCCACCCCCTCCTCTAGATGACAGATAATCTTATACATGTTAAATATGTTATAGTATATCCTAGATACAATATATGTGTGCAGAACCAAATTTCTTGTTGCACAGGAAGAATTATATTCAGAAAGTAAAAAAATAATCTGGGAAGAAAAACAAAAATGCAAACAGTTTACACTCATTCCCCAGTGTTCCTTCTCTGGGTGTAGCAGATTCTGTCCATCATTGATCAATTGGAACTGAATTAGATCTTCTCTTTGTCGAAAATATCTACTTCCATCAGAATACATCCTCATACAGTATTGTTGTTGCAGTGTACAGCGATCTCCTGGTTCTATTCAACTCACTCAGCATCAGTTGATGTAAGTCTCTCCAAGCCTTGCTGTATTCATCCTGTTGGTCATTTCTTACAGAACAATAATATTCCATAACATTCATATACCTCAATTCATTCAGCCATTCTCCAATTGATGGGCATCCTTTCATTTTCCAGTTTCTAGCCACTACAAAAAAGGGCTGCCACAAACATTTTGGCACACACAAGTCCCTTTCCCTTCTTTAGTATTTCCTTGGGATATAAGCCCAGTAGTAGCACTGCTGGATCAAAGGGTGTGCACAGTTTGATAACTTTTTGGGCATAATTCCAGATTGCTCTCCAGAATGGCCAGATTAGTTCACAACACCACCAACAATGTATCAGTGTCCCAGTTTTCCCACATCCCCTCCAACATTCATTGTTATTTGTTCCTGTCATCTTAGCCAATCTGACAGGTGTGCAGTGGTATCTCAGAGTTGTCTTAATTTGCATTTCTCTGATTAATAGTGATTTGGAGCACTCTTTCATATGAGTGGAAATAGTTTCAATTTCATCATCTGAGAATTGTCTGTTCATATCCTTTGACCATTTATCGAAAGAGGCTGATTAACGGTGTGGCATTTGGAAGTCAGCATGGAGTTGGAGGATGGGGCAGAGAGCAGTTGTTGAGGGTGTGTGTATGTTTGTGTGTGTGTGTGTGTGTGGACATTAAGTCTGGAAAGGTAGGTTGGAGTCTAGATGAACTTGACAGACTTGTATATCAGGTTTAGGAGTGTGACCTTTGTGCCGTGGGCAATGGGGAGCCAGAGAAATGTTTGGAGTGGGTGTGACATTATTAAAGCACTTTTAGGTTGCTTATTTCATTTACAGCCTCTTTTCCCTCCAAGGTTGTCCTGTTTGGACTGGTTGTTTAGATTATAAAATATAACTTTTCTACTTAGTGATACAGGAGTCAGGAATGGAAAAGAATGTGATCAGTTCATTTTGCTAGAACTATATAAGAATGCTTAAGGATTATCTGGTCTCACCTCTTCATTTTTTAAACAGCTGACAAATGTGATGGGAAGTGACTTACCTAAGGTGACCCAAGCAGTAAGAAGTAACTTAGGATTTGTGTCTAGGTCTCCTGTATCCAAAATCTAGCAGGTCAAATGGCTTTTTCTTGTCTAGAGCTCCAAATGCAATATCTTTACTATTCTTTAGCTCTTCTTGTGACTTATTCTTCTCCCAATGAAGGCCTTAAAGCTCCTGGCAGCTCCATAGCCACCTCTGCTTTTCACTTTGGCATTTCATGCTTCCCATTACAAACCAAATTCTCCAGGATTACTAACAAGTGTGGCTCCACTTTCCCCTTTGGAACTCAGACACTTGTTCAGAATCCTTACCCTTTCCTTGTCTGCCAGAGAGGAAACCCTCTCAGCGGGGCCGTCTGTCAGATCTTCTCAAGCTGCCTGAGAAATGTGTGTTTGAGTTTAGGAGGTTCTGGGGCATTGGATTGTTCCCTCTATCCCTGCCACTGTCCCTAAAGAGTGATTTGGTTTCTTATCTTTCCCATCCCTCTCTTTTTTTTCCCACAAAAATGCCAGACCAATCTTTGTGGACGTGAATCTGTGGATACCTCCAGGGTCACTTTCTGGAAATCTGGACTAAGCAATACTTTCTAGCTCCCGGAGGAGACCTAGGCAGTCAGGTTGGGCTTAATTGGCTGTCCCTCGCCCATCTCCTGCACCTAGGACTCTGCTTTCCTTTCAATGGAGTGCTCTGCTTGCAGCTGGTGAAGTTTCAGGCTGGAATCTCCACTGAGCTGATGGCTAAGAGCTTGACTTGGGGGAGGGTGAATGAGGGACATCTCATTGAATCCCTCCCATGCAGCCAGCACCACCACCATCATCAAACCTGTTCTAGTTCTAGAGCCAGGGAGCATTTTCCTTTCTAAGGATCCTTTCTGTAGTTCCTCACTCACCAGCATCAAGCCTGTTCTAGAACCAGGAAAACATTTTCCTTTCTAAAGATCCTTTCGGTAGTTCCTCATTCACTCCTGGGATTGTTCTTTGGAAGGAAATGAATCATAGGACTTTGAGTAGGAAAGAACCTGAGAAATCATTGACGCCAATCCCCTCATTTTATAGATGAGGAAATAGTCCCTGAAATAACTTATTCAGAGTCATATAGATAGAATGTAGCAGAGCAGTGTTACATAGATTCTTTGGCTCCAGATTCTGTTCTTGTCTCCTCCTGCCCCTTTTCCCCAATCACTCCTTCAGAGCCCTTCTCTATGTCAGTCATAGTTAGATCTGGGTAGTGAAGCCCAAGAGTGTACCACTCTTAAAAAATGAAATATTTCTTAGGAGCCTTTAGGTGGTGAAAGTCCCTCATTGAGCCTCTGTCTCTGGGAACAGGAGATATAGGTTGAATTCCAGGGCTTTCTGAATGACCTTTGGAAAATAATCTCGCCTAAGTGAATCTGTTTCCTCACCCATAGAATGGAGATAACAAAATCTTTCCTGCCTCTCTCACAGGGCTGTCTTGTAAATCAAATATAATGCATTATATAGATGTCAGTTATTACATTAAAATCATTATTTTGAAAATTATTTCACAATTTGCAACTCCCAAAGTCAGAAATGACTCCAAGAAGTGCTGTAGTCCCTCCCCTTGTTTCCAGTTCAGTCCTGTGGGCTGCATATTAATTTAGTTTAAAAATGTAATTTTATCTATGTTTTATTGTATTTTTATTAAATATTTTCCAATTGTATTTTATTCTAGGTTGGCTATGCTATAGGCTATATGTTTGACATCTTTAGTCTAAAGCACAGATTGGGACAAGAGCTAAACCAGTTCACCTAGGTAAAAGCTCGTCTACCATTTTTCTTTTAGATACTGAAGACTTATGATGACTCGGGAGTCATAGGATCACAGATTTAGAAACACCTGAGCAGTGATCTTATCCAACCCCCTCTTTTTACACATGAGGAAACTAAAAAATTAGTTCTCCTAAGCTCACACAGAAAGAGTAAATAGCAGATTTTGTTAGGAACCTTCTTTTATACTTCTGGTGAAAACTAGGCTACCATTTTTCTTTTAGATGATGGAGTCTTATAGGGACTTGGGAGTCATAGGATCAAGATTTAGAGCTGAAAAGGACTTGAGTGGTGATCTTATCCAACCCCCTCTTTTTACACATGAGGAAACTAAAAAATTAGTTTTCCTGAGCTCACACAGAAAGAATAGCAGAAGGAAGATTTTTAACAAATAAAGCAATGTTACCATTGCACCACTACCTCCTGAATATGGGGGCAGCAGAGCTCTTGGGGGAGGTCACTAGGGATTCAGATACTTGGTGCCAAGCTTTGCTGGCATCCATTGAGATCCCCTTATCTGAGGTGGGCAGTAGCAGGGCTCTAGCAGACTGGGGCTATTCCCAGGGTGCCAGACAACCAGGCAGTTTTTAGATTTCTGCCTTCTCTCACAGAAAATACAAAAATGCAGCTGATTCCACGGGCCACCCAGAAAATGCCTGAATTTGCCAGCAATGTGACACCTGGCTTATTTAATCTCAGTTTGCTTCATGGCACCTGCCTCCCAGGCTTGTTGTGAGGATCAAATGAGATAATGTTTGTAAGGTTCTTGGTCCGGTACCTGGCACATAGTGGGCACTGCATAGATGTATTATCACTGTCATTATTTATTAGCCCTCCGTGGGACGCCCTCACTGCGGCCAGAGGGTACAATTTGTTTTGCCATCCAGGCCTCTCGGACCTTGCCGCTGGTGATCCACCCTAATTCTCTCCCTAGACAACCCGGGTGGTGATCGGCTTGGGGCCGGGCTGGACAGAGTTAAACATTTTCGGGGGACTATTTACTCCTGATCCTAAGTGACAGCTCGGGAGGGAGAATCACGTGGCTCTCAAATCCCCGCTGGGGGCCCATGAGCATGCCCAGCTGCCTCAGCCTGGGAAAGATGCTGGATCCTGCAGCAGCCACAACAGCATCCTCTCGCCGCGCCAGGGGCCCGCCGGGAGACAGAGATGACTGATTAGCCAGCCCTCTGAGCCTGAGCTCTGCTCTTCAGAAGGGAGGGGACTCCGGGGGCCGGGGGGTGGGGTGGGGGAGGAGGACCCTGGCTGGAGCTGAGCTGAAGCTGGAGCGAGCTTCAGGGAGGGGGGTTCTGGGATGCTTGGAGAGCTGTAAAGACTCATTCAGCGCGGACTCCCCCCTCAGAACCGGTGAGTGCGAGTCTGTTTTGATGCATTAAAAGGGAGGTGGCGTGTGTGTGTGTGTGTGTGTGTGTGTGTGTGTGTGTTGGGGGGGGGGCAGGACTGAGCTCTGAGTTGGGTTGGCAGCTAGTCCCTGGCAGGAGCGAACCGGACTGTTTGCACTGCGGTACATGCCACTTTGCCGGGTTCTCATCCCTGGCAGCTTTTCTTGGGGATCATGCTAATTATAGCTCCCTGGGGGAAGACACGATAAATATAGAAAGCTCTTAGGTGGAGGCGGGCTCTCAGGCTGGGAGCTTCCTGGGTCCTCGGCTGGGCCCTCCAAGGCTGGCTCAGGTGCCCGTTTTCTCCAGGCTGGGCCCGGTGCCCAGAGACCATTTCAAGCAGAGCCGGAGGTGACCCCCTCCAGCATTCGAGGGAGGGAATATCCCTCCTGCGACTTATTAATGCCAGGACCCAGGTCTCACGAATTCCCTCAACTGCCCTGATTTTTGAGGGGCTTGGGGTGGCTCCTGGCCACCTGACAACTGGGACTTGGGGTACAAGTAAAGGGATAGAGTTTACCTGATGAAGTCATGGGGTGCTGGTTGCAGCCTTGGGGTTCTCTGGGTGGGGAGACTGGAAGTGAAGGAGGGCTGTAAGGTGACAGGAGAAGGGATAGAAGGGAAGGGGAGAGAAGCCAAGAAGAAAGGGAAAGAGAAAAAAAAAGAGAGAGAAGAGGCTGCCAGAGGCTTTTTTATCCAGGGATCAGGAGACCCAGAGAAAGAAACAAAAAGGCTTATGGGAAAAGGGGAAAAGGCAAATCCCAGGATGCAAAAATAGAGAGGTATAGAATTTGGTAGAGTAAAAGGGAAGGTAGAGAAGACCTAGACTCCATAGCATTTGAAGGAGTCAGTCATAGGGCTTGCCAGGCCTTCCTAAATCCCCAGTGACTCTCTTTACCCTCATTGTCCATGGAAGAGGTGATGCTGGGAAGGGGATGGCTTGCCTGGTGCGGGGGATGGGAAATTTGGTTGACATGTGGATAGCAAGCAAGACTCTGGGGTCATTAGCAGCTTTAATGAGACTATTTTCCATGTGGGTTACCATGTATGACCTGTCCTAGAAAATTTGGGATTTGCACCTGTTATAGAAATCCCTAGACTATAGGATTTAGAGGCAGAACTCATGTTTCCTAGAGGCTGTGAAACATCTCTGCTAGGTAAGGGGAGGAGGGAAGGAAGAGAAGAATTTCTACTTTGTGTTACATAATCATTAGAGCTGCTGTGTTCCACCCCAGAGGCAACTGCATTTCAGTAACCACAGAGGCTCTGATGCCATTGGAGAGAAAATGAGGAGGTACCACTGAAATACAGTGGAAGCTCTTTGGCAGAAGCTGGGACAGACTATAGCCAACTGGGGATGGGGGGAGGGGGAAGGGGACTCCGATCACCCTAGCCAGCATCTCTAAATTAAACCTATATCTTGAGCCGATTTCTCTGTCTCGTCCCAACAGCACGTAATGCTGAACTGTGAATATAAATTGCTGAAAGTCCCGGGCTTTCCAGTCAGCAGAGATGTGATAAACGAGTTATTACTGAGGTGTAATTAATCCTGGCTGGTTATTACTCGAGTGCAAGACAATAGGGGCTTTGCTGCCAGGTTATGCTTTTTGCCTTTCTCCAATTGTAAGAAGGTGGAGTGAGCTCTGATTTTCTCTGCATGTCTGTCTGGCTTATTGAATTGGATCCATCCCTCTCAGTGTGAATGAAATAATTACAAAAGATGCTCATGTGTGAGAGCAGAGCTGCCAGCCGAGAAGGCAGCCTCTCTGCTCCCCATAGTATGGCTCCATTTCTTTCATGGGAGAGAGCCCATCCTTTTGATTGACCGTACCAGATGAAGCATTCAGCTTTGGGGCCCCAGAAAGAGTGAGGAAGGGGGGAAAGGTGGGAATCTGTTCAGAGCTGGAGCCTTCCCGGGAGGACTTCTCTTTGGAGAAGCAAAACAAAATACCCTGCATTTGCAGCAGGAGAATCTGGTGTTAGACCACAAGAAGCACTTCCCAACTTGCAGAAATGTGACCCTGTGGAGCTTGTAAGCAAAGGAGGTTGTAGAAGTTTTCTCTCTAGAGGTATCTTTTAAAAATAAGATTTTCTCTGTCTATATTGCATAACAGGTGATCCTGTCTTGAGTTAAGGAGATGGATGAAATGGCCTTTGCAGGGATCTTCTAAGATTAAAAAACATTTTGACAAAAAATCTAGGGAGAGAAGAATACAAGGGAATCTTTGCGGACAGGGCTGAGCCTAGAAAGAGATAAAAAAGTATTCCACAAGACTGCTTAGCAGCTCTTGCTCCATCCACCATTTCTGAATTCTTTCCCTGGCTGCTTAGGGGCAGTTAGATGAGACAAATAAAATCCTGTGCCTGGTGTCAAGAAGACCCGAGTTAAAATCCAGCCTGGGTCAGGTCACATAGTTTCTCCTAGCCTCAGTTTTTTCATCTGTGAAATGGAGATAATAATAGCACCTATCTCTCCTAAGGTGGTTGTGACAATCACTTGATTCTGAAGTGAATAACACACTATATAAATAAACGATTATTATTATTACTATCCTGGACTCCAGTTTGGCATGTTGCCATTTTCACTTGGCAAAATTATCCTTTCTCTAGAATTTTCTTTCCCAAGTTGAAACTTTAGGGCAGTGGGTGGTGCAATGGATAAAGCACCACATCTGGACTCAAGAAAACCTGAGTTCAAATCCAGCCTAAGACACTTGGCAAATCACTTAATTCTATTTGCCTCAGTTCCCTTATCTGTAAAATGAGTTAGAGAAGAAAATGCCAAACCACTCCAGCATTTCTTCCAAGAAAACCCCAAATGGGATCAAGAAGAGTCAGACATGACTGAAAATGACTGAACAACAAATCAAAGCTTCATAGTATTTCTTTAAGGACTTGCTTGCTCTCTTTATTCCAAAGTTGTAGCTAATCTTACCACTACTCTGGGCTAATGTGGTAACATGGATAGAGCTAGAAAGATTTAAGGTTCAAGTCCCAAAGGTCAAACATTAGCTGTGATCCCAGGCGTATCTTTTAATTTCGCAGTAACCTAGACATCCAGCAGTGTGTTGTTAAAAGTTTAACAACTAAGTCTTTGGGACTGGGGGATGGGCAGTGCATACAGGGCATACTTTAAAATTTTATCTGCATTATTCACATTTTCCTCATCCTTTCTTAAATCTATACAAGCAGCAAAACAATAAATCATTTTGATTTATAATGTTTGCTGATTTCTAAGACGTAAGTGCTCACACTGAAAATTTAACAACTGACTCTAGGGAGCTACCACTTTGAACTGGGTTCCCCATAACCCTGCCCAGGACATCCCTGTTGAAGAATATAAGTTGCAGAATAGTTACTAGTCTGCATTGGAAGAGCATGTTTCCTCATTGGGAATTCTCTATACCACTGAAATCATAGGTCTTGTTTTAAAAAAATGCATATAAAAAAAGAACATACAGGTCATCCCATCTCTAATTTTTTTTAAATTGTATTTTAATTTTTCTCTTACACTAGTACTTTTCTAATATATTCTACTTCTCCACAGAGCTCTTCCTTGTTTAAAAAGCAAACAAACAATAACCAACAACTTTAACAATACCAATTGATAGACCCACCACTTTTGACATTATATTCAATATGACAAACCTGTGGCCCCCCCACTTCTTCCAAAAAAGATTTTAGCCTCTATTCTCCAAGACTAGTCAAGAAGCATGTGGAATCACATGTAATTTTAGTAATATACCTGTGGAATCAGTGGAATCCTTAACTGAAAGGAGGATCATGTCATAAAAACCCACATGATACTGGGAGCCAAAAGAACTCCATTCTAGCCCTACTTCCTTCAAGGACAATGAGTATGACCCTGGACAAGTCATATGCACAGCCTCTCTGAGTCTCAGCTTCCTCATCTGTAAAATGGTATAATAATAACTGTCCTGTCTGCCTCCCAGGGTAAATTTGAGGGCCACCTAAAATAATGTATTTGAAAGTGATTTGAAAATTGTAAAGCAATCTCTGAACATGAGGGTCTATTTTTAAAGGGGGTGACTAATGATGGGAATTTCAGATACAGCAGTTGATCAGCAGGGAAGATATATTTTTGGGCAGACAGCTTCCTACTCTGTCTGTGAATAAAGGCAGCTCTAATTGTGATGATGACAGAGGGTGTCCCCAAAGTCTTAGAATTTTCATGGTGAAAGCTTACACTTGCACCAAGACTTTGGGGATGCCCTCAGTTCCTCCATAGCTGAAGCACTAAATGGGTTACAAAGAGCTTTTCTCACCACCACCCAGGGAGGGAGGGAATGTGAGTCTCCATTTTATGGGTGAAGAGACCAGGATTCAGAGAGGGGAATGAGCCCACTCTTACATGACTAGCAATGGATCAAACTGAGACTCAAACCCCCTTCTTCTAATCCTCTTTTGGTGACAGAAGAGCATTGATCACAGAAGCAGGAGATTGGGAACTGGAAAGAGCTTCAGAGAACGCTGAGATCAGCCCCTTTATTTTATTTTATTTTATTATTTTTTTAAATGAATGAATGGAAAAGTATTTATTAAGTTTCTATGCCAATCACTGTATTAAGAGTTAGGAATGCAATACAAAAGCAAAAAGACAGCCTATCTTCATAGAGATTATAGTGTAATGAGGGAGAGAACACACAGAGTTGTGATGCAGCCCCTTTATTTTAGAGGCAGTGGGACAGCACAGCTGGACTTGGAGTTAGGGAAATAAGTTCAGATCTTGCTTCAAACACTTACTATTTGTGTGTGACTCTGAGCATATGAATCACTTAGCCTTCCTAGACTCAGTTTCCTCCTTTGTAAAATGGGGTTCATAATAGCACCTACCTTATGGGGTTGTGATGAGAATATCTAATAATTGTTGTGAGATTTGTAAAGCTCTATGCATATCTTAAAGGGAAGCTAAGTGGTGCAGTGGATATGTAACCATAGGTAAGTCACTTTACTCTGTTTGCCTCAGTTTTCTCATCTGTAAAATGAACTGGAGAAAGAAATAGCAAATCACACCACTATCTCTGCCAATAAAACCACTAGTAAGTGTCATATATCTGAGGTTAGATTTGAATTCAAGTCCTCCTGACTCCAGGACTGATTTTCTCACCTCTATGATTGCTGCAGACTTCTGAATGATCTTCTTCAGGTCATCTCTGCCATCCTCTATGCGCTGCGAGGGGATTTTCCTGATGTACAGATCAGCCCGTGGTACTTTCACGCTTAATAAACTACGATGATTCTTCTTTGCTCTAGGATCAAAAACTCTCTTGTTTTAACTTTCACATCCAAATACAACCTGGTCACAAACCATATTTTTACTTTCATTGTATATTAGTCTGACTACTACCCTGAGTGATCCAGCTGAACTGTCCTCCTGTCTTCTCTCAGATGTGATACCCCATTTCCCTTCTCTGCACTTTTGTACTAGCTGTACCTCATGCCTGATGCACATCTCTTCATCTGCCTCATAGAATCCATCTCTTCATAGCTCAAGAGTCATGTGCAGCCTTCTCTGATCTCTATCAGTCAGTATTCGTCCTCTCAGACAATCTGAGATCGAACTACTTTGTATTTATTCTGTATGTGCTTTTTAGGGAATCCTTTTCTTTCTCATTAACATATATGCTTCTTGCAAGAAGAAATTAATTCATTCTTTGATTTATATGCCCAGCCCCTACCACATTGTCTGTACATAGTGATATTAATGATGATAAGGATAATAATAGCTGTGATTTGTATAGAGCTTTAAGGTTTCACAAAACAGATACTTGGGAAGTAGATATTGGAGGCAGCTAGATAGTGCAGTGGATAGAGCATCAGCTCTGAAGTTAGGAGGACCCGAGTTTAAATTTGATCTCAGACACTTAACACTTCCTAGCTGTGTGACCCCAGCCTCAAAAAAAAAAAGATATTAAAGGAGGTAGATAATATTATTATCCACATTCTACAGACGAAGAAATAGAGGCAACTAAACTAAGGTTTTCTGACTCTAGGTCTAATGCTCCATTCCTTTGCCACCTGGTTGCCTTCATAAATGCTTGTTGATTGAGTTTTCATGCCATAGGTGAAAACTCTTTGAAAAGTATAAATAGGGGCACTAGATAGCATAGTGTATAGAACACAAACCTTATAGTCAGGAAGATCTGAATTCAAATTCAGCTTCAGACACTGTATCCTTTCTAGCTGTGTGACCCTGAGTAAGTCACCTAACCCTAATTGCCTCAAAAAAAAAAAAAAAAAAAAAAAAAAAAAAAAAAGAATTGTCCAGGTCAGTGCAAGAAAGGCCAGTGACTCCCTATTACCTCCAAGATCAAATATAAAATCCTGTTTGGCATTTAAAAGAGTCTTCACAACCTGACTTCTTCCTACCTTTCCCATATTTTTATATTTTACTTCAAGTATGTTTCCTCCACAAAACATGCTATCTGCCTTTTCATTGGCTGTCCCTACCTTGCTTAAAACCTGCTTCTTTCTCCCTCCAGCTTCCTGAGAACTTCTTCTGAGCTCTTGTTCAGGATGCTTTCTCCTTAAGTATTGCTTTGTAATAAGGGGGAGTGGAAAAATGATCATTATCTGTCCAGTCATTTTCAGTCATGACCTCATTTGGGATTTTCTTGGCAGAGTGATTTGCCATTTCCTTCTTCAGCTCATTTTACAGATGAGGAAACTGAGGCAAATCAGAATTAAGTGACCTGCCCAGGGTTACATAACTAGTGTCTGAGGCTGGATTTGAATTCAGGGCTTCCTGATTCCAGGCCAGAAGCTCTATCTACAGTCCTGACTTAGGAATGTCCTGACAAGGAATCCCCTCTTTAATATTCCTGTGATCTTGCTGCCTCCCATGATAATTTTCTCTTTGCCTCCCTCTCAATAGAGGCAGTAATTTCTATTTGTGGGTAACTTTAATCATCAAAAGTTTAATTTTAATTTTCCTCATGTTGATTCAAAATCTCTGCTCCAATCCAGGCCTAGGACAAACTATCTCCTTGGCAGAGAGTATAAAGATCCGGTTTTGGTCCTCAGGGAGGTTACAATCTGAAAAGAAAATGAGATTCACATTTTTAAAGGCTTGGAACTATGAGTTCATAGTTGAACCTGTAGTATCCGTGCTCCACAGTAGCACTGTTGTATGAAGCATCAAATACTCCAGAGTCTCCTCTGTTTGGTTTTAGGCCACATTATAGAATTGAGTTGTTCAATATTATATTTTGGCTAAGTACCTGTTAAGATGACATGTGCCTGTAGTCTGTCAGAGAATGCTGGTGGGGTATTGGAAAGTGCAGTGGTTCTGGATCAGAATTTTGATGTGGCCTGGGCCTTGATTTCCCCCTTTGTCAAATAAGAAGGCTGGAGTCAGTGTTCTTTAAGGTCCTTCCTAGCTCTAAAATTCTTTGGTTTTATGACCTAGGGAAGGTAGCCTGAATGAAAACATCACTAGAGAGGGTTATGAAAGGAGGTATTTGTGTTTGTATACTGGGGAATGTATCTGTATATAATGAGCAGACCGAGTCACATGGATGAGTCCCTCAATTTCTTTGGATCTTAATGTCTTAGTCTGTAAAATGAAGGTTCTAGAATATTTGATTTTAAGTGCCTCCATTGGACTGTAAGCAACTTGAAAACAAGGATTATCTTTTGCCTTTTTTGTATCCCCAGTACTTAGTACAGTGCCTACCTAATAAATGTTAATTAAATGAATGACTATACATTTCTAACATCTCTGCTGGTTCCAATATTCTGTGATTCTGTAAATGTACTTATCCTTATTCATATATATCAATTAGGCTTGTATGCATGTAATGATAATTGTTTAAATCTTGCTTTGAAGTTAACAAAACAACAAATGTGTAATTATTTATATAATCTCTTTATGTAATTTTATTGAAAGATCAGGATTCAAACCTAACCTTTGCCACTTAGCCTGTACAACATTGGACAAATTTCTTCACCTCTGAGTTTGATCAAATATATAATGAACAGTTTGGAGTAGGTGACCTCTAAGGCTCCATATTTTTGATTCTATAATCCTCCTAACAGCCCTTTAAAGTAAGATACCAGAGGTACTATCTCCATTTTTTCAAATGAGGAAATTAAGGCTGAGTAGTCACTTGGCTAGTAAAAGATCAGAGATGGAATTTGAACCCAGATCTATAAAAATTACAAGTCCAGTACAAAATGTGCTTTCCCCCCCCTCTTCCTTCCTTCCTTCTTTCCTTCCTCCCTTCCTTCCTTCCTTCCTCCCTCCTCCCTTCTTTATTTCTTTCCTTCCTCCCCTCCCTCCTTCCTTCCCTCACTCCCTCTTCTCTTCCCTCCCTCCCTCCTTCCTTCCTTCCTCCTTTCTTCCTTCCTTCCCTCCCTCCATTCCTTCCTTCCTTCCCTCCTTTCTTCCTCCCTTTCTTATTTCCTTTCTTCCTTTCCTTCCTTCCTTATTTCCTTTCTTCCTTTCCTCCCTCCTTCCTTCCTTCCCTCCCTTCCTTATTTCCTTCCCTCCTTCCCTCCCTCCTTCTTTCCTTCCCTCCTTCTTCCCTCCCTCCCTTCCTTCCTCCCTTCCTTCCCTCCTTCTTCCCTCCCTCCCTCCCTCCTCCCTTCCTTCTTTCCTTCCTTCCTTCCTTCTTTCCTTCCCTCCTTTTTCCCTCCCTCCCTCCTCCCTTCCTTATTTCTTTCCTTCCTCCCCTCCTTCCTTCCTTCCCTCCCTCCTTCCTCCCTTCCTTATTTCCTTCCTTCCTCCCCTCCCTCCTTTCCCTCCCTCCTTCCTTCCCTCCCTCCTTCCTTCCTCCTTTCCTTTTTTCCTTCCTCCTTCCTTCCTTCCCTCCCTCCCTCCTTCCTTCCTTCCCTCCTTCCTTCCCTTCCTCCTTCCTTCCTTCCCTCCTTCCTCCCTTCCTTATTTCCTTCCTTCCTCCCCTCCCTCCTTCTTCCCTCCCTCCCTCCTTCTTTCCCTCCCTCCTTCCTTCCTCCCTTCCTTTCTTCCTTCCCTCCTCCCTTCCTTCTTTCCTTCCCTCCTTTCTCCCTCCCTCCCTCCCTCCTCCCTTCCTTATTTCTTTCCTTCCTCCCCTCCTTCCTTCCTTCCCTCCCCCCCTTCCTTCTTTCCCTCCCTTCTTCCTTCCTCGCTTCTTTTCTTTAAAAGCACAATAAAACATGGGTTCTTAGGAGGGAAGCAGGAGAAGAATGAAGAGGATTAGTGGTGACAAAGTAATCCAGAAAGGCTTCCTAGGGGACAGATGTTTGGAGCAGTACTGGCAAATACTGAGCAATCAGGATGAGCAGAAAGAAGTAGAAAGAGTCGGCTGCTTGCTTCTCTTTTCCATAGGCCAGGCTTAGAGGGTCTGTCTCACAGGAAGCTAACATCTTAAGAGGTGGTTCAGTGACAATAGGGAATTTAGTTCTCTCATTCATGTAGACCCCCAGCTTGGGCCAATCCTGCCGGGAACTTCCCAGCTGCTCAGTAGCTTGGTTGGTCCCCTGACCTTCCTTAAGCAAGACAGCCTGGCGGCCATGCTGGGTTGTCATAGTAACTGGCAGCCACCCAGCTGGGTTGCCATGGTAACCAAAGAGAAGATGTAGAGGGGGGGGTCAGCTAGGGGAATCAGCCTTAGAATTAAAAGAACCAATGAAGGATTAAGGAAGGGAGAAAAGGGGTTTTGGGGGGAAGGGGAGGACAGAGAAGTCCCTGATCTTCTGATCATCCCATCTTCTAGCTCTCTTCCCTTTTCTCTTTAGGGATCAAGAGAATCAGGGAGACAGGTAGGGAAGAATTCATTTTGGGGTTCCTGCTGGTAAGAGTGCGTATGGTCAAAAGTGGCTGGGGTTTGGGAGCATAGTTCAGGATGGAGCGTCTTAGACACAATAAAAATAACACTTATTGGCCAGTCTTCAGAGGGTTTATTTTCAGGCACCTGCAGCCCGGCCCTGTGGTACACAGAACTAGCTGGTAGAAGGCAACTGGGACGGGTGGAAGACAGCCAAGAGGGCAAAGCTGCCCTCTGCCTTCAGGGGGTTTGCAATTTCAGTTTAGCTGGCGGCTCCCAGCACAGTACAATGGATAGGGCAGCGACGGGAAGTCTGGGTTCAAATGCCACCCACCTTGCTCATACATGCTAGCTGTGTGGCTCTGAGTGAGTCATTTAACCTCGCTGTGCCTCAGTTTCTTCATCTGTAAAATCAGGAGTTGAAACTGATAATCTCTAAGGTCCCTCTTCCCCTAAATCTCTGATTATATTAGCCAAGAGTAGAGGACAGATGAGCTCATAAGCAGCTCTCATGGCTATCCCCCACTTTCCCCTAGCAGACAGCCTTTTAAAGTCAAGGTTGACATCATAGAAATAAATATATTGATACACTGAAAACTCTTCAAGGACAGGGTTTGTTTCCCCAATTTTTTATCTCCTCAGCACCTAGCACAGTGGCTGGTATACAATAGGTGTTTAATTAATGGTGATTGGTTTAGAATTGAAAGGGACCTTAGCAACCATGTGATCTAACCTTCAATTTTACAGACAAGGAAACTGAGGCTTGGAAGGGAGTAGAGAAGTGTCTCAGCTAAGACCACACAGCCAGCTTGCAGGTGAGCTGAGATTTGAACCAAATCCTTTCCTACCAAACCCACCAATTTTTTTTTTTTTTTTGAGATACCACATTATCTTCTTTATATCTCATTACACCGCTCTGTATCCAAACAACATCAGATACATGTCATACAAAGGATTAGCTCTGAATAATTACACGCTGAGTGAAAGATGAATTAATGGATTCACCAGTCTTATTTTCACCAGAGGGAAGGGTGATTGGATGTCCTTACATTAACAGGGGAAGGTTTGAATTCTGAGATGTTGAATGATTTGTCCAAGTCACCTAAAGGTGCATGGTGGGGACAGACCTGAGTGCCCGGCCCCGTTCTTTTGCTAAAATGGGAACCTAAGTATTAAGTGTATTCACAGTGTGTGTATCGGACTGGCTGTCTTGGCTCTAGAATCAGAACAGGTTTTTCTGGTTGTGGAGGGGGATTGGAGGAAGGCAAGCAGGAATAGCACTCACTGTAGCTTATGTGTAGAATCCTAAGGCCTTGCCTGGGGGCATCAGGCCCTTGGGAGAAACTCTTGTTTTAGAAACCTTAAATTCTACTCCCTGTGTAACCATACTTGATTATATGAATATTGTCACAGGGATGAGAGTCAAGGCCATGCAGAGGGTACAGCAAGTGTGGAGATGGCTGTTCCCTTTGGGGAAGAGGGGTTATTGGCTTAAAGTCGTAGTTATTGCTGAATACCTGAGTTTGAGAAGATGGGGGAGAGAGATAAATGAGCTTACCTTCTTCTGTACACTAAGGAGTATACAGCTAATCATGGGGGGAAAGCACCAGAAGTGGGTAGGTAGGGGGAAATAATGGCAAACAGGATTTTATGTTTTATTTTGGGGGTAATAGGAAGCCACTGAGAATTTACTCCCTTTGGCAGTTGAACAGAGGCTTGAGGCAGGGAGAAGGACCAGAGAACCAGAAAGCATTTTTTTATTTTATTTTTTTTTGCTGAGGCAATTGGGGTTAGGTGACTTGCCCAGGGTCACACAGCCAGGAAGTGTTAAGTGTCTGAGATCAGATTTGAACTCAGATTCTCCTGAATTCAGGGCTGGTACTCGTATCCAGTGCGCTCCCTAGCTGCCCCAGAAAGAACTTGCAACAGTTTTGACATGAAGTGGGCTTTCATTAGGGTGGAGGCAATATAATGTGGAGAGAAGAAAAGGCTGAACTTGACAATAAATTAGATGGGTGAGATGCTGGTGAATCACTGAAATCGTGGGCCTGGTAGACTTGGAGGATAGGAATGGGAATGGGAAAATTTGGGAAGAGGAGATAATAAGATTTGTTTTGGATGTGTAGGGTTTGAGATGCCTAAAAGAGACCCAGTTCAAGATATCTGGAAGGCTGTTGGTGATGTGCGTTTTTAGATCCAAAGAGAGCTTAGAATGGATATAATGATCTGGGAATCTTTTGCTCTGATTTTCTCTCCCAACATAATTTATAAAACAATGTGTATTAAAAATAAACTAAACAAAAGAAAAAAAAAAGAAAATTAGGGAGAGAAGGGAGACGATTAAAGAGGCAGTCTTCTGAGATGGGATGAAGGGTACATGTAAATGGGCCTGTCTTGGCAAGGAGAAGGGTTATCTCATTATCAGAGATCAAAGAAAGAGGAAAGAAGAAGAAAATGGGTAATGTCAAACAAGGCATTTTAAGATGAAGAGAAAAGAAGAAGAGGGAGGTCATGATGAACAATCTGAATTACAAGTTACTATTTTGTATTTAAATATCTGTCAGTAAATATTATGAGTCTTTTTCATGGCAAAAAACAGAGATTACTATTAGAGAAATGCAAAAAATTGATCTGGGAATGATTTGTATAGATATGGTAATTGGGAGCTGATGAGATTACTTAAAAGGATGATATAGAGTTAGAAGAAAAAAGAGCTGGGTTCCCCCCTAGAACCTTGGGGGACACACTTGGTTAGTGGGGGTGAACAGGATGCAGTTCCAGCAAGTCAACTTTGGGCCAGAAGGATGGGTCAAACAGGCAAGAAAAGTGTCATAAAAGCCTAGAGAGGAGAGAATAGGCATCCAATTGAAGATGGTGATTGATAATGTCAAAAGCTGTAGAGAAGTCAAGGAGGATGGGCAATGAGAAAAGACCAGTAGATTGAGCAATGAAGAGATTATTGATAACTTTGGAGAAGGCAGTTTCTATTGGGTGATGGAATTAAAAGCTAGATTGAAGAGAGTTTGGAAGGGAGTGAGAGTAGAGGAAGTGAAGGTAGCTCATTTTGAAACCCTTCTAAAAAGTTTAGTCCAGAAGGAGAGATATAAATTGGTATCATTGGATAAGTAAGGTTTTGTTTTGTATTAAGTATGGGGAGACATGGATGTGTTAATAGGCAGTAGCCAAGAGAGATTGCAAATTGAATAATAAAGATGATAGAGTAAAGAATCTTCTGAAATTGAATCAAGGGTGAATTTAGTGAAATTGGCCTTGACAAAAAGGAAGGTTACCTTTCTGTATGAAGGAGACTGTGGAGGAAGATTTCTGAGTGATGTGAGATATGAGATGGAAGAAGAGGGAGCTCTTGATAAATGGCCTCAGTGTGTGTGTGTGTGTGTGTGTGTGTGTGTGTGTGTGTGTGTGTGTGTTTTGTGTGAAGTTTGAAATGAGGTCCTCAACTGAGGGGGTAAGGGAAGGTGTATTAATGGAGATTTTGAGGATGTAAAGATTGGAAGAGACAACTATGGTGAATTGATTGAGGAAGGATGGAATGATTTTCTGATGACTAATTTACTTCAAATGCAGATTTGTAGTTAGACCCAATCAATGATATGACTCTAAATCCACTTGGCTGCATCTGAATAGGAGGAAACAAGGGAGATAGTGGGAGTGATCCAGGATTGGGTTTGACAAATTGTTCAGTAATATAACACAGGGGCCAAATGGTGGAGAGTGGAGAGTAGAACTTATCAGGATTATCAGAATTTATCCGGAGGTTGAGATGGAGAGGGGAGGAGAACACCGCCAGCAATAGAGGTGTTGTTGTAGGGAAAGGGAAATGATAAAAGATTATTATCAGGTAAAGGATAGACTCTATTATTATCTCTTCCTCCCTACTCCACCCCCAAAGCTTTTAAAGTATCTCTCTTGAGATGATGAGTTGGAAGGATGAAATAAGTTGTTAGGATTCTTACAAGGTGCTAAGTCACTGGAACGGATAGAGACAATAATTATCTAATTTAGCATGGTTCAGTATGAATGATCTGACCCTACAAGGAGATGTTATGGGCCAGAACTTGAGACTAAGTGGAATTGAGGAGACAATGGTTACATCTAGTTTAGCATTGATTTAATCCTACAACAAATAATGGTTTCCTTCTTATATAATGATTGGAGTATACTCAGTGTGGGACATCTAAGCCAGAAGCTCTCAGAACTTTAGGAGAACTTCAGGGAACTTTGGGAGATTCGCAACTAGGATTGACTTCTGGGAAACCCACAATCCCACACTCTTGGAGGCAGAGTCATTCCCAGGTCTACCTTTGTGCGGGCTGGAGACATTTGGACAAGAGCTCTCAGGAACCAAGGAGAGAGGAAGGCCTCCAGAAAACTAGCTGAGCCCCAAGTGAAGGAGATGAGATTTTGGAAGAGACAATAAAGGATCTGCACTTTAACTCCTGGCTGGATTTGGTGATTATTGACTGAACTGAAACGAAGGCTGCCTCCAGAAGCTCCCCAAGAAACCTGCTCCCAGAGAGCATTACAATTTAGAGAAGAGAACATTTCAATAAGTTAATAATAGAAACTGATATTCAAATAGAGCTGGAAGGTTTGCAACAATAAACCAATGAATTAAGTAGTACTAAGGTCTACATTGAGATGAATCCCCATTTGTAGAGATGAGGAGATAGGACCTCCATGATAACAATGATCCTTTTGGAGAAGGAAGTGAACAAGAACAATGAAAAAACTACCCTGGTGGGGAACAAAGAGCAAAGGCACAGGGGTTCATTCAGACTCCTGGATTACATTGGGTTTGGAGTTAAAGCACCCAATCTTGCTTTTTATTTTGTGTGTGACTTTAGATAAGTCCCAGTTTTCTGGCCCCTAGTTTCTTTATCTGCAAAATGAAAGAGTTGATGTTTTTCTTATCTGTGACCCCCTCAGCATGACTCCCTCCTTTAAACTTGCCATAGACTTTGCCCTGGAGGAATCAGGGGAGGTGTTTCATAGCCAATAGATGCTTTCATTCAGGTTGGGTGCTGAAGCCTATTCATTCACTTATTATTCCAGCTCACTTATTAGTGTTGAAAAGCTGCTGCTCATTACACATATATAACTCATATCAAATTGCTCACCATCTTAGGGAGGGAGGAAATTTAGAACTCAAAAAATTTTTAAAGAGTTTTAATTTTCAAAAGATATGCATGGAAAACATTCAACAGTCAACAATCTTGTATTTCAATTTCCCCCTCCTTCCCCCACCCCCTTCTCTAGATAGCAAATAATCCAATATATGTTAAATATGGTAAAAGTATATGTTAAATACAATATATGCATA
Organism: Sminthopsis crassicaudata; assembly: GCF_048593235.1. Lineage (NCBI taxonomy): Eukaryota > Metazoa > Chordata > Mammalia > Dasyuromorphia > Dasyuridae > Sminthopsis > Sminthopsis crassicaudata. The sequence continues at coordinate 100,171,173 of NC_133620.1, read as the reverse complement.
CATATTTATACAATTATCTTGCTGTACAAGAAAAATGAGATCAAAAAGGAAAAAAAAAGAGAAAGAAAACAAAATGCAAGCAAACAACAAAAAGAGTGAAAATGCTATGTTGTGTCCACACTCAATTCCCATAGTCCTCTCTTTGGGTGCAGGTGGTTCTCTTTATCACAAGATCATTGGAACTGGCCTGAACCATCTGATTGTTAAAAACGTCTATCAGAATTGACCATTTTATAATCTTTTTTTGTCATATACAATGATCTCCTGTTTCTGCTCATTTCACTCAGCATCAGTTCATGGAAGTCTCTCCAGACCTCTCTGAAATCATCCTCCTGATCATTTCTTACAAAGCAATAATATTCCATGACATTTATATACCATAATTTAGTCGACCATTCTCCAATCGATGGGCATCCACTCAGTTTCCAGTTTCTTGACACTACAAAAAGGGCTGCCACAAACATTTTTATACATGTGGGTCCCTTTCCCTCCTTTATGGTTTCTTTGGGATACAAGTTTAGTAGAATTACTGCTGGGACAAAGTTTGATAGTCCTAGTTCCAGATTGCTCTCCAGAGTGGTTGGATCACTTCACAACTCCACCAACAATGTATGAGTGTCCCAGTTTTCCCACATCCCCTCCAACATTCATCATTGTCTTTTCCTGTCATCTTAGCCAGTCTGAGAGGTGTGTAGTGGTACCTCAGAATTGTCTTAATTTGCATCAGATTTTTAAAAATAGATGTTAAAAGTTGTCTTCACATGTAATTGGAAAAAATAAAATGCTATTAGAAAAAGAAAAATTGCTGCTACATTTTGGCTGTCATCACACTCTAAAGGACTATATCAATTGGTGAGAATGTGTTTTAGTGACTTAAGAATTTAATGCTTTATTGAATGCATGAATGAATGAATTCTTTAATAGAGGTGGAGAATTGGATTATATGTGGAATCATAACACTTTAGACCAGAAATGTAGGTGTTCTGAGTTCTAATCCTAGCCTTCCCTGACACTGACTAATTAGGACTTTGCACAAGTTCCTCGATCTTTTTGTGCCTTAGTTTCCTCATTTGTAAGTTGGGGATAAAAATAGCTCCTGCCTCATAGGGTCATTGTGAAGATTAAATGAGATAATATTTGTAAACCACTTTGAAATCCTTAAACTGATTTATAAATGCTAAATATTGTTTCTATATACAATGTAATATAATGTAATAAATGCTAGTTATTATCCACAAGCTACCTCTTACTGGGTAATCCAGCCCAGAAGCAGCAGATGACAGTCCTCTCTCCCGCTGCCTCTGGACTGGCAGGATTCCCCCAGCTCTCTTGGCCTCCTCCAGACTCAAATTATATGATATTTGAAGGTTTGTGAAGCACTTGCCCTCCCAATAACCCCATGAAAAAGGTAACATGATGTTTATTATTTTTATTTTATAGGCAAGAAAACTGAAGCTCAGGGAACTTAAACAAGCTACTTTATGAGCCCCAGAGAACTTGGGCTTTGCTAGGGCAATACTAATACTAGTTCTTGTTTATATCACCTTTATGACAATCTTGTGCAGTAGTGCAAAAAGTATAACTTCTACATTAAATGTGGGGAAACTGAAGCAGAGGAGCATCAAATGACTTTCCCAATGTCACTCAGCTATTAAGTGGGGGCAGCTGGGATTTTAACCCCATGCCTCCAAAGTCCAGTGCTTTTCTATGACTGACCTCTTCTTTCAATTCCAAGATCAAGGTCAGATTTTCCAAAACAATCTATATTTGCAAGTGGACTTTATTCAGTGCCAGACGTAAATTTTGAAAAATCTGAATTGGATTTCTAGCCCTTAGGAAGGTGAATATGGACAAGCATCTCACTTTGGTCCTTACTCTATAGCTGTGTGACTGTGAGCAAATGAGTTAATCCATTTCTGGACTTCAACGTCCTTTTGTATTAAATGAGGAAGGTTGGAATTAATAGTTCTTAAGGACCCCTCCAGCTATCAATCTATGACTTTATGAAAACTTAAGCCTCCATTTCTTTATCTGTAAAATGAGTCTATAATACCCACATTCCCTTCTTCACAGAATTGGAATCATCAGTCAACAAATCAATAAACATTTATGAAGCTCCTACCAGACCTTGGCATAGGAGACACTCCAATGAAGAAACTCCCTCTCCCAATGCGATTGTTCTGTAATTTATAGTCTCATGTATGTGGTCATTCTTTCCTGGACTCATTCCTTACTTTCTGGTCTTCAAAACGATTCTGCCTTTCCTGCTGGCTTCTCCTAGAATTTCTCTCTGGACCTGGGGCCTCTTGTTGGACTAGCCAGACATCTTGGGGGCCGCTCATCCTGGAATAGCATTCTATGAGGCCCATTCCTCCTCCTCCTCCTACTGGTGAATTCCTCCTGAAGCATCCATTTTTGAAGGGTCCAGGGTCAAGCCGGCCTTTATCATCTTTCTAGCCCTGATTTAATGGAATTCTATTAGGCAGAGGGGTTTGGGTACCTTCAGACTCCATTCTCCCTTCCCCGCATTTTGGTGCTATTGTTGTTGTTTTGTATGTTGTCTTCCCTCGTTGAAATGTAAGCTCCTTGAGGACAGGTACTGCCTTTCATTTTGCTTGTATTTGTATCCTCCCCTCCATCCCCATGCGGCACATATTAAATGCTTAATTAATGTTTGTTTCCTTCCTTCCTTAGAGAGTTATTGACTGGGAACACAGACAGGTTGAATCACTTACCCAGGGTTACACAGGCAGGACACAGTAGAGGTAAACGCAAGCCTTCCTGAATCTGAGGGTGGTTCTTTATCCATCATCCCACTGGACTCTGCTGGTAGAGGTGAACTGTTGACTTCAGAAGATCCCTGACTACCTTTCCCTGTGCCTCCAATCCCACAGCCTAATTTGGCCCCATCTTCTAGCTTCAGGGTGCCTCTGGCTCACTGCTGCAGGGCAGACATAGGTGAAGCAAAACCCTTGGGGTCCAATTAAATATTTCACACCTGTCCTCCTTGCAGGAAATGAGTCCCTTTCCCTCAGGGAAGTGTTTTATGCAAAGTTCACCTACATTTTTTTTTAAACAATCTTACCTCATAATAATATATAGTATTTTTCTTTATATACACCTATAAATATGCATATGTTATATAACACATACAAATACATTTTTAGGTAGCATATATAAATGCATGCATGTTATATAGCACTAAATATATAAATATAGGTATATCATACAACCTATAACAACACATGAATGTGTATGCTACAATCTATACATATAAACATATGTTATATAACACAAATATATAATGAACACATGTATGTTATATGTATAGATACATGTATATTATATATTCATGTTACATACAACCACATATATGTATATCTCATAATATAGAATGTGCATATTTTATATGTATGTATAAAGTAAGGAATAAAGCTCCCCCGCCCCAATACAAGACAAAGAGCATTTCATTATGTAGTATTTCTGGATGTAATAGTCCAGTAGTCTGATTCAAATATTATTGGGTATATTTTTATACTAATCTTCCAGAGGCTTAAATTTAGGCCTGGAAGAGACCTTAGCTCCAACCCTTGTTTTTAGGAATACAGGGAATCACATAAGTAGTAAGTGACTAGTCTGGAATTTGAATTATGAACCTCTAACTATTAGTCCAATGCTCCATTGCATCACAAAGCTTTTCCAGAAGAAGGGAAGTGATGAGTGAGAACTGGGGACTGTGAGGAAGGAGGTGAGATTTGTTTCATAAGATCACATTCCTAATAATAATAGGAGACAGAGAGAGGGAGAAGGAAAGGAAGGAGAGAGAGGGAGGGAGAGAAAGACACAGAGACACACAGAGAGAGAGATGAGAGAGGAAGAGGGAAAAAGAGAGGGAGAGAAAGGGGGAGAGGGAGAGAGGGAAGGAGAGAATGAGGGAGAAGGGGAGAAACTAGCTTTAGATCTGGGTTCAAGTTCTACCCTTTTTAGACTATAAATTGCAGAACATTGGTCAGTCTACACAGGAAGAGGAAATTTCCTCACTAGGAGTTCCAGTGAAGTTATAGGATGCAGGCCATCCCATTCAGCCAGCATTCTAAGATTTACAAATGTCTTTCCTCTGCAATAACTCTATGAGGGACAATTTATTATCCCCATTTTACAGATGAAAAAACCGAGGGTCAAAAGGTAAAGTTTTAAGACCTCCTGGCTTCCCTGCATCACTCTGACCACTTTACTCTATGATACTTTTTCTAGGGTTTCTTTTTTCTTTTAAACAGGTAAATAAGCCTTCACCCAGAGAGGCTGATCTATTTGCAAAAGGTCACACAGTAAGCTGTGATCTCACATACAAGTTGAGTGTCTTTATTTCTGACGATCATCCTCTTATTCTCTCTCCTCTCAGTTCCTCCTGTTGCTCACCTTGTTGAGATATAGGTATAGTAGATTTCAGCTGAGGAGGGAGCAGAATGGAGAGAGGAGCAGAGAGAAAAAAAGAAGGGGAAGGGGAAGAAAATTATTCATTTGACTTTTCTTTTATGAAAGTGATTCCAGAGTTACAGTTCATTCCAAGGGGCCAAGTGTCATCCAGCTGGTCTCCTCTTCCCATGTCACTAGATCTTAGATTCCAGGCAAGTGATAAATTATCGCTTTTCCCTGGAGAATCTGGTGGGAAATAGGGATAGAGGAGAGAGAGCCAGCTGCTTCCAGGGCCAACTTAGAGAGCCCCCAAATTGTGCAGAAAGACAAACCTCTTCTCCGAGGAGCTGAGAAAAGGCAGGGAAGGAAAATCGGGGGGTGAAGAGGATGCCTCTTTTCTCCCTATGTTTGTGCTCACCTGCCTACAAATGACCTGATATAGAACGGTGTATGGGATGGGGAAAGGGAAGCCTCTGCAGGAGCCAAGACCTAACTGCAGCTTAAATTTCTGTTAGTCCAGAAAATCAACCGATTGTTCGCTTTTATTTCAATGTAAGTTCCTTGGGCAGCTAGGTGGTGCAGTAGATAGAGCACCAGCCCTGAAGTCAGGAGGATCTGAATTTAAATCTGATCTCAGACACCTAATACTTCCTAACTGGGTGACCCTGGGCAAGTCACTTAATCCCAATTACCTCAGCAAAAAAAAAAAAAAAAAAAAAAAAAAGAAAAAGAATGTAAGCTCCTAGGGGACAGGAACTTGCTTCTGGATTTGTGTCTGCAGAATCTGGCACAATGCTTGGAAAAGGATAAATGCCTAATTAGATATAGGCAGAAAGGTGAGATTAATCCCATCCTATCTCTTCATTCTCCTACCCACCAGTCTTAAAATTTCAGAATTGGAAAAGATTTCAGATCTTAACAGTTTGGTCCTCCACAGGGAGTTTGGCCCAGTCAAAGCAATCACAGGTGATGATGAGGTGAGAGTTAGATACAACAAGTTCCCAAGGTTTGAGCTTAAAACAGCTGATAATTTTGTATGACCGGCAAATGATGCTATCAATATCCAAATGGGCCTTGGTAGAAAAAAAGGTTTCTAATTTCTGCTCTACAGATCAGCTGACAAGCAGTCATCCATTTCTTTCCTTGTTGCTCTCTTCCAAGAAATTGTGGTGTTGCTTGTGTCTGTGATTTATATATATATGGAGGAAGGAAGAAGAGGAGAGGATGTCTCTGGTTATTTTATCCTTTCTTAATACTTGTATCCCTGTGATACAAGTGTCTGGCTCTTAGTAGGCACTTAATAAATGCCTGTTGATTATCACTGTCCCTGTGTGTGTTGTGGTTTGTTAGGATAGGATTGTAAGTTTTGTGGGGGAATCTTTGGTAGGTAGGCACGTGGGGAGCAACAGAGGGAATGGGAGGAACCATTGACTCATACTGATCTGCAGGATCTGTACAGGATTCTATTGGAGTCGCCCCTCTTGGGCTTGAGGGGCCCTGGACAGGATGGTCTTCAGTGGTATGGAAGAGAATAGTCTAAGTCAAGAAAAGAGACCTGAGCTAAAAGATAGATGTCAGATATATTCTTTAAAAATTTTTTAAAATTAATTTTATAATTATAACATTTTTTGACATATGCATAGGTAATTTTTTTTTTACAACATTATCCCTTGTACTCCCTTCTGTTCCAAATTTTTCCCCTCCTTCCCTCCACCCCCTCCCCTAGATGGCAGGCACTCCCATACATATTAAATATGTTATAGTATATCCTAGGTACAATATATATGTGCAGAACCGAATTTGTTGTTGTTATTGTTGTTGTTGCAAAGGAAGAATTTGATTCGGAAGGTAAAAATAATCTGGGAAGAAAAACAAAAAATGCTCACAGTTTACACTCATTTCCCAGTGTTCCTTCTCTGGATGTAGCTGATTCTGTCCACCATTGATCAATTGGAACTGAATTAGATCTTCTCTTTGTCGAAGATTTCCACTTCCATCAGAATGCATCCTCATACAATATTGTTGTTGAAGTGTACAGTGATCTTCTGGTTCTGCTCATTTCACTCAGCATCAGTTGATGTAAGTCTCTCCAGGCCTCTCTGTATTCTTCCTGTTGGTCATTTCTTACAGAGCAATAATATTCCATAACCTTTATATACCATAATTTATCCAACCATTCTCCAACTGATGGGCATCTATTCATTTTTCAGTTTCTAGCCACTACAAAAAAGGCTGCCACAAACATCTTGGCACATACAGGTCCCTTTCCCTTCTCTATTAGTTCCTTGGGGTATAAGCCCAGTAGTAGTATGGCTGGGTCAAAGGGTATGCACATTTTGATAACTTTTTGGACATAGTTCCAGATTGCTCTCCAGAATGGTTGGATTCTTTCACAACTCCACCAACAATGCATCAGTGTCCCAGTTTTCCCACATCCCCTCCAGCATTCATCATTATCTGTTCCTGTCATCTTAGCCAATCTGACAGGTGTGTAGTGGTATCTCAGAGTTGTCTTAATTTGCATTTCTCTGGTTAATAGTGATTTGAATCACTCTTTCATATAAGTGGAAATAGTTTCAATTTCATCATCTGAAAATTGTCTGTTCATATCCTTTGGATGTCAGATATTTTCTACTTTTCTAAAAGTCCTGAAACCAATTGAGGGTCTTTTTATTTCCTAATTTGGGAAAGCCTAACTGAAGAGAGCCAGGTCCTGGAACCATTATGGTGCAGGATGGGGAAGTTCTGGCTTAATAATAATTCCTCTGTGTGTGTGTGTGGAAGGGGAGGGAATTGGATCAAAATGATCTTTGAGATACCAAAAACTTTTGGAAACAAAGAAACTAAAGGCAGCTAAAGGAAACAAAGTAAACACACTAAAATTGGGAAAGAGATGAAGAAATAATAGCTTGTGGAGGTAATGGAATATTATTTGTGCTATGACATGATGAATATAGAGAATTAAAAAAACATGGGAAAATGTAAATAAACTAATATGGAATGAAATTAACAGAACCAAAAGACTATTATACATATAGTGGTCTTCTCTCATTCACAATGACTATAAGAATATAAATGCAATCTTGAAGTGAGGAGGACCTGAGTTCAAATGTGACCTCAGACACTTAAAAAGAACATAAACAAAAAGATTACCCAAAGGGTAAAGGTTGTTTTCATTGAGGTGGTAACCCCTGTGTGGTGTACTGGTAAGAGTGCCGGTTTTGGAATGAGAGGGCCCTGGTTCCGTCTTGGCTCTGTTGCTCTCTACCTGTGTGACTTCTGGAGAATCCCTTTGCTGCTCTGGGCCTCATCTGAATTAATTGATGGGGGATAGACTAGATAATCTGGATTGCTTCCACCTCTAAATATGTGATCCTGTTCAGATTCCATTTGGATCACTGTTTAATCCTGGGAATTTTATCCTTTGAGAGGGTCTCAGGAAAACTGGCTCTAGGTTAGACTAAATCTCCTCTGATATCATCAGGATCCATATAGGGTCCACGCTGGTTTTTGCCACTTCCTGTGTGTCCCACAGATAGGGAGCTAGAAAGAGAAATAGCCCTTCCCCCTTTCCCTCTATGTAGGCCTTGTTTTTCTACCTGGATGATGATCGGTCTTTTAAGCCCACTTTCTGTGTCTCTGTCACTCCTGATGACGGCCACAGGGACTTTACAGAGGCTTGTTGCTCGTCTGATGGACCCATCTGTGGCTGCTCCCAAGGGCGCCATGCTGAAGGTGGGATAACCCACAAAACTGGGGCTCGCTGCACAGCAGAGCTGCCCTTCCAGGGCTCAGCCTTCTCCTTTGAATGTGGTGGCTCATTTGCCATTCTCCCTCAAAGCGGCAGAATGCACTAGGTTTTTCCATTGTTCTGCAGTTCTTTCCTATGCATTTTTAATATTTCTTTGACAGGCAGAGATATCAATCTGAAGCAAGCAGAGGAGGTTCTCCTCCGACTCTATCAGAAACTCATTAAGCATAAGGTCTTGGGAAAGTACTGGGTCAATGAGGATGGGAAGGGAAGGTGGTGATAGAAACTCATTTGCATATTCCCCACAATTCCCTTTTTGGCTCAGCTCGGAGCAGTGACAGCCAAGTTTTTGTCTGGGCATCGAAGTCACTTTCTCCCCATCACCCACGCCCAGGATCAGCAGGCAAGTCTAGGCCCAACTTGGCTCACTGTAAACATTCTGCTCCATGGATTTTCCAAAGAGAATGAGACAGAAAGGACTCAGATTCATAGACTCAGCCTTGGGTGGAACTTTAGGAGACATCCAGACCCCCCGGGGGCCTCCCCCATCCCTCCCCAAAAGCAGACTCTCCTCTATTTATAATCATCAGACTGTGAACTCCTTGAGGGCAGGGACTGGTTTTGCCTTTCTTTGTTTCCCCAGCACTTAATACAGTGCCTGGCCCGTGGTTGGCTTGCCCATAGCCACTGGCAGGTGGTCATTTGGCTTTTACTCCTACACTTCCAGTAATGTGAAAAGAGCCCGTTAATTTGTGAGGCATTAATTTGTGAGGCATTAATTTGTAATCGCCCCATGTATTTATAGCCAGCCTTGTCTATTGGACAGTTCTTTCCTATACTTAGCTAAAATCTGTCTCTGTAATGCGTGCTCTTTGGAGTTACACAGAATGAGTGGGATCCCGTGTCAGTCCTTCAGATATTTAAAGCCAGCTTCCTCACCTCCCTTTAGCTCTTCTCTTCCCCAGGCTGAACAAATAGCTTCAATTTCTTCAGGTTTTCTGAAACGCCATGGTTTTCAGCTCCTCATTCTGGTCTCTTTTTTCTAGACATACTTCAGTTTGTGGATAATAAAATGCTTAACATAATAATAATATTATGCATAATACATGGAAAAATTCATATATGTAACATCAAATATAAATAATAATGCTTAAAACTCACATCCCTTCCAGATGCCATTGATTAGTATACATTTTTTCTTTTCTTTTTTCTTTTTTTAAAGGCAATTGGGGATAAGTGATGTAATTGCCCAAGGTCACACAGCTAGTATGCTGAGTGTTTGAGGCCAGATTTAAACTCAGGTCCTCCTGACGTTAGGGCCAGTGCTCTATCCATTGCACCATTAAATGGCTCCTATTAGTGTGCATTAATATAATGGGACTACCATTGCCTTTGGTTTGGACATTATAAACCTAAAATTTAATTCACTTTTTTTTTTTTAAAGCAGCCACTCATATTCTTAGTTCATATTTGTTATTGTTTAGTTGTTTTTAGTCATGTTTGATTCTTTGTGACTCCATTTCTTGGCAAAGACACTATCGTAATCTGTTATTTCCTTGTCTAGCTCATTTTACAGAGGAGCAAATGGTGAAGTAACTTGCCCAGGGTCACACAGCTAGTAAGTGTCTGAGGTCAGATTTGAACTCGGGAAAATGACTCTTCCTAATCTCAGGCTTGGCTCTCTATCTGTTTCACTGTCTAATTGCCCCTAGCTCATATTTAGTTGAGGTCAAATCCTCTAGCCTTTTATCATATGAACTTGTGCCACTTACTATCTCTATGTTCTTGGACGTGACCTTGAGCATCATTTTCTATCTTTGTCAGATAAGGAGATTGGATTAGATCACCTATAAGGTCCTTTGAGATCTGGAACCAAGATACTATTTGTTTACCCATCTATCTGTCCTCACATGATTTCCTTCTTGTGGTCCACTTGCTCTACTTAGAGACCTAGAGAATTGTTCAAGACCCGTCCGTAGTCATATAGTTAGTATTATATGTCACAGGTAGAATTGGAACCCATGTCTTTCTAACTCCACATCTGATCCCCATAAACACTGTTATAGTGTTTTTCAGTTTATTTATTTACTTAATATAAGACTAGATTTTTTTCCCCCTACTACATTTTGGCTTGTTGCTTCCACCTCAGTTTTTCAACTTGTCAATATTTCTTCCACATTTGATTTTTTTTTTTTTTTAATGTAGCATCCGTCCCAGTTTTGTGTCACTTACAGATTTTATAAACTTGCTTTTTGTGACATCATCCAAAATCCATAGAAAGGACCCTAACCTTGGAATCAAAGGAACTGTGGCTGGAATCCAGACTTTGGTAGTTCAACGTGTGAGACCTTGTAAAGTCAAACTTCGCTGCCCCATATGTTTCTCCTTTGTAAAATAAGAGAGTTTAGCTGGTCCCTCCTTAAACCAAGGACAATGTTCCCCAATCTCCATTAGAGATTTCTCTGACGCATCAATCAACAAGCATTTATTATTGTTTATTCAGTCATACCTGACTTTCCATGACCCGGTCATTTTGGAGGGTTTTCTTGGCAGAGATACTGGAGTGTTTGCCATTTCCTCCTCCAGCTCATATTACAGACAAGGAAACTGAGGCAAACAGTCAAAAAACTTGCCCAGGATCATACAGCTAGTATCTGAGCCTACATTTGAAAGATAAGTTTTTCTGATTCCAACCCCAGTGCTCTGTCTCCTGTGCTAGCTAGCTGCCCCAAGCATTTATTAGGTACCTAACATGTGCCAGGCACTGTGGTAAGTGCTAGGGCACAAAGACAAAAGGAAGACCTCCCCTGACTTTTAAAAATCAATGAAATAATTAATTTTGGAGGCAATCAAGATTAAGTGATTTGCCCGATGTCACACTAGGGAAGATAGAATAGAATTAAAAATAACAAAAGCATGGTAAAGTGGAAAGAATACTGAATTGTGGAGCCAGGAGATCTGGGATCTAGTCCTAGCTATGGGATGAATATTGTCCAAGGGTGGTATGGGGGCAAGTCACTTTATCTCTATGGCCTCCTTTTTCTCATCTGTAAAATGTTTTTCTCAATAGAATAACCCTAAACTTTCTGATTATTTTCTAGTTTTAAAATAGTATGATTTGATATTCCTGACATGAAAATCTCTCTCCCAGTCATGGCTCCCTTCTGCCATAGACTATTCCAGAATCACTTGCTATGCACACTGGGTATTCCTTTCTGCACTTTGTGGCCAGGAGGGACTAGGGCTGTTTGGCTTCCATGTGAGTCACCAGGGTCTGGATTTGGACTTGAAAGACTGTCAGACAGTTCCTCCTTTCCTCCTCCCTGGGGGCAAGGGTTTGGGTGGCTCCTCTTGGCTGTTTTCCAGCCTTTCTTCCTCTGGTGGGGAGACAGTTATTTTTTGCTATCTCTGGCACTGGCTTCTCTCCCAGAGCTGTGATCTGTGCTGGAGAAAAACAGTCAGTCCCACAGCCTGACCAACCCTTGCAGTTGCTGTTCCTATTCCTCTTCAATGCTCCTCTTGCTCATGTTCACCTCCCACCCTTCTGGATCCTGCTGTTTCTTTCTTCTTACATCTCTAAAGGTGACAGAACTCTGAAGGCATCACCCTTCCCACTCACTTCCCATCTTTAAATCCCCCACAGAGGCACTGGGCTACCCTCACCCATGTTTCCATGGAAATTTCCTTTCCCATTCCATTCATCCCTCCATCCCTCCATCCCTCCATCCATCCCTCCTCCCTCCATTCATCCCTCCATCCATCCCTTCATCCATCCATCCATCCATCTCTCCCTCCCTCCCTCCCTTCATCCATCCATCTCTCCATCCATCCCTCCATCCATCTATCCCTCTCTCCCTCCCTCCTTCCCTCCCTCCCTCCTCCATCCATCCATCTCTCCCTCCATCCATCCATCCATCCATCCATCTCTCCATCCATCCATCCATCCCTCCATCCATCCATCCCTCCATCCATCCCTCCCTCCCTCCATCCATCCATCCATCCCTCTCTCCCTCTCTCCCTCCATCCATGCATCCATCCATCTCTCCCTCCCTCCATCCATCCATCCATCCATCCATCCCTCTCTCCCTCCCTCCCTCCATCCATCTATCCATCCCTCTCTCCCTCCCTCCCTCCCTCCCTCCATCCATCCATCCATCCATCTCTCCCTCCCTCCCTCCCTCCATCCATCCATCCATCCATCCCTCTCTCCATCCATCCATCTCTCCCTCCCTCCATCCATCCCTCCATCCATCTCTCCATCCATCCATCCATCCATCCATCCCTCCATCCATCTCTCCATCCATCCATCCATCCCTCCATCCCTCCATCCCTCCATCCATCTATCCATCCATCCATCTCTCCCTCCCTCCATCCATCCCTCCATCCCTCCATCTCTCCATCCACATACACATTTTTAATATTTTTTGTGTCTATAAACATATACATACACATAAGATATACATGTGATTATATGACCCACATAGAGTATTTATAGTGACGTATCTGTACAATATGTATGTAACAGATATTATATGTAATAAACATGTTATATATAATACCACAGGCAAACATATATAGAAGAGACAAAGGGTATGGACATTTTTTCAATATCCCCCTCCACTTTGAGGCTAGAAAGAGAAATGGTTCCTGGGTCCCCTGTTTTCTCCTCTTCTCATTTGCAGTTATTCCAGGTAAGACTGATAGGCTGATAAAGGAAGGCGCCCAGGCCAGTGTTCTGAGCACCATTGTGCTCTGTCCGTCTGTCTGTCCTGGGCCGCCTCCTGGTTGCCAGCTGGGACCCGAAGAACCTCTCGGCAGTGGGCACGTTTATCGGTGCTTCAGCTGGCTGATTGACTCTAATGCCTGCGAACATTATTTACCCCAACAGCCGCCTCTCAGACAGGCGTTAATTGCAGGCAGAAGAGAGACAATAATTACAGGATAATGGGTGGCTTTTGTGTTAGTCTATCTCCCCCCTACCATGTCAGCAAACACTATGGGTTTGTTTCCCAACATCCTTCTCCCTGCTGGGTGGATGCTGTTCCCCCTCCCCCACTCCCCCCCATCCTTTGCCCGGTCCCTTTCCCCTCAGCAGGGAACTCTTTCATCCTTCCTGCCCTCTCCTGGGATCTTGCCCGCATTCCCCTGGGGACAATAGATTATGTTAGAATCCCGGGGGAGGCCGCTTCCCTCCAGTCCCCTCGAGTTCAGGACTATTGTGGGTTCAAGGGGGTGTCTGGGTCATTATTGTTTTAATTTCACGCTTAATCATTTTTGCCTACAAAGAAATCAATTAAAAGGAGGCCAGTTATTTTCACAGCTCCATATTTTTTGCTTCAGCCGTGGTGGAGATGTTTTTCCCTGCTGTCTCATCTGCTTTTTTCACTGTTGTTTCTGATGCCCAATCCCATTCTGCCCAGCAATGCAATGTAGGAAACATTTCTTAATCATAGTCCATGTAGATGCCATTTTTCATAGGTATTTTGCGTGCAAAATTGTTAATATGCTATGTATTGTGTAGCTGTTTCTCTGGGACGGTTGGATGATTTCCAGCTTTTCGATCTTATGAGTCACACACTGCTAGCTATAGGCATCTTTGTGTAAATTGTGTTTCCCTCCCTCCCCTTCTCCCCCCTTTCTTCTCCCTCCCCCCCAACTTGGTTATTTCCTTGTGCTAACAATCCAGTCTGGGGCGCTTTGACCCTATGTCCTGTTGGGTGGAGGAAAAGTGAATTGGAGTGTGTAGGGCGGGAGGTGGGCAATTTGGGGCTCTGGGAGATTTTGAAATGCTAATCTTGCTCTCCTGTTCTTTCCCCTTACTGCTCCCTCCCTCCCCCATGCGCTCTCCAGGATGGGGAGGTTTGCAGATTAAAATTGCCTATGGGCTGGTACTTCTTGGCTATTACCTGAGTACTCTTAGGTAAAGCTAGATCCTGCCATCCCCCTCCCTTTCCCTTCTGTCTGGAGGGCCAAGCTAAGGACTGGGATGAAATGAGACATCCCTTAGCACATCACATAAGTCAAGTTTACTTAATTACATAAGTAAAGTTTACTTAATAAAGTAAAAAATGAAGTTTGCTTAATTAAGCGTGAGAAGGATACAGCTCAATTCAGGTAAACGTGGTCTTTCTTGGCTCCAGATGGACAGCGGTTGAAAGTATATATTGACCCACTTGTAATGGGACAGCTGGAAAATCTGAAGGGACACTGGCCTTTTGAATATGAAATCTCTGGGAAGCTGTGTTCCAGCGGGCATTCTGGGCCTTGGGACCAGCTGAGTCTCAAAGACAGCTTCTCTGCCTTTTTAGGGAAAAACTAGCTCAGCCTACATGGTAGGGACCCTAATTCCTATCCCACCCATCTCTGTTTGCCCATCCCCATGCCCACTTTTCCTTGAAGCCGTTCTTGATTTTCCTTAACCAGCAGTGAGATCCAGTTTCTAAATTCACATAGAAATAAGCAATTCCTTGGCGTCCCTTTCTGGTAGTACCAGATATATTCCTCCTTGTTTTATAGTTACCTGGGTATTTTTTCTTATCTCCCTTCTAGGCTTTAAACTAAGCCAAAAGGCAATGCTCCACACTTAATCTCTGTATAAAACATGAATTCAATCTTAGGTCGCCTTCGTAGAAGCACAGGGTTCAGAACAAAGGAGGGTACTGCTTCTTTTTGTCTTGGTGTGACACATTAGGACTGTCAGGATCAGTTCTGGGAATTGCATTTTGGGAGGGACTAGCCAGAGAATGTCCAGAGTTTAGACAAAATGAGGAAGGAACCTGAATCCTTTTCCAGGGCAAATAACTGAAAGAACTGGGGATGCTCAATGCTAAGAGGAGCAGACTTGTATGAAATGCTGGGGTATAAGTGTGGGGTGGATTGGGGAGGGATGTGAGGTCTGTTTTGGAGTATTGCAAGAGCTGCTGTACAAAAGAGGGATTAGATTTAATCTATTTGACTCCCAGAGGGTAGAATTAGGACCAATGGATGCAACCCACAAAGAAGTTCATTTTAGCTTGAGGGCAGGAAGCACTTTCTACCAACTGAAGAAATACCGGAATGGAATGGGCTTTCTGCCTCTGAAAGTAATGAATTCCCTGATCCTGAGGGTATCTAGATAGAGCCTTTTGTTGTTGCAGTCCAGTCATTTTCAATAGTATCAATTCTTCTTCCGACCCCATTTTAGGTTTTCTTCTGAAAGAGACTGGAGTTGTTTGCCATTTTCTTCTCCAGTTTTTTTAGTGACTTGCCCAGGGTCACACAGTTACTGGGTGCCTGGGGATAGATTTGAATTCAGGTTTTCTGGACTTCAGTGCTCTGTGCACTATGGCACTGCCTGGGTGCCCACTTTTTAGGTTTGCTGTATGGAACACTCCTGGTTTCTATAAAGGATTAGAAAATCCCTTTGTAATCTTTCTCAATGAGATTTTATCATTCTCTATCTCTCCATGATTTAGCAGGATTTCTACTACAATAAAAGTAGTATGCATTTGGAAGAATAATAATAATACTTCTAGAGCAGCTAGGTGGGGTAGTAGGTGCAGTGCTGGGACCTGAGTTCAAATTTGATTTCAGACAAGTAATCAGCTATGTGACCCTGGCTAAGTCAATTTACCCTGTTTGCCTCAGTTTCCTCATCTGTAAAATGAACTGGAGAAGGAAATGACAAACTATTCCAGTATCCCTGCCAAGAAAACTCCAAATGAGGTCACGAAGAGTAGGACATGACTGAAAGACTGGACCACAAGAAGTCATAATCTTGCTTAGTCAACAAGTATTTATTTATTTAGCATTTACTATGGGTTAGCTATTGTGTGTCTGCCTCAGTTTCCTCATCTGTAAAAAAAAAAAAAAAAAGCTGGAAAAGAAAATGGCAAACAACTCCAGTATCTTTCCCAAGAAAACCTCAAATGGGGTCAGAAGAAGAGTTGATACAACTGAAACCAGGAATCTCCTGGTCACATTGAACACTTTTGGTGTTTTGTTTTGGTTTTTTTGGTAAATTAATTCTGATCACTGATTAGCTTGCTTTCTTTGTCACTCCATCTCCTTCTTTTCTTCCCTTCCTTTCTACCTCAACACACTCTAGCTTTTTTGACTGCCTGGGGAAGCCCAGAATTCTGAGTGGCAGCTGGTTTTGTTCCCTCCCATCCCCCCCTACTCGTAGGAAGCTCACATCCTTGCCTGGCTACCAATCTATGGTGCCCAGCTGACAACTTCAAAAGAGGCAGGAATTCTCATTAATGCTTCCCTTTCTCCAGACTGAAAAGCTGGAAAGGCTGAAGAGAGATGAGCTTCTGAACACTTCAGACCCACTGGGCTCCTCCCTGCCTTTCTCCTCCCTCTTTCTCCTTATTTTTCTAGTCCTGCAGAAGACGACTGCAGATCACCGGCATATAAAGCAGAAAGCCTCCCACCGAGTCTGCTTTGTCAAAGGGTCTTAAAGGGAGCTCAGTCTGGTCTGGCTCTCATCTGTCACCTTCAGCTCAGTGCCTGCTGGGACAGGAGATTTGTTTTTGTTTTTTTGTTTTTCTCATCTCAGACATGGCCGGCATTTGTCATTCTTGCTCCTGGGCATAGACTGGGATGCCTGGTTTTTTTTTGTCAAGTTCTCCAGGATGGGGACAAAGTCATATCAGGGACCTGTGGTGATTGATACCCACACGTGACAGATTTGTGAATGCAGATCTTGATGGAGGATACATGCTAGAGAGAGACAGCTGGCTTCCAGGCCTGACAATTACTTAAGTTCTCTGGGTCTGGGGATGGACATTCAGCTTTACCGATCTAGGGAACTCCAAGTTCTCACTACCAAGTACGGATTAACACCTTCTATGCAACTGACATAGTATTGGCAATTTTATCTACCCCAGAGATGTCATACATACCAGGCATGTGACAGAACCTGATTAAATAAAAGGAAAGTGGGAAATATTTAACAAAATAAAAATATAATAAAACAAGATAACATATTTAAAAACTAAGTCAATATGTGACCCACAAGAAACCCTTATTATTATTATTTTGCTGAGGCAATTGGGTTAAGTGACTTGCCTAGAGTCACACAGCTAGGAAGTGTTAAGTGTCTGAGATTGGATTTGAACTCTGGTCCTCCTGATTTCAGGGCGGGTAGTCTGTCTACTGTGCCATCTGGCTGCCTGAGATACAGATAAGTGGACCCCCTTCTTTTTGGGTTTTAATCTAGTAGTCTAGAGCTCTGAGAAGATAAATAACTTCTCATTAAAAAAAAAAGAAAGAACACAAGAAAAAGAGGTGGGAATGAGAAAGAAAGGAAGAATGAAGGAAGAAAGAAAGGAGGGAAAAGGAGGAAGAAAGGAAAAAAGAAAGAAAATAAGAGGGAGGAGGAAGGGAGGGAAGTAGGGAGGAAGGAAGAAATGGCAGATAAAACTTAAATGTTTTGCCCAGAGTTACACAACTGCTAATTGTCTGAAACAGCTGAACTCAGATTTTCCTGACTTCAGTTCCAGAACTCATTACACCTGGGCAGCTAGATGGTACAGAAGATAGAGCTCCAGGAGGACATGAGTCCCAGACATTTACTAGGTGGGCAAATCATATCATTCTTTGCCTCAGTTTCCTCATTTGTAAAATGAGCTGAAAAAGCAAATGACAAATCACTTCAATGTCTTTGCTGAGGAAACCCCAAACACGATCACAAAGAGCTGGACTCAGCTAAAATGACTGAACCATCTTCAACAAAAAATCCAGGATATATTGAAAGAAGAGAAAGCCATGTGATGTGGAAAGAGCACTGAACTGGGGAATTCTAGTCCCAATGTGGCACTAATGAGCTGAGTGACTTTGCACAGTTGATTTATCTTTGTGGTCCTCAGTTTCCTCATCTGTAAAATGAAGGGGTGGGACTACTTGATCTCCAAAGATCCTTCAAGTTCTGATTTTCTATGATTTTAAAGCCAGACAAGTTGATTTATTTACATCCCCCTCCTGTTCCTACCCCTCTCTTTGTCCTGTCCTTGATCATCTGGCGTCCTTTCTGCATTCCAGGGAACTCAGTCTGTCATCATGAAATGAGAAAAGTAGGTGAAAAAGACATGTCTCTTTGTGTGTCTGTCTTCTCCCAGGGTCACCTTTGTCTCTGCCGGCAAAGGCTGGCGTCCTGTCTCTGGCTTCACAGGCCCCAGAGCATTTCCTGGCTTTCCCCAGGCATCTCCAGTTCCCTCATTTCAGTTGTCTTAGAAATTCGCAAGAGTCCAAAGCAGGCAGCCGCTGCCTGGGGTGACCTCATCTGTGTTTGGTCGAAGTGGAAGGGAGGGGCTCTTTAGGTTCTTCAGGATGCCGTCCCCCTGACCTTGAGCCCTTTTACCAGGGACTTTCTCCAGACCCACCCTCTCTGAGCAGGAGAGCAGGCACTCGGTTCAAGGCAGATGAAGATTTACTGAGTTTGGCCATCCAGATGGGCTGAGTCCCAGACTAGACACTCTCTTCCTGGGCCTTCCTGTCTCCTGTCCCCTCTCCACTTGGGAGTGAGCGCTATAGACAGATGATTAGCCTCAGGAAGACTGAGAAAAGGGGAAAGGAAGGGTCTTTTTCTAGGAGGGACTGATCTTGTCAAGATTCTCGGGGTGATTTATCAGAGGCTGAGCTCCCAGCTTGGACTGCTCCTCCTCCAGGCTGTTTGTGTTTGGGGGATGGAGCACCAAGGGTCAGATGTAACCACATGCCTTGTTGCCTCTTTCCAAAGCTCTCTCTCTATAGTTTTCAGTCTTTATCTACTGGTATTTTCACGACCACTTACAAACACCCCCAAGTCTCCTCTGTCCTTGGGGGAAAATCCACAAACCTTTCATAAATTCTCCCATCTCCTCAAGCTACATCCTATGTCTCTCCTCCACAGCACATGGGACCCTTCACCTGACTCTGAACCTTTACATGAGATGTCCTCCGTGCTTGGAACGCCCTGTCTCCTCACCTCCATTTCTTAGAATCCCTTCTCTCCTATGAAACCCAGCTCTAGAACCACCTTCTACAAGAAACGGGTCCTCATTCCCTAAACTGCTGCTGCCTTTATCCCAATTACTTTTTATTTATTTTACATACTTAAAGATGTGTATTGTTGTTTTTCTGTAGAGGATGTAATCTTTTATCAATTTTTTTGGGGACATTGTCAGTGCAGGAATAGGTTTTGCTTGATCATATTTGTTGCAAAGGTTTTATTTTTGTTTTTTAGTGATGGAGTGGATAGGAGAGAGAGATCAGCTTTTGTTAATTGAAAAAAAATTTAAAAGATGTGAAATTATATTGGATTACTTGCTATCTAGGGGAGGGGATGGAGAGAAGGGAGGGGGAAATTGGAACGCAAGATTTTGCCAGGGTCAGTGGTGAAAAATTATTCTTGCATATAGTTTGAAAATAAAAAGCTTCAATAAAAAAAGATGTGAAATAATTAAAAAAAAAGAAAGTAAGCTCTTTGGGGACTTTTCTTAGCATCTTTAATGCCTAGCACATAGGAGCTTAATAAATAAATACTCATTAATAATAGCTTGTGAAGTTAGTTTTTTCGATTGATTTCTTTAGGGAGTTGGTGGAGGGGTGGTGAGTGTAGAGAGGTTAGAAAAGAGAATCTTGTTGTTTAGTCAAGTCCAAAACCCTCATTTGAGGGTTTTTTTTTTTTGTTTTTTTTTTTTTTTTTGCAAAAATGCTGGAATGGTTTGGCATTTCTCCAGCCCATTTTACAGATGAGGAAACTGAGGCCAGTAGGGTTAAGTAACTTTCCTGGAGTCAAACATCTATGAGGCGATATTTGAATTTAGCTCCTCCTGACTGCAGGCCTGGCAAGTCTCTCCACTGCACCATCTAGCTTCCCAAATTATTGGCATAAAGTAAGGACATTCCCTTTACTAATAATTCAAGTTGGCATTTGCTCTGTAATTTACAGTCATAGAAATTTCTCAGGACACTGAGTGGATAAGTCCAAGGCACAGAAGCATAGATAGACCTGGAGCTGAAGATGATCTCATGGACCAGCTAGTCTAACCCCACTCATTTTACAGAGGGGGATACTGAAACCCAGAGAAAGTAACTGACTTGTCCCATCCCATAGCCAGTACCATCCCATGTGTGATAAGTCTTGAATCCAGGTCTTCCCGACTCGTGCCATATGCCACATATTCTTTCCTATGAACTTTAAATTTCCAAACAAATAAGTGATACTGGGTTCCCTTTCCTCAGCTTTCATCCTCCTGGACTTTCAGTATTTGAACCTGGTGACCATCTCCTTGCAGTCTCTGATATTCTCTCCTTTCCCTGGATCTTGTTCTTGCCTCTTGCCAGTCATTCTCAGGCACCTTCACTGGTTCAGAGGATCAGAATATCATAGAACTGGGGTGTTTTTTTTCTGATAAAGGCCAGATTTCTAAAATATGGAGAGAATTGACTCAAATTTATAAGAAAACCAACCATTCTCCAATTGGTGGTAAGACCACTTTTCAGATGAAGAAATTAAAGCCATTTTTGGTCATATGAAAAACTGCTCTAAGTCACTATTGATCAGAGAAATCTAAATTAAGACAAACAGCTCCCTTTACAAAGCACATTCCCTGAAGGGAGCCGGGGGACAACCTTCCAGAGCATTGTAAACAGAAAAGAGGGATGTTTCCTTTTAACATAGACAGATAGATGCTCCTGACATTGACCTTGGCATTTGAAGGGTTTTGTGGTCCCTGTTTACATTGTAGTGTCACTGTGTATATTGTTCTTTTGACTCTGTTTTCTTCACTGGGTAGTATTTTACTCAACCCTTTCCATGCTTTTTTAAAAAAATGCTTCATATTTGTCATTCCTTAAGGAGCCATAATATTCCATTGCATGCATATAACATAATTTCTTTAAACCAAGTTCCCAATCTTTGGGTGAAAGGTTTGTTTCCAGCTTTTTGTTGTCGTAAATAATGTTGCCATGATCATTTTTGTCCATATGAGACTTTTTCTACTAATTATCTCCTTGGGATAGAACTTCAATCATGGAATTTCTGGGTCAAATGTCATAAATAGTCTAGTAGGTTTTTTTTTGCATACTTCTTAATTATTTTTTCCAGAAGAACTGAACCATTTCACTGCCTCACCTACAGTGAATGGGGGTCTGTCTTCCCAAACCTCCTCCAACACTGACTTTCTTATCTTTTAAAATCTTCAGTGGCTTTACCTTTGTTATTTTAGGGTTGTTTTTAATCCCCTGATGATCAGTGATTTTGACTTTTTTTTTTTTCACAAGGGGTAAACTGATAGAGATGTAATATTTTTCATTTTGATCATGGATTAAAAAAATGTTTTGTTTTCTTGACAAAGAGACTGCCATTTCCTTTTTCAGTCCATTTTGCAGATGAGGAAACTGAGGCATCCAGGGTTAAGTGCTTACCCAAGGTCATACAGTTATGAGGCTGCATATGAATTCAATCACATTTGAACTCATGAAGATGAGTCTTAAATGCCTCCTGTGGACGTGCTAAACACTTTAAATAATATTTTGTTTGAGTCTCAGGGCAATTCTTCTAAGTATGTGATATTATAATCCTCATTTTTTGGATGAGAACACTGGGGTCAGAGGAGATTCAGATCCAGATCCTGTAGTACCATAGCCACAGCTAGGTTCACTGCTTTCATTCATATTCTTCCTCCTGTCCTCAGCAAGCTCTGAACAGAGTGCTACACTTAAAGGCAAGAAAAAAATTGAGTTTGAGTCCTGTCTTAGGCAAGTCGCTTATCCTCTCTGCCTCAGTTTTCTCATCTGCAAAATGGGGATAATAATAGTACTTACTTCAGAGGGTTGTTGTGAGACTCCAATGAGATCATATATCCAAAGTACTCTGTAGACTTTAAAAGTCTGTATAAAACTTAGTTGCTATTATTATTATTATTATTATTATTAATTACTGTTATTAGATTTGTAGTTAAAGGATCTGAGTTTAAATCCCAGCTGTACTTACTCCCTATATGATCCTGGACAGTCACTTTATTTTTCTGGAATTCGGGTTCCTTAATTATAAAATCAGGCTGGACCTAGATGATTTCTAAGATTCCTCCCATATTTATTAGGCACTGGTGTTGTGCCAGGTAGTGGGGTATACATAAAGAAAAAAAAAGAATGCTTTAACTTAATGGAGCTTTTAGGATTCTATGTTCATTTAAAAATTAATTATTATGCAAAGTCCAGGGATTCAAAAACAAAAATTTCCATATACTTTCCTCCTTGGTGTTCCTATCTAATCCTATGGTTTCAATCTAGACTACTCTCAAGTCTAGTTACAGCACCATTTTACAGACAGGGAAACTGAAATTTAGGTTGTTTTTCCTAGTTGGTAAATATTAGAATTGAGAGTTGAACTAAGATCTTCTAAACTCCAAGCTTTTTCAATATATGTTGCTGACAATTTGGAACTAGGCCCAAAGGGTTATAAAACTGTGCTCAAATATCTTTTGACCCAGAAATTTCACTGCTAAGTCAGTATATTAATGAGATCAAAGAAAAAGGAAAAGGTCTTTATGTGCAAAAATATTTATAGCAGCATTTTTTGTTGGTGGCAAAAAATTGAAAATTGAAGGGAGGTCCATCAATTGGGGAATAGCTAAATAAGTTATGGTATATGACTGAGATGGAACACTTGTGCTATAAGGAAATGATGAGGGTGGATTTCAGAAAAATCTGGGAAGACTTATATGAACTGATGCAAAATGAAATGAGCAGAACCAAGAGACAGCAACATTGTTAGATGATCCACTACTAATGACTTAGCTATTCTCAGCAAGTACAGTAACCCAGGACAATTCCATGATAGAAAATACTATCCACATCTAGAGAAGGAACTGAGGGAGTCTGAAGGGAGATTGAAACATACTTTTCTACCCTGCCTCCTTTTTTTGTGGGTATTTTTTGGTCTGCATCTTCTTGCACAGCATGACTAATATGGAAATATGATTTGGATGATTGCACATGTATAACCTATATCAAATTGCTTACCAACTCAGGGTTGTTCTTTGTCCTCCATTCTCGAAGAAGACCATGACGTCAGGAAGGAGATGTCATGACTTGCAAGGGAATTGGATTTAAGTGAGGGAGGGCAGTGCAAAGTCACTGATTTCACTTCTTCTTCAGAGCCATCTGGGTCCAGTGGCCAGATCTAGATCAGGCTGGCTGGAGATGACCCCAGAACAGTGGGAGAACTTGATCTTTTTGACTGAAGTCTTTCCTACGGATTATTAGTTTTAGGATTAAGGGCCACTTAGGAGGCAGAGGCTTCAGGAACCAAATCCTCAGTTCTAATTCTCATTTCATGAAGAAATCATAAAAGAGGTGGTCACAGTGTAATGGAAGACCAGGGTCGACACCCGTCTGTTATTTCCCACTTTTGTGATCTTAAGTAAATTACTTGATGTATTTGGGGTCTTAGCTTCCTCTTCTATAATATGAAAGAATTGGGCTTGGTGGTCTCCAAGATAACCATGATGAAATCCTGTGACCCCTTTATATCAATTTCTTCTGGAAGAAAGGAAAGGGAAGGAAAAGGAGGAGCAGTGGGGATGGAGCCTGCAAGGTCAGGGTGGGAGAGAATGTAGCATGGCAGCCCTTGTCTCTCCTGCCCTTGCTGAGCCTGAGGGTTGGAGAAACCAGAGTAGATCCACAAATGCCTGGTCCCAGAGCCAGACCTCCCTTCCTCACAGGACCCTCTCTGACCCTGAGCCTGCTTCTGTTTATGCAGCCGGTTTGAATTTTCTTCCAGCAGTAGATGATTGAGGGGGAGGAACTCAGGGAGACCTCTGGCTGTCCTGGGCATGGTGCCCAGGTCCTGGGGGCTTCTGTGCTTCATTCTTTGAGTTGGTGTGTGGCTCACATATCCCTGAACTTCAGAGCTTAACAGAAACCTCTCCTAGGTGTGGCCTGCAGCCCCTATTTACTGTAATGACATCTCTGGTTTTATGGGGGTGGTGCTTTTGTTTTTTTCCCCAGAGAACTCAAAGCTTTTTTTACTTCCACAGATGGGCCCATCATTCTGGGGAGGTAAAGAGGGATAGTTGAATCGCTTCTGTTTGTTTTATTGGTGGAGGGGCTTGTGGAAGTACCAGAAGCCATTCTTATCATGATTCTCATCAATCCTTTCATTTTGAGGATGAGAAACCGAGGCTGTGGGAGCTTAGAAAACTTGCCCCAAACTAGAAAAGTAACAAGCTTCAAAGGGGAGAGTTGAACCCTGGTTCTCTGACTTCAGAACTGAGACTGTTGTGCTACCCATTTAAACAGAGAATAGCACCCAGATTTATTGATCCTAAGGGAGCATTACACAATAGCTCCCTTACTTTGTTCTCAGGAAGCCCTTATTCCCATTTTCTTACTCTCCGAGTTGGATGGGATGTCATGTTGTCTAGGTCAATCCCTCTTCTGACAGATAGGAAAAATCATAGGATGACAGAATTAGATTCTGAAGGAGATCTCAGAGGTCATCATGTTTTATTCCTGCACTTTACAGATTAGGGACCTGAAGCCCAGTGAGATGAACTTACATGGGGAAGGTCATATGCACAGCAAGAAGCAGAATTGGGGTTTCCAAGGCCTTGTTCTCCAGATACAATAGTTTGCCTGCCCTAACCCCCTTACTTAATAACTCACATTTCGGGAGCCTTTCAGAGGTTACAAGGCATTTTCCTGCAAGGTGGGTAATAGCACTATTAATCCTCCCAGTGTACACATGGGCCACCTGTGACTTGGCTCAGGAGTCCCTTGAGTCTTATGGGTCATGGGCAGCAGAAGCAGGGTAAGGCTTAAGGGGCAGCAATGCTTTCTATCATTCTTGTGGCTGCCCAGCAGACACATGAATATGGAACAAGTTCTCCGAACTTTTGAACAGAGCGTTAACCCTCTTTCTCCTCCTCCAAACGTCCGAGAGGGCTAGCTTGGGGCTGGGATACTCGGCTGCTCCCATTGGTTGCTGGGTGCCAAAGTGGAGTCCCGCCCTGCCTGCTCCCGGGCACGCCGTCCCTCAGTAGCCAGGTGAATGATTACACTTGTCTCCTTTCCTGGAGCGGCTGCGGGCTGAGGGAAGGGGATTAAATTGAAGGGGAGCCGAGCTACCTGTGGTGTGTTCCACCCCGGCAGGTAAGGGCACTCTGGGGCTCCCTGGAGGCTTGGAAGGGTTTTTTTTTTTTGGGGGGGGGAAGGTGGGAGGGGAGGAAACCCTGTGGCTGATGAGCCGATGTCATTCATGTGTTAATGGTCTTCCGATGCCATCAAGCTTGTGCACCTCTTCCCTGCCCAAATCCCTCAACCTTTCTTCCCTTTAATTCCTGCCTTCTCTCTCATTTCTGTCTCTTCCTCTTTTACTTGTCTTCTCCCCTTTGGTTTCCGTCTCTTCCTCCTTTTCTACTTCTCTCTCTTTGATTTCTTGCTCCCACTTTTTTCTCATTTTTCCTTTCTTTTTTCATTTTGTTTTCTTTTCTTTCAGCACACAATTCTCCACTTTCTCTCTTCTGTCTTTTCCTTGGGATTTTCCCCTCTCCCCACCAACCCTTCCCAATCTCCCGGTCCCTTTCTTCCTCACCTCCGTGCATTCATCCCCTTGGGAGCTTTCTCTTCCCCTGGCACTTTGCCGGGCTCGTCTCCTCTCCCACGAGGCTCGGGGATCGGAGCACCAGGAAGCACTGGGGCGAGGACTGCCCAGGGAGGGAGCCAGGGTGACTGGAGCTGTTTGCCCAAGGTGGAGCTGGACTCCGTGTGAGTCCCTGGGCAAGGGACTGAGGCATTTGGATGAGACCGCCTGACGCCGTTTAGTAGCCTTGCTTCCACCTCTCTTTATCTAATGGGGCGGAAAAGCAGCAGGGTTCCTGGGTCCAGAGACTGCTTCTTGGAAATTAGCTGCGCTTTCCCACATCCCTCATTTGTCAGGTCCAATATCTGTCTGATGGGGGGGGGGGGACTTTTACTGGGAAGTGGGATGTTGTAGTGGGAAGAACAATGGACCGAGGCTTGAGACCTGGGATCTAGACCGGGTCTGCCAATAATTACCTGTATGACAATAGTCATAATAATAATGACTAACATTTACATACTATGTGCTAAGTGCTTTATGAAAATTATCTCATTTGATCCTCACAATTTTCACAGGAGGGAGATGCTATTATTACCCCCATTTTACAGATGAGACAGAGCTTACACAGAATTTAAGGTCACACAGCTTGCAAGGGTTGGAGGCCATAATTGAACTCAGGTCCTCCTGGTTTCATGCTCAATGCTCTTCCCACTGAACCAAACTATTTGACCTCTTTTTACTTTAATTTTCTTATCTGTCAAATGAGAATACTATAATATTTGTTCTGCTTACTTCACATAAATAATATAGAGATCAGCATATGAGAGAGAGAGAGAGATAACCCAGGAGTGAATGTTATGTCAGTTTATTGCTCCAGTGGAAGGGGCTAAACAGTCTTGGGCACACTCAAATTTTCTGCTGGGGTCCCCCAAGACCTCGGCATCTGTACCCTAACTCTCTCATCAAGATGGGTCCTTTGTGATGGATAGAGGGAGTGCTGGATTGGGAATTAGGAAAATTTGAGTTTAGTCCTTGTCTCAGACAGTGTTGAGTGAATGATATTTGACTACTCTCAGCTTCAGTTTCTCATCTGTGAGATGGAGGCTATTGGGAAAATTAAAGATACAATATAGGGGCAGCTAGGTGGCGCAGTGGATAGAGCACCAGCCCTGAAGTCAGGAGGACCAGAGTTCAAATCTGGTCTCAGACACTTAACACTTCCTGGCTGTGTGACTCTGGGCAAGTCATTTAACCCTTATTGCCTCAGCCCAAACAAACAAAAAAAGATTAAATTACACACACACACATGTATACACACGTGGCTGTGTATGTTTGACATGTGTATATGTGTGTGTATGCATGCATATGTTTATATACACATAGATTAGATGTATACATATATATCATTTTGCAAACTTTAAAGAACCATATAAATGCTCTCTATTTTTATTCTGGGTAATTTTAATGCACCTCTTCATTATTATTTTTTTTAATCTGGGGGAAGGATAGCCAAATACTAGCAACTCTTTGAGGTTCTGTAAGGAACTGCTTTAGCCTGAGGCCTGAAAGGGAGGTCTGAAGTGACCAGAGAACCTTGCCTTGTGCTTGGAGATTCTGAAATCTTTAAATCTGAGCAATGAAAAATGGCTTTTCTGGCTTGATGCACCCAAGCCCGCAGATTGTCCTAGCATGATGGTGATGCCCTCAGTTACCATACCTAGGTATGGGGGCAGAGGTCCATTCCTCTCTTTTGACCTCTACTACACATGCTAAACCATAAATAAGATTTTTTTTTAAATACAGGGAAAAAGCCCTTATAAGGGCTCCACTACATCTTTCCCTGTTTGATTGAGAATGACAATTTTCTCCCCAGAATACTCACCACCAATTGAGTATTGGTCTTAGTTCTGGATAAAAAATTATAGGCTTATCCTCAGCCAATCAAGAAATCTCCTGGTCAATGTGGGCTGTTCTTACCATGCTTTTCACCATAATCACCATCTAAATAACTGCCCACTTACTCTTTTATAAGCACAGGCCAGCTAGGTAATTACCATGGTGTAGGAACAGAGGATCTGAGACATCGGTCTGGTGTTGGGGTTTTTGAACTGGAAGAGATTTCAGGAGTTCTGTGAATTTGGAAAGGAAATTTTTTAAAATCATTTTAAAAATTTTCACTGATTTTGTGCTTTCCCTTCTAGTCCAATATATTTTATTTTGAAGTCATTTCCCTCTTGTCCTCCTCCTCATGTCTATGTAGTAATAATTACCAGTATCTAATTGTCCAATTAAAACATGATATAATTGGGACCCTGTTGCTTTCATCCTGGATTCAAGGAGCCTTATTACTCCTAAGGAGCTGTTTGCTCTGGGTGGGGTCCCCCCCCCCCATTCTGGTGAGTTTCTGAGCCCACCAGCTAATGGAGTTGCTGCATTTCTAGTCCAGTCCCTTTCCTTTCTGGACCTACTTTGTGAGCAAGTCACAATGACTCGTGAAGCTTGTTGGAAGGAACTTCCTGAATAGCAATCTAGTCAATTTTTAATTATCTGCATTAATGGCTGGCAAACACTCCTAAATGAAATGACAGTCAATAGGTTAATAAACATTGAGAACCTACTATGGACTAGCCATTGTGCTAAGCACTGGGGGAGATAAAGAAAGATAAAAAGATAGAACTTTGCTCCAAGGGAACCTACAATCCAGCTACATACAGAATGACTTTATCTACATCAATGGAGGGAATCTCCACTTTTGAGTTACCGACATGGATGAAATCACAGATCCAACTGTTCATTTCCCCTGCCCTCTTCCCCCACCAAAATATACCCCTAATCCTGTTCTAATCACTTTTAGAGAATCAATTCAATTCACATTTATTTTACAGAGCATTGTGTTAAGCCTAGGGAAGATAAAAAAATTTAGAGATGAGCAAACCATTTCAGGGTCTCTTCCAAGAAAACCCCAGATAGGGCCGCAAAAACATGACTGAAGTGACCCTACAACAACAATCAACAATAATTCACCAGGCAACTGGAGTAAGGGAGGGAAGGACAGTCCAGAGATAGGTAACCATGCTGGCAAAGACGTAGAGGTGAGAAATTATACTCCTTATGGGGAAGGCAAAGAGGAGACCTGTTTGACTGGACTATAAAATATATGTGGCTGGGACAAGTAGTGCCTTTCAGAGCACATCCACAGTTAGCCCAACTGCTCCTACACAAGCTTGCCCGTTCTCTTACTTACTTGCCCCTGACTACTCCAGGTTCCACCCACACCCAGGGGCAGCAGGGGAGAAGTCTATTCATAACTAAAGATAGCTGTGAGCCTCAGTCAGTGGAGGGTTCCATGGGGCAGTCCTCCTTAAGGATCTCCTTGCTTTTACTCCTGCCCTGGGATGTCTTATAGATGTCCAGGAAGGACGTGTTTGAGGTGACAGTGGGAGTTTCAGACCCACCAAATAGGAAAATAGAACAGAGAAATGAGTCGTCCTGGTTTTTTGACATCTGTTCTTTCCCCTAAACCAGCTGGCTTTCTGAAGAATCAGGCTCAAATTGGCTTTGGGTCCCTTTTCTTGTATTTTTCCATCTTGGATGGAAAACCTGTGCCTTTGAGGAGGCTCCGGAGAGTCTCAGGTCCACAGAGCCAGGTGGATGATGGTCGTCGGAGCCCGAGGTGTCTAGAGGCCTGTCCCAGCTGCTGGCCCCATCTGTCCCTGCAGATCAGAGGTGGGAATCTGCAATTAGGCAATTAGGCCTAACAACCTGTTTCAGTGGAGAAGGAGACCTGCTGGGGACTGCCAGGAAAAGTGTGGGACTCTGAGTATCCCTTGGATACTGAGTTAAGGGTTTGTCATTTGATCCAACATTCAAAAGTACTGGTAAGGGTGGAGAAGAGAAATTGGTCTTTAGTCAAGAAAAACTAAGGGCCGTGCTTGAGGTTCTGTACCATCTTTTTAAAATTTTTATTATAGCTTTTTATTTACCAGATATATGCATGGGTAATTTTACAGCACTGACAATTGCCAAACCTTTCGTTCCAATTTTTCCCTTCCTTCCCCCCTCCCCCAGATGGCAGGTTGGTCAATACATGTTAAATATCTTAAAGTATAAGTTAAATACAATATATGTATACATGTCCAAACAGTGATTTTGCTGTGGTTCTGTACCATCTTAAGGGCTGACCTGAGACTTGGGTCTCCATCATTTCTTCTCTGAATGGAACCATCTCATCCCAGGTCTGCTAAATGGAGCCTGGGATTTCAAGGGCAAAATGGAAGCCCTAGATCAGAGATTCTCTACTTTTTTTTTTTTTTCATGCTACAGATTCCTTTGGCAGTTTGGTAAAACTTATTTGGAATAATAACTCATCTCAGAATAATGTTATTAAGTAATTAGATAAAATGTTAAATTTCAATTAGAGGTTAGTGGAAAATAAAAGTGATTTTTTTTTTCTTATTCAAATTCAGAGATGACAGGTAATCTATTGGGGGAAATTAGCTTTTGCTGTTGTGGTATATCATCCAGGCCTTGATTTCTTGCCCAGTTTCCCTTCTCACAACTCATTTGTGTTTTCTCCTGGGAAGGTAAAAAGAGCAGTTGGGAGAAGAAGAGGAAGAGGATGCCATTTTTGATTAAAATTAGATTTGGGACTTAGCTGTGCATTTCAGTCCTCCAAGTTTCCTGTCTTTCTATCCTTAGAGTACACTGATCACCTCTTGTAAATCTTAGTACCCATTCTGCTCCCTTTACAGTTATTGTAAGGGCATACTAGGATCACACTCCTGTAAATTGTAAAGGACTATAGAAATGCCAGGGATTTCCCTCCTAGAACCTTGTACCTAGCAGTCACTCAGTAAATATTTGCTTTTTCCTTCCTTGAAATGCTTTTAGGTTCTGTGTCTCTCCTCTGGCCTTTGGCCATTCAGTCTTACACTATAGTTCAATGCTAGACTATAATCTCCCAAGATAAAATCCGCGGGTTCAGAAATCATGCCTTCCCCTTTGCATCCTCTGCAGGCCCTAGCTTAATCCTTTGCCCAGTAGTCCTCAATAAATATTTGTTAAATGAATGTATAAATGAATGAATGTAGCATTAACTTTCCCTTGGCAGCCCAAGAGGGAACGATTCCCCCAGTTTTGAGCTTTTTCTTTGGTTCCATTCTTCTCCTTTTGGCTGTGAGATGTGGAGGGTTTCTATAGAAGGTCAGAGAAGGGTCTACTCAAGCCCTCCAACTCAAGGACGTGGGTCAAAACTGGACTCTGGGGGAGCTATAGCTTATGCTGCTCAGGGCCCTGGAAGAAGTCGGTCACAGCAGGACTGGACACGTTGGGAACTCAGCAGCTTATTGGGCAAAGCAGCTTAGGAGAAAATTAAGTGGATTCTAGCCAGGGGAAGCACGGCTGGCTGCCCTGGATTGCCAGGGAGGGGGCTGTGCTGGGTTCCCAGATGGGGAGCATGGTGGGTCAGGTGACTTGCTCTTTTCAATAGGAGTGGGGGCTCCTTTATGCTCAGCCCTTCTCAGAGCCCATTTGGCTTCGGAGACTTGGGGAAAAGACCAGTATTGTGCCCCTGCTTCAGATGGACCTAGGTTCAGAATGAATTGACTTCTGGGCAGAGCCAGGAACTTGGTTTGGTTTCTTCTTTGCAGACTTGCATCAGGCTAATGGAAATGTTTAAATAAAGGTCCCTTCATCTGGAGGCTGAAGAAGCCAAGTCCTTGCTATGGAACTGATTCAGATACTGAGTTAAGGATTTGTCATTTGATCCTGACATTCAAAAATGCTAATTAAGGTGGAGAAGAGAAATCAATATTGTACAGAAATATAAATCAAGAAAGACTGAAGAGCTGTGCTTAAGGTTCTGTACCATGGTAAAGGCTTACCAGACTTGGGTCTCCATCTTTTACTTCTCTGACCTGTGCCCTAAGGTTTTCAGTGTTCTGGCAGATGGAGATCTCATTCTGCAGGAGTCAGTTTCTTTGGCAAAGCAGAACCCTGGATGTGAGTCTCTGGGAGTAACTCTCCCCTTGACTGCCCTTCAAACCCACTTTTCTTTTCTCCGTTACTTAAAGTAGAGTGATGGTTCTGCCATTCATTTTCTCTGAGGGTGGGTGGTAAGTGGGAAGCCCTGAGAGAACCACTGCCATTTAAGTAACTGAACAGACAGTGGACAGAAAATACAACCTGGTCAAATACCCTCAGTTCACCTTTCCACTCACCAATGAGAGGGTATTAGAGACTATCAGAATAGATGAGTTTCCCTTTGTCTTCCCAATAGAGAGGCTGGGACTTCTGACCCAGAGATAGGGCAACTGAGGAATAATAGGGGATTTAATCTAAATTATTAGTCTATTCATTACATATAGCATAGCGATGACTATGAAACTCATAATTTCCTTTCACCCTGTTGATGAGAACACTAATTAGACATTAAATCTTATGACCTTCTTCCAATTAACTTAAAGCAACTCTCATCTCTGACTTCATTTAGACCCTAATCCAGAGAAATATTGAAACGGTTTTAATTCCATTTGACAGATTCCTATTTGACAAATAACTGGCTAAGGTTATTTTAAGGGCATAGCTAACTCTCAACCTAATCCTCTAGCCACATAATAAACAGCTTCTCTGATTCTGACCCTGCCCACTAGCACACATTACTTTTTTTTAACTCCCCTTCAATCCCAGGAAGTGGGTCACAGGGTCATTGATCTAAACTTGGATAGGATCTCCCAGGCCAATAGGCCCATGGGGTTTTAAGTGACACCCAAAGTCACACGAGTTATAAATATCAGAGACAGGGTTTGAACCTGGGTCTTGTGACTTCAGAGACAATATTCTTTCCACTGTAACATAGTTGTGAGCCACCCTATAATTCTTGCTGAGCCCTAGGGAGGAATGTTCTTCTTTGGTGATGGGCTCTTCCTCTTCTCCCTTTCCTCTAGATTTCTCTTCCTGAGATAGGCCTTAAACAAACAATTAGAGACTGAGAAACTTTCTACTGGCCGCTCCTCACTCCACCCTAACCCCATAAAGGCTATTCCTCAATCTTACTTTATCCTCATGGGAATTCCTTTCCATCATGTCTTTGACCCTAACAATAAACATTTTCTTTGTTACCCACCCTCTTTTCTCATTCCCCAGCCATGGCTTTGGTTGGGAGTGGTGATGGCAGATCTGTACTTCAAAGAACTCTCCCTAATACAAGAAACAAGGGGGGAGAAAGAATGCCTTTGGGGAACACCCTCAAAGAGTAAAGATAGTAGGATGAGGGGGAGGGAGGAGTAGGAGGCTATAAAACTCTTTTATCATTGGGATCCATACCCACTGAATGGCTTATTGACGATTATTGTTGACTCATCCAAACTACAATCCTTGGGGGAACTTCAAGAGTGGTAGCCCTCAGAACACTCATTCAAGTGAGTCCAAAAAGGAGTTCCAAGTCTAATTCTTAATAGCTATCAGTTCCAGAGAAACTTAGACATTTGAACTGGGCTTGGCTAATTATACCTTCCTTTATTCTGCCTCCAATGGAAAGCCATTAAAATTTCAAGTTGCACAGTAATAATTCATTTTTATTTATGTAGTACTCTCTAGTTCACAGTGGTGTGTACAGTAGATAAGAGTTTGGGGCTGGAGTCAGAAAGCCCCGAGTTTAAATCCAACCAGGTTGACCCTGGACAAGTCATTTAATTTTGTATGATTCTAACTAGGATTTATGGACTATAGATGGTTGTGATCTCTATTGGTAGAATGAGTTCCCATATTGGGAGTTCTCTGAACTATTGAGATTACATAGATTGTTCTTGGGTCACATCTCATCAAATGTTTTCTTCATATTAATATCACCAGGTCAGTAATACAGATATTGGTATTCCCATTTTACCTGTCAGCTCCAGTTCAGAGATGTAACAATAACAATAAGAGCTAACATTTATATACCACTTTAATAGCTACACTTTTTTATTAGACAAACTTGTGAGATAGGTACTATAATTATGCCCATTTTATTGAGAATTGAAATCAAAAGCGGTAAAGGATCTTCCTCGGGATCTTACAGCTAGTCAATGTTTGAGGAAGAATTAAATTCAGATCTTTTTGACTCAACCCTCTATCCATTACCATCTACCTGTCTCTTTTTATTTAGTGTTTCGATCATCTTCTACTCATGGTGACCCCATTTGGGTTTTTTTTTGGGAAAGATACTGGAGTGATTCACTCTTCATCTTCAACTCATTTTATAGATGAAGAAATTGAGGCAAATGGAATTAAGTGACTTACCCAGAGTCACACAGCTAGTAAGTGTTTGAGGCCAGATTTGAACTCAGGAAGAGCTAAATGTCTTCCTTACTCTAGAGCCAGTGTTCTATTCACTGAACCACCCAGCTGCCCATCTAGCTGCCTAAAAGGGATCAAATGACTTATGCGAGGTAGCATAATGAGTAAATCATAAAATCAAGATATAAACTCGAGTTTTCTTTCTGCCTCCTTCCCCGCAGCTCCTCTGACCTGAAATTACTTGTATTTATTTGGAATATATCTATAATGTACATGTTGTCTTCCCTAGTAAGTTGTAAGCTCTTGTAAATAATAAAATTGTCACTCAATAAGCATTTATTAAGCGCCTACTATATGTCAGGCACTGTGCAGTGTTGATTAATTGATTGATTCCTTCAACTCAGGCAGTTACTAATGTTGGTCTTGCATAGCTTGAGTCTGAGACTTCAACCCAGATTTTGTAACTCAAAAATTCTATGCTCTGTAAAATGTATGGGATTGCCTGTCATCGGGGGGAGGGAATGGAGGGAGGGGGGATAATTTGGAAAAATGAATACAAGGGATAATATTATTAAAAAAATTACTCATGCATATATACTGTGAAAAAAAATTCTAAAAAAAAATTCTATGCTCTTTTCACTAGACTACATAACCTCTCATCACTAGATTCTCTCTAAAGAGTTCTTCCTCCTCTAAATTTCTATGATTCTAGGTGGCTCAGTGGATAGAGCACTGACTCTAGAGTCAGTTCAAAACTGGCCTCAGATACTTATTGCTGTGTGACTCTACAAGTCACTTAATTCTATTTGCCTGTAAAATGACTTGAAGATGAAAATAGTGAACCATTCCATTATCTTTTCCAAGAAAACCCCAAAATACTGGGCTAAAAGCTTTGGGACACTGGGTCCAGTCATGACTTTTTGGCTCTCTTTGTGCCTCAGTTTTCTTCTTTGTAAAAAGCAATTGAACTTAGATGATCTCTTATATTCCTTCCCACTCTGACACTGTGATTCTTGCTTATTTGGTGTGGTGGTCAGTGTTGTAGTTCAGAGTTCTGATTCAGCGTGATGTTTCCTTGCCATCCTGAGTTCCAAGGGTCTTTTCATATAATATCTACTCTTCTGGGCAAGATCAATAATCTTTCTTGGCACCAGAGTACTGATCTGCCATATGCAATAATAATAGTATTTGCCTTGCTTATCTCAAAGGGATGTTGTGGACATTGAATGAAA
Organism: Sminthopsis crassicaudata; assembly: GCF_048593235.1. Lineage (NCBI taxonomy): Eukaryota > Metazoa > Chordata > Mammalia > Dasyuromorphia > Dasyuridae > Sminthopsis > Sminthopsis crassicaudata. The sequence continues at coordinate 100,135,946 of NC_133620.1, read as the reverse complement.
TAATGGATGCTTTTAAAGATTAAAAACTCCATCCAAGTATCAGGTGCTGTGATGATTAATGAGAATATTAATGCTGAGGAAGGAAGAGAGAGTCCATGGAGAAGTTCCCCATCTAACAGATAAGACAGAACTAACAACCCAAAACAGCTTGTTATTTTGTAAGGTAACATCTAAATGAATGAAATTTAATTGTAGCCAAAGGAATGGGGATGTGAGGGAAAGTAATGATCAGAGTTGGTTGGGTGGGATTCATCAAGGACACTTGCTAGAGGTGAGATGTTCAGATGTAGATTTTAAAGGAAGAAATAGATATGGAATGGCAGAGAGAGGGGGATGTGATATAATAATAAATCAATAAATTTCTAAAGTGCTTACCATGTACTAAGCCCTAGGGGATATAAATAAGTAAAAGAAACAGTTCCTTCAAGGAGCTTTCAATTTAGTGGGGAAGACAAGCCACAGAGGAGAGGGTACCAGAGACTACTACCCACTGAGGGACAGTGATGATGATGAGGAGGAGGCTTAAGTCAAAACCAAAGAGAATGCTTTGTGGCAAATGAAGGGAAGGGTGAGATTCACATAGCTCTCTACATGCAGTTTCTGTCTTTCATTCTAAATGACATCACTGGGATGGAGTCAAAAAACACTGTTATGATGTGGCAGATCAGACCAATAGAGCTCAGAATCCTCTGTCAAGGTTGGGCAGAATAGTTCACATGCACATATCTCCAAATCTGTGCATCTCAGTGTTTATTTGGAGCCTTCTTTGAGGCAAGTGTGCCCTGCTGGGCAGTGCTATGTCTCACAATTGATTCCAGAGTTTATCAGAGAGACCTTGAGAGTGTCCTTGTCTTGCTCCTTCTGACCTCTGTGTGAACGCTTGCCCTGTATGAGTTGTCTCTAAAATAGCTTTTAAGACAAACCTATACCTGGCATTTGAACAACAGGAACTGGGAACCTTGGCCCATCCCTGCCCTGCATCTACCCTCTTGGATTAACTGGGGTTCATTGTTCTGAGGATGCCCTTCTCGATGGGTGAACTCTAGATTCCAGGCTTCAGTTTTCCTCACACTGTTTTGGGCTCTATTCTAAGGGTCCTCCCCAGCAGGGAGGGCTGGGGGTGTGCGGAGGAGGCTGCCATTTGAGGAAACAAAAAAGGTATCCAAGGGACATAAATGATTCAAGTATGGAACAGGCAGTTTTAATCCCCACAGAAAGGGAATGCTAAGCAATAAAGAATCATAAAATGATCGTAATCAGTTTTGAGAGGCTAGCACACAAGCCTCATTGGCACTTTGCAGCAGAGCTGCTCATTAGCTCTTTTATGTTTCATTTCGACTGAATATAGCCTGATGGGCACCAAGTGGGCCCATTTCTTCTTGGTGGGTAACTCTTTCCTTCTCAGCCGCTCTTTCCACCACCATAACAGCTTTCCTAGTTGGTGCCCTGGAAAGGAGACACAAAGAGGAGGAGGTCTGATCCTGGATATACCAGATACAGAGTATCACGTTGGGGGAAGGTAATCCAGTTCCTATCCCCCTCCTAGATCTCTAGAGCTTCAGAATTCTCATTAGACCAGGAGGCTAGCAGGAAGGAGATGGAGCTTTTGTGCCAGTCTTTTGTGTACTCATTCTACCTCCCTCCCTCCTCAGAACTTTCTGCACCGTGCAGAAGCCGACAAGAAATAGCCACAGAACATTTTCATATGCTCTGAGGTAGAAAGCTGGATCCGCCCCTTCCATGTTGTCAAGAATGTCTAGAACCAAGCTCACCAAGTGAGCCTCCTCCCAGGATTGGGCTCTCATTAGCTCATGAGATTATTATCTCATTATATGTGTGTGCATTATATATTATATATGTCATATACATACATATATAACATATTATATATGTATATATGTGTGTATATACACATACACAACCAAACAATACATATAATTGCATGCATGTGAACAGACGTGTATATGATAATATAGAAGTTAATATACACATATATTTTTAACATGTGCCTGACTGTATATATGTATATATGCATGCTTATGTACATAGATGTATATATAAAATCACATATGAATATAAAATTGTGGTAAAAATATATTGTATTATAATAGTTCTGCCTAGAGGCAGCTAGCTTGCACAGTGGATAGAGAGCTGGCTCTAGAGGCAGAGAGACCTTGATTACAATCTAACCTCATTTACTAACCTGGGCAAGTTATTTAATCTGTTTGCCTCAGCTTCCCCAATTGTAAAATGGAGATAATAACAGCACCTACCTCTTAGGGTTGTTGTGAAGATCCAATGAATTAATATTTGTAAAGTGGTTAGCTCAGTGCCAGACACTTAATAAATGCTTGTTTCCTTCCTTCTTTACATCACTTCACATAAATCTTTCCATATTGTTTAATTCAATTTGTCAAATGTTTATTGGGCAAAACCTCATGCAGATGCTAATGATGAGCAGCATGAGCCTGTGAGCAAAAGCCTGAGGAATGGATGGGGTAGATCCTAAAGTCAGCATTGTTTCTCCTCTGCTGCTTAGTGAAAGGTTAACGTCTCTGCTTCCTTTCCCTGACAATTTCTGGCTATCTAAAACACTTTCCTCTCTGTCAAGATATCATTATCCCCATTTCACAGAGCACAAAACAGAGTTCCACAGCAAAGTGATCTGCCCAGAGTTACCCAATATTAAATATAATGTCTGAAATATGATATAAATTGAGGTCTTCTGATTCCAAGTCAAGGACACTTTCCATCCCATCAGCCTTTGCTGCCACCAAAAAGAGATGGTTGGATGAGGCACCGAGGTGCAGCAAGACTGCCTGGATAGATAGCTTATTTTTTTACTCCCTGAAGATTCTCCTTCCTCCCTCTCCCACTTCTTTTTTTTTTTCCTAAATTTTTAATAATAGCTTTTTATTTTCAAAATACATGCAAAGACTGTTTTCAACATAATCATCCTTGTAAAACCTTGTGTTCCAAAATTTTCTTTCTCCCTTCTCTCTCTCCACCCCCCCCCCCCCCCGGAAAGCAAGTGGTCCAATATAGGTTAAATATGTGCAATTCTTCTAAACATCTTTCCATATTTATCATGCTGCTCCAAAAAATTCAGATCAAAGAGGGAAAAAAATGTCTCTCCCATTTCTAACCCCAGCTGTGTTTCTGGCGAGAGAAGGCAGAAGGTAGCCTGGGAGACCATGTTCTGCTCACTGGAGGAGAGCCGATGGCACAGGAGAGAACTTTTGGTGGGAGAAGGGGAGGTCTGACAAATGTCAGAGAAGTCATGAGTAGAAAAGTCTGGCAAGGACCATACAATGAATGCTAGAAGACTGGAAGGGAAGGATAAACCTCAGCCTGGCAATTTGGGAGGGTCACATTCCTTGTCTTAAAAAGTGTTCAGAAAAGCAAACATCACATCTTCATGTTCAATAAGTTCCTGCAGACATGGTCATCTCCTTAGATAATGGGTTCTAATGTCTCCTACTCCTGAATGTCAGGGATTTCTTCCTGAAGTTTCCCTGCTGCAACATAGACAGTAGCCTAGGGACCCTTCCTTAAAAGAGAGGTTCTGAAGGGAAATGTCTTATCAGAGGAAGGGGTGAAGGGATATTCCAGGATAAGAAGGTTGCTGGAGTATGGTGGAGAGAAAAGTTTGGAGAGTGAAAAGAGGGGAGCAGAAAGGAGAGTCTGTAAAGTGTTTTGCAAACCTGAGATCACTTTATTAATGTCAGTTATTACAAATAAGAGGCACAGAATAATCAGGTGGCTTGCTCAAACAGCGTGCCTGCAAAGCCAGTGAGAACCCAAGTCTTGACAGCTGATCTGGTGCTCTAGTCCTTGGACTATCCTGTTATTCACTGTATGACTCCTCCAGTGGCCAGAGAGCTAACCTCAGACCTGACCAGTATTGTCCTTTCTCTGTTTTGGCGTTGCCCACTCACGATTGGAGGTGACGGGCCCCGGGCTTCCCTGCTCCAAGCCTCAGGACTACTAGAGTTGCCTTCTGCCCCATTGCCGACTGCCTCCCTGCCAGCTGCCTGGCATGTGCCAAGCCTAATTCTTTTCAGAAGAGATCAGACAGGATTTACAGAGTGTAAAGTTATTATTCTGGGCTCTCTGGGGAAATTGTAAGGTCCCAAAGTTTTGATGCAGTGTGTTTCTCTCTCTTATCCCCTATTCTAAGGGACGTTCAGCACAGGTGGGACTTTGCTTAATGAGTAAATTGGCTCATCCTTGAGAAGTGAGCCCTGCATATGTGGAAGGAGGACCTGCCCTCATGGTACCCTCCCAGGGAGGGCGTGGCTGGACTCTTGAGGATGTGCTCAGATGACTTTGGAGAGGTCATCCCATCCTTCATATAAACATCAAAAGCCCCTGCCTTGGGGAAATTCCAGAGGAAAAGCCAAGTCGAGGGATCACTGATTGGCTTCCAGGACGCATGCCAGCAAGAAGCCTTCCAAGCTCTCTGAGGGCTCATAGCTGTTACCTCAGACTTCTCATATTCTCTGTGAACATCGAGGCTGCTCCAAACTGGCCCTGTCCAGTAGTACATAAAGCATCGGACTAGGCTGTGGGTAAGCTTCAGCTACTTTTTAGAGATGGTGAACAGAATGATGTGATAACAATATATATATTAGCTTTATACTTCATAAAGCTCTCATTCCACTTCCATAGAAAGAAGATAAGAGGAGGAGGAATAAGAAGACTCCTTTTCTTTGGTGTAAGATCCCCTCCTTTGTGAATGTCTCTGCCTTAATGGGGCATTTAGAGTTCCAGGCCTGGAGTTCAAATCCAGCCTCAGACCCTTACTAGCTGGGTGACCTTGGACAAATCACCTCACTCTGTTTCCCTCAGTTTCCTTATCTGTAAAATGGGCTGAAGAAGGAAATGGCAAACCACTTCAATATCTCTGTCAAGAAAACTCTAAATGGGGTCATGGAGAGTCAAATATGACTGAAATGACTGAATAACAATAATAATGCCTCTGACCCCTGGTTTGAGGTATCATGCTCTTGTCCTTTTTGGTTTCTGAGTCTGATACATTTGAAATGTAGATGAGTTTAGACAGATTTCATTCCTTCTTGATTTCCTTCCCTGTAAAATGAGAGCTTTAGACATGGTCATTTCACTCTAAAAATCCTCTGTACGTCTATAATTACTGATTGCCTCATTTTTCTTCTCTTCTGCTTCTGTCCCCAACACCGGCTGTCCTCATTCTGTCAGTCATCCCTTCATCCCCATCTTCTTCTCTGCCAACTCATAATTCACATTTCTTTTGAGCCTTAGGGACACAAAGTATTTTATTCCCAACAACCCTATGATATAGGCAGTGGAATTGTCCATCCCCATTTTATAGATGAAGAAAGTAAAGCTCAGTCATTAGATGACTTGCTGAGGGTCACAGAATTAGTGTCAGAGCCAGGACTGTGTATAAATCTAGATTTTTTTTTTCTCTAGTAAGCTCAGGGCGTTTTTCCCCTGCGCACACCACTAACCCCCATGATATCTTTTTCTAACTGTCTTATTTATAAGGGATAAGAGTAGTTACTGAAATATCAAGAATAGAATTGCAGGTAATTAAAAGCAGGTATGCAAAATTAAATTGTCAGCTCAGTCTGGCTGTCCCCTAAACCAGCTAAATGATTTATTCTCCAGATAAAGCTCCATCTGTCATATTCCCTAGGACTAGAACTGGACACTCCAGCATGTTGCTCCTGTCTCGACCCAAACCAAGAGCACTGGCTTACCCTTCACCTAGACCCAAATCGAATCACCAGGGACAGAGCTCATTCATCTCTTCCACAAAGCCCAAGCTCACTCCTGGTCTATCTGGAAGCTTCCCGGGTGATGGCAGATCTTTTGGGGTCCTGCCTGTATCTTGAGTTCCTAGGAGGCAATATTGGAGTATGTTGAGTTGGTGAAGGGGTCAGAGCTGGGCTTTAGGGAAAATAACTGGCAGCTGTGTGGATGACAGGAGGAGGTGGGTGAGGAATGTTGCAGAGGGGTTTCAGGACTGGAGGAGTGATTGGATACATGAGGTGAGGGAGATTGTGGAGTCTAGCATGACACTGAGGCTTGGGTGACTGGGAAGGATGGTGGAACCCTTGACAGTAATAGAGAAGTTCAGAAGAAGAGTAGATTGGCGGGGGTTGAAGGGATAATAAAGAATTTAACTGGGGCATATTGAGTTTGAGATGTCCACAAGTCAATTAAAAATTACTTATTAAATGACTGCTGTGTACCAGGCACTGGCATAAACATCAAAAAAAGCAAAAATCATAAAAATTGTGTTGCCCTCAAGGAACTCATTTTCTCATGGTGGAGGCAGGATGCAAACAATAATGTACAGACAAGAGATATACCAGGATCAATATGACATAATCACAGCGGGAAGACACTAGCATTAAGACATATTTAGTCTGGGATGTCCAATAGATGGTGATTTGGGACTGGAGCTCAGAGAGAAACTAGGACTTGAAAGAAATCCCATAAAATTCATAAAAAACTTCCTTTCTTATAAGATTCTCTATTTCTCCTTTCCTACCTATAAGTACAGATCTCTGTACCCCCCTAAAGGTCATGTGCTCCTATCACATGGACAGAAGGCAATGCTTTGATCTGCTCCAGAGATATATTTCCCACTAGAGGAGGACTTGGGGAGTTCATTTCTTCCTTTGCTCATTCTATACTTTTTAAAAAAAAGTTTTATTTTATTTCCTGTTCTGAATCTTCTTATTCACATTAAGAAAGCAAGAAATATAAAACCTATTACAAATTTGCATAGTCATGTAAAGCAAATTGCTGCATTAGCCGTATAAAGAAGATGAAGACAAAGAAGAAGGATGAAGAAGAGGAAAAGAAGAAAATATGCTTAAATATGTAATCTGACTCCATGGACTCTCTATCTGGAGATGGATAGAATGATTCCTCAAGAATCCTCTGGAATTGTAGTTGGTTATTATGCTAATCAATTACCAGGTCTTTCAAGGTTGATAATCTTTACAATATTGGTCTTATTATATAAACCATTCTCCTGATATGCTTACCTTACTCAGTTCATCCATATAATTCTTCTGAGCTTTTTTTGCCCCTGAAATCATCCTTTCCTCACTTCTTAAAGCACATTAGTATTCCATCATATTCATATGTACTGTAATTTGTTCAGCTATTTTCCACTTGATGGGAACCTTCTTATTTTATAGTTCTTTGACACCACAAAAAGGAGCTGCAATAAATATTTTTATACCCATGGGTCCTTTTCTTCTTTCTTTGATCTCTTTGAAGTATAGACCTAATAGTGGTATTGTTGGGGCTTTTGGGGCATTCTTCCAAATTGCTTTCCAGAATGCTTGGACTAATTCACAGTCTACCAAGAGTGCATTAGTATATCTGTTTTCTCATAATCCTTTTAATATTTGTCATTTTATTGGTTTGTCACCTTAGCCAACCTGATGGATGTGAGATTGTACTGAAATTTCTATAATCATTAGTGATTTAGAACTTTTTTCATGACTTTCATTTTTCATATAGAGCTTAGATTTCTCTTCCTGACAACTGCTTAGTCATAGCCTCTCATCATTTATCAATTGGCAAATGGTTCTTATTCTTGTAAATTTGACTCAGTTCCCTATATATTTTAAAAATGAGATCCTTTTCAAAGAAACTTACTGCAAAGGTTTTCATACCCTCAGTTTTCTGCTTTTTTTCTTCTAATTTTATCTTCATTGGTTTTGTTTGTTTGAAATAATTTTTATAATTAAAAATTATTCATTTTTATCTCCTGTGAATCTATTTTTTATCATGAATTCTTCTCTTTTCCATAGATCTGATGTGCCATTTCTTTTATACTCCACTAATTTGCTTATGATGTCATTTTTTAATGTTTAAATCATGTAACCATTTTGAATTTTACTTGGTATACAATATACAGAATACTAGTGTGAGATATATATCTATGCCTAGTTTCTATCAGACTTCTTTCTAGTTTTCCAAGCAGTTTATATTGAATAATGAATTCTTGCCCCAATAGCTGGAATCTTTGGGTTTATCAAACACTAAGTTACTGTATTCATTTGTTTCTGTATGTTGTATACCTTATCTGTTCCATTGAGCCACTCTATTTCTTATCTAGTAACAAATTATTTTTAATGATTATAGCCTTATAGTATAGTTTGAGATCTGGGACTATTAGCTCCCTTCTTTCTCATTTATTTTCATTGATCCCCTTGATATTCTTGATCTTTTTGTTCTTGCAGATGAATTTTGTGTTATCATATTTTCTAGTTCTATAAGGTAATTCTTAGGTAATTTGATTAGTATGGTAATGAATAATTAAATTAATTTAGGTAGTATTGCCACTTGTATTATCCTACCTATGCCTTGCTTATTCCATCTTGAGGTTGCCTTTTATAACTCTGGTGGTGAAAGGCTGTTGGTGGAAGGGAGGGATCTGCATGGCTATTTCAGTTCATGATAGAAATAATGGTTTGGAATTTCATTATTCTAATGGCAACCCCACATTCTGGGTCTGGACACCCACAGGAAAAACATTTTTTTTTAATTAAAACTTTTTATTTTTCAAAACATATACGTGGACAATTCTTCAACATTAGCCCTTGCAAAACTTTGTGTTTCAATTTCCCCCCCTTTCCATTGCTCTCTCCCCTAAATGGCAAGTAGTACAATATATGTTAAACATGGTAGCAATATAAGACATAACATATTCTTTTTTTTAAAGAGTTTTTTAATATTTTTTTATTTACATGATATATGCATGGGTAATTTTTCAGCATTGACAATTGCAAGATCTTTTGGTCCAACTTTTCCCCTCCTTCTCCCCACCCCCTCCCCCAGATGGCAGGTGGACCAATATAAGACATAACATATTCTTAAGGGAGTCTAGGTAGAACCTGTTCTGTGTGCACTTTTGAGGGAAGAAGAGAAAAAGAAGGCAGCAGGAGCCTGAATCCCTCCAAATCAGTCAAGGATCTGAACTTCTATGGAATTGTCCAACTGATTTGATGGAGTTAACTCCATTGTCACAAATCTATTTTATATCTCAGGAAAAGCCCTGGAGATCCACCCTGTTTCCATTTGTCCCATTTGAGACAATAGAAAGGGAGAGTCATTTGCCTTGGTACCTCAACTCACAAAGGAGGAGGACATTCCTATGAATTGGTCCATAGTCAGTGAGCATTTATTTGTCGTCCAGGGAGGACCTCAACCAACCCCTAGTCCTATCCCCATTGTGATCCTCCCTTGGTAGTCCTCCTTATCTCTCCTCCTCGAGGCAAATCCATGTGGAAAATATCTCTCTAGACTGAGGAGGGGGTTAGAACTCAGTGGAGTAGGTTAGGGAAGCAGAGGCAAAAAATTCTCATTTTGATATGTTTTGTGACTAAAGAATTAATACTTCTGGATGCCAAGTTTCTAATCTATGAAATAGGTTCATTCAAGACCCATCAGTGGGCAAACTTTGTCTACTCTTGAACCACATGAATATGTGGCAGCATTCATTCTTTCGATCAGATCCTATTCTTGCTTTCTGGTGTGAAATCTTCTGTAGCTTGATGGAGACTGTGGGCGGCTGCAAGAATGAACAGTTGCATCTGGTCTATTCCATTGTTTACTTTTTTCCTCCCTCTTTTCCTGTCAAGACAGTCACCAGCTGGGCTTGGTTTGCTCTGTGAATTAAAAGCCTTGTCTTATGGGGAAAAGTCAGCTGTTAAGTTAGGAATAGAATAAGTCCTGTAAATCAGGGGGAAATAGGGAGTGGGGAGCCTCTGACATAAATAAGGATGCAGGGCAGATTATTATTTTTTGTGTGTGTGAGGCAATTGGGGTTAAGTGACTTGTTCAGGGTTACACAGCTAGTAAGTATCACGTTTCTGACTTCAGGGCTGGTACTTTATCAGGGCACAATTTTTAAAATCTCCTCTTTCCCCCTTTCTCTGAGATCTTCTTTTTGCCCTTTGCCTGCTGACTCCATGGCATTTTGTGAACTTCAGGAACATCATAGAACCTTTTTGAGCCTCAGCATCCCCATTTGGGATAGTGAGGAGAATGTCCCATGCTCCTGTTTATCCTTCTGGTCTAATGTGAAGATTAAGTGTGGTAACAAACATGGAAAAGCTTTATTAAGAAATAAAGGTATAATATACTCAATGTCCTCTATTATTACTGTTTTAATTACTCTGATTAATCTTGTCACTAAAGCATTATAAAAACAGATTATAACAATCAATTACTGGGATAGAACTCTCTACTATCATTTCTTACAACACCCTGCTGGTATATATGAAATTACTCCCAGCTTGAGGTTGAATCATTAATAGTGGTGAGATCGCCCCACCCGTAAGCCTAACTCTTCCCTGCTGATTTTGAAGGAAAACTGGAGCAAATCTCTCTGGCCTTAACCTTCCACCCTTTTATTTGTCTCTCACCCACACTGATGGCACTCTTTCTACAGCTAGATGTGCAAACAGTCTGTAAATGGGTTTATCTGAAATCCACCACAAATGATCTTGCAAAGAAAGATCGTTCTCAACATTCCCAACTAACACAGAGCCAAGATGAATGAATGAATGGGTGAATGAAAGAAGCATTTATTGCGTGCTTACCGTGTGCTGGGTACTGCTAAGAGCTGGGAAAAACAAAAACTAAAATGGAGACGATCCTGACCTTCAAGGAGCTTATATTCACAAAGATGGAGACTATGGATAAAGGAGAATGGTGGTCATGGAAAGGATTTTCCCTGAGTGTGGGGAGTCAAGGGGATGTTGAATTGAATGATAGGCACATAGGGAAAGAAACTTGCTAGAAGAGCCCACTGTTAAATTTTAAGGGGAGCAATTACACCTCTGAAATCAGCAAACCAAATCAGGGCTTTATTTATTGTTTTGTTAATTGTCTAAACTTAAGAAAGCAATGGAGAAAATGCTGACAATGAAGAATAAGCTTAAAAATATGTCCCCCAGGTTGCTGATAGTTGATGATTTACCAGCCCTTTTCTGTCCATAGTTATATGGTTTCCTCAAGCAATAGTAGTATTGATTTTATTACTGTGTCCAGAGCAAGAGATGGGAAGGAAGGTGCAGTGGTGCAGATGGCAAGGTGACTTAGGTGGATGACTGGATAAGATGTGAACAGAAGGTGGTGTACTCTGGTCTCAACAGTCTGTATACAATGGTCTGGGAAAGTTTAAAATCTGTCACTAATCAACAAAGATTTGTTTTTGTTTGTTTTTTACCTTTTGATTTGATTTTTCTTGTGTAGCAAGATAATTACATAAATACGTATTCCTATATTGGATTTAACATTTTTTTTTTACCATGTTTAACATATTGGATTACATGCCATCTAAGAGAGGGGATGGGGGGAAAAGGGAAATTGGAACATAAGGTTCATGTTGTATTGTTATTAATATTTATGCTTATATCACAATTTTTTTTTTTAGTTTTCTAAAGTCTTTCCCAATTGTTAAAAAATTTAAAATAAAGCAGTTATTAAGCACCTGCCACATACAAAACATAGTGTCAAATATTGGGGATATAAATACAAGCAGAAAAAATTCCCTTCCTTCAAGGAACTTAGAATCTAATGGAGGAAGAAAATATAAAAAAGAGTGGATATAAGAAAATGGAAAAGTCTGGAGAGTGAATTAAATTGGGAGTAAAGCGATCATGGCAGGAATGGCTCATGAAATGGCACCTGGACGAAAGACTCACAGAATGGAAGATCAGGCCCTAAACAGGAGACATCTAAGGTGTAGAGACATTTGTAATCAATAACTACAATAGTGAAAGTCCTATTTCTATGCAGTTCAAGTTTTGCTTTCTCCATTTTGTAGATGGGGAAACAGAGATCCAGAGAGGTTTAATCACCTTGATCCAAGGTAGAACTAGGCCCTGGTCTCCCCATCTTGTACCAGGTAGTCCCTCTTGGGATTCCTTCTCAATGCTGATAAAGGCAGCTGGGTACCAAGGCTGGTACCTTTGCCTAGTCAAGGCCTGCCACTAGACCTTGCTATGTAGCCCCTCTAGCACCTAGCACAAAGCCTTACATATTAATAAATACTTGTTAAATCGAATTGAATGGGGGAAAAGGAGAGAGGAATAAAGGCTAGCATCTTTTGCCCTTAGCTCATATCTCATTCTTTTCCCTCTAGGTTTGCTTTTAGTATTGGGTCAAGGCTAGAACTAGAGGAAGTGTGTTAAAAATCGCAATGGGAGGGATTGAGTTAACACAACTGGTAGCATTTGCCAGCTGGACACACTGGGAGACACTGGAATGGGAAAGTGTGACTAAGGGAGGTTATGGAATCTCTTTGAGTAGGAGATACTCCCCCATCTGTCTGACTTGGGTTAGGTACAGTACAGTTTTGCCTGGAAGGGGAGGATGACCCCAGAAACGGAATCTGCTTTCTCCCGAACCCCTGCTGTCCTATCCTGGCATTTGGAAGCATGGAGCTGGCCAGGGAAGGTTGGGTACAACTAAGCTCCTATCCGTCAACAACGTATCTCTCAGATCCCTCCTGTGTGAATGAGTGTTGCCTCAGAGACTGGCGGGGCCAACTATCCTCTCAAATCTGGCTCAGGTTTCTTTCAAAGACGGAACAATTATTGCCTTGCCTCTGAACCTAGCAACTGTTGCTCTTTATATCCTGTATCAGGAAAGCCAATCTTTTAGTAAGCCAGGCAAGGCTTTCCCTCCAGGGTCCTTGCAAAAATTTCCTTTACTAGTCCAAAAAGTAAGGAAAATAGTCTTCAAAGCACAACTTCCTAAGGATCATAGACTCTGAATTGAAAGGGAAATTTGAAATATCATTTTGTCCATCCATCAATCAAAAATCTTTACTGAACATCTACAGTATATAAATCTACATTGTATGCTTTGAGGATTATTATTATTATTATTTTTTAATGAGACAACATATCAAAACCTAAAGAATGTAGCCAAAGCAGTTCATGGGGGAAATTTTATGTTTTTAAATAGTTACATGAATAAAAGAAAGAGGAGATCAGTGAATTGGGCATGCAACAACAACAAAAAAAAGCTAGAAAAAGAGCAATTTTTAAAACCCTAATTAATTTTTGTTGTTGTTTGCTTGCATTTTGTTTTCTTTCTCATTTTTTCCTTTTTGATCTAATTTTTTTTGTACAGCAAGAGAGTTGTATAAATATGTATTCATATATTATTAGATTTAACATATATTTGAACATATTTAATATATATTGGATTACTTGCCATCTAGGGGAGGAGGTAAGGGAAAGGAGGGGAAATTTTGGAACACAAGGATTTTGCAAGGGTCAGTGTTGAAAACTTATCCATGCATATGTTTTGAAAATAAAAAACTTTAATTAAAAAAAGAAAAACCCTAATTAAATATCAAATTAGAAATTCTGAAACTCAAAGGAGAGATTGATAAAACTAAGAAAACTATTGAGATAATAAAACTAAGAATTGATTTTATGAAAACAAAAACAAAATAGATAAACCTTTTTGTTAATTTGATTAGAAAAAGGAAAGGGAAAAAACCCATATTACCAGCATCAAAAATGGAAAGGGTAAACTTACCACCAATGAAAAAGAAATTAAAGCAATAATTAGGAGCTATTTTGCCCAAATGTATAGCCAGCAAGTCTGATGATCTAATCGAAAAGAGGATTAATAATAACTCATATTTCTTTATATCAAATTAAGTCCAGTCAACAATTATTTCTTAAGTCCTTGCTATGTTTTAGGCAGTATGCTAAATTCTGGGAAGACAAAGAAAGGCAAAAGCAGGGTCCCCTAGGAGCTTCCATTCTAATGAAAGAGACCACATCTAAATAAAAGGGGAGACAATATGAGTACATCCAAAATCTATATAGAGTAAATGAAAGGTAATTTCAGAGGGAGAGAAGGCATTAGCAACTGGCAGGAGTATTATTTTATAGATAGGGAAATTTAATCCAGAGGTAAAATGACTTTTCCAGGATTATTCAGCTGGTAAGTAATAAACTCCCAAGTTTGCAGAGGCTGAATTCAGAGCTTCTTTTGTAATATATTCTTTGAGAGCTGATGAAATCACCAAGAGAAATACCATGAAGGGAGAAGAGTGCCTGTCTATGGTTAGTGATTGTGACCCAGATGAACCACAAAGGAGCTAAAAAGGAGGAGTGTCAGAGAGGTGGGAGAAGAATCACAAGAAAGTTGTCTTGAAAATATAAGAGAAAAGAGATTATCAAGGAGGAGAAGGTGACAATGTAGACTTACAGTGGTCCTCAAACTTTTTAAATAGGGGCCAGTTCACTGTCCCTCAGACTGTGGGAGGGCCGGACTATAGTAAAAACAACAGCTCACACTCTGTCTCCGCCCCTCAGCCCATTTGCTATAACCTGGCGGGCCTCATAAATGTCCTCAGCGGGCCGCAGAGGCTACTGAGAGGTCCAGAAGGATGAAGATTTTAAAAAGGCCAGTAGATTTTGGCCATTAAGATACCACTGGGGGCAGCTGGGTGGGGCTGTAGATAGAGCACCCACTCTGGAATGAGGAGGACCTGAGTTCAAATTTGATACTAGCTGTGTGACCCTGAGGAAGTCACTTAACCTCAATTGACTGGGGAAAAAAAAAAGAAAAAGAATCTACCACTGGTAACTTAAAAAAATATTTAACTGTTTTATTTATTTTTATGGTTATGCATATATTAACATTTTTTTAATTAAAGCTTTTTATTTACAAAATATATGCATGGGTAATTTTTTAACACTGACCTGTGCAAAACCTTGTGTTCCAAATTTTTCCCTCCTTTCCCTACTCCCTTCCCTAGATGGTAAGTAATCCAATACATGTTAAATGTGTTACAATATATGTTAAATCCAATATATGTATACATATTTATACAATTATCTTGTTGCACAAGAAAAATTGGATCAAGAAAGAAAAAAAATTGAGAAAGAAAACAAAATGCAAGGAAACAACAACAGAAGGAGTGAAAATGCTGTGTTGGGGTCTACTATATTAACTTTTTAAATACAATTTCTTTATGAATCATGTTATTGGTAACTTTGGAGAGAGTAGTTCAGTAGGTCTTATTCAGATATCAGTAGATCTTATTCAGATCAGAAGTCAGACTGTAGAGTTAAGAAGAAAGTGAGAGGAAAGGAAGTGGAGGCATTTATTACAAACTCAAGGAGTCTAGCTATAAAAAGAAGAGGAGATATAGAACAAAATGTTACATAAATCTCTACTTTAGTCAGTTTGTCATCTTCTATTCCGTGTCTTTGTTCATTCCATGCCCTCCTACCTGTGAGTTTTTCCTCCTCACTCAAATTAAGGCCCATGCCAAATACCACCTCCTCCATGAAGTCTTCCTTGATCCTCCCACATGGAAGCTGTGACTCCCTTCCCTGGACTTCTTTAGTTTGTATCTCCCTTACAGAATGGCTTACATTTATATAACCTTTTAAAACTTTCGAAGCACTTTTACATATATAATTTCATTTGGTCCTCACAACTACCCTGTGTGAGAAAAGCTATTATTATTTCTGTTTTGCAGAAGAGAAAACTGAGGCCCAAAGATATTGTGTCTTCTCAAGGTCACATAAATAGTAAATGTCAGAGGTGGGATATGAAGCTTTGTTTTCTGTTCTTTCCACTAACACGTGCAGATAATTGAATACCTATCTTGTCTTCCCTATTAGCTGGTAATCTTATATATATATATATATACATATATATATATTATTATTATTTTAACAAGCTATTGCTTTTTATTTTTCAAAATACACGCAAAAGGGGCAGCTAGGTGGTGCAGTAGATAGAACACCACCCTGAAGTTGAGGAAGACTTGAGTTTGAATCTGGCCTCAGACACTTAATACTTCCTAACTATATGATCCTGGGCAAGTCACTTAACCCCAATTGCCTCAGCAAAAAACAAATAAATAAATAGAAATAAAATAAAACAAAATGCACGCAAAGATAGTTTTAAACATTTACCTTTGCAAAACCTTGTGTTCCAAATTTTTCTTCCTCCTCCCCACTCCTCTAGACAGCAAGTAATGCAGCATAGGTTACACATGTGCAGACATATTTCTACATATATCATACTGCATAAGGAAAAATCTTCTTGAAGGAAGAGACCTCTTTGGAACTTGTTTCCTGTTCTGTAAATGATTACTAGGGGTTTATCTATCTCTAACAATTTTAAATTCTTTAATTCAATTTAATTCAATTCTTATTAAGCATCTAATATGGTCAGGCACTGTGCTAATCACTAACAATACAAAGACAAAAGAAAAACAGACTCACTCTTGAGAGGCTTCTTTCTCAGGGGAGAAATATGTAAATAGACAAGAAAATACAAGATAATTTGAAGAGGGAGAGAGCACTGACAAGGAATGGGATCCACCAGGACTAGTATGGCACCCAGACCTCTGAGGCTGGTATGAGGCTAAATATTCTAAAAGGCACAGATAAAGAGATGGAACATTCCAGTCTTGGGGGACAAGTTGTCCAAAGGCATTAAGAAGGATCCTGCAATACTGAGTGTAGGGAATAGCCAATAGGTCAGTTTGGTGAGAATAGTGTAAAAAAAGGCTGCAAAAGTAGACAGGCAACAGGTTTGGGGACTTTAAATATTAGGTAATAGACTTTACCCTTTATCCTATAGGCAATTTGAAGAGGGAATGGACATGGAAGATTATCTTGGTATTGTCCGGAAGATGTTTGAGAAGGGAGACCAGAAGAATGGTATTTGTTAGGAAGCTATTACATTAAATAGAGTTAACTATGAGGACCTAATGTAAGGTAGTGTTTATGTGAACAGAGAGATGGAGACAGACATGAAACATTTTAGAGGTAAAATGACCAAGACTTAACACATTAATGAGATACTGGAAGTGGGGGGGAAAGCAGAGGCAAGGCAGACTTCCAGTCTTTAAATCTAGGTGATGGGAAAAAAAGATGGTGCCTTCAGAAGAAATGGGAAAATGTGAAGAATGGGTGGGATTAAGAGGAAAAATAATGAGTTCCATTTTGGATATGCTGAGGTTAAGTTGCCCATAAGATGCTCAGGTGGACATGTCCACCATATTGGTGGTACAGCTAAGCAGTTCAGGAGTGATTTCAGCTGGGTATATAGATTTGGGAGCCATCTTTGAGGTGATTTAACCCATAAGAACTGATGAGGTCACTAAGAAAATACAAAAAGAGGAAGCCCAGGAAAGAATCCTTCCAATCATTCAAAATTGGAGGGCAGGTGATGGATGACAATTGAACAAAGGACACTGAGGAGGACTATGATCAGATAGGTAGGAAGAGAGCCAGGAAAGAACATGTCTTTGAAAGTCAAGGGAGGAGGGGATGTTCTATAGTGTCAAGCTGAAGAAGTTAGAGTGAATGAAGAGACCGTAAGCATTATAGTTATTTTGTTTTTATATCAGGCATTTATGAATATCCTTCTTCTCTTTTTCTTCCTCCATAGCGAGCCTTTCCTTTTGATAAATAAAAAAACCAAACAAACCAAACCAAACCAGTTAAGCAAAAGTGACCTACACCTTGGCCAAATCTCATAGTTTAAGCAATATCTACACCCATAGTCCCCCATTTCTCTAAGCGAAGGAGGGAGGGGCACTTCCCCATTTATTTGCAGAACCAAGATTAAGTCATCAGATTTAGAAGCTGAGAGAGAACTACTAACCTTTCTGAGAAGTTTCGTTTGAATGGTAAGCTGAGAAGCCAGACTGCAAAGAGAAGTGAGTGGGAGGAAAGGAAGTGGAGACTATTAGTGCCCATGGCTTTGTTTCCCGGAGTCTGGTTTTGAAAGGAAGGAGAAATTTTTAAGAATGGAGGCATATTTGTAGGCAACTCTGCAGATTAGGAGATTTTGGAAGGACTAATTTCTGAAGGAGGCTGGAGGTGAGTGAGGTGATACCCTAGCACAGAAAGAATAGCGCTCAAATATGACCTCAGACATTTACTATGTGACCCTGAGCCTCTCAGCACGCTTTCCCTTATGCCGTGCTATTTCTGTAAATCTATCCAGGGGAAGCAGGGGATCCATATAAGGAAGTAATGGGAGATAAAATTGGGGAGACCAATTGGGATCAAATCAGAGGGCCTTGAATGCTAGGCTAAGAAGTTGAAACTTTATCCATTAGGCAGTGAGTGGGAAACCAATGAAGATTTTTGAGATAGAGTGATATCATAGGGCAGCTAGATGACACAGTGGAGAGAGCACCAGCCCTGAAGTCAGGAGAATCTGAGCTCAAATCTGAACTCGGACACTTAACACCCTGGCTGTGTGACTCTGGGCAGGTCACTTAACCCCAATTGCCTCAGGGAAAAAAAAAGTGATGTCATAAAAACAGTATCTGGTTAGACTAGCCACAAAACACTCTAAGGCTTGAAATACATTGATGGAAACTATATTGGTTCAAGGCACTGTGGTGTGTTGTAGATATGATACTAGACTTGGAAACCAGAAGATCTGGATTCAAATTCTGCTTCAGACACTTATTAGCTGTGCAATCCTGAGCAAGTTTCTTTAATTTCTCTGTGCCTCAGTTCTTCCATTTTTTAAGGGAGAGTATTGAACTTGATAGTCTTTGAGATCTCTTCCCATTCTAAATCTATGGACTCCCCAGGAGTAAAGTCCGAGTGTCGAGGACAAATCGGTACAAATTCAAGCCCCATTTCATACCCCAAATAAGGCACGTGTAAAATGCATTGTTGTCCCGGACAAATTTCATATTCAATATTTCAGAAGGGAACAGATCATTAGCAGAGATATTTTCTCAGGGAACCTTTCTTCACACTGCAGGGAATACTGAGGCTCTATAGAGCCCAGTTAAAAAATCCTGTCTTCTACTGTCTCTGATGGAATTTATATATGTACATTATGCATGCATACATATGTATACATACACACATACATGTGTATCTAGCACAATATATGTGTGTACATGGTCCTATACATGCATGTACATGCACACATGTATATGTATATGCATACATGCATTGTACACACATACACAAAGATTCCAGAATCTCTCTTTATCATCCACTATAAGTACTCCCTGGTATCTAATCTAATGGTGTACTGCTATCATCACAATCTATTTCCACCTGATCTGAGTCCCAGTAGGTACAAAAGAACCAGAAGGTGCTTAACGCCGAAGGAAGAAATCAATCTCTCATTCCTTCCCATAAGCGCACACAGATCTGTGTTGATGTTGATGGAAAGAAAGAGTATATGTCAAAGTCTCATGCCCGGCTGGCAGGACTGCCAGGCACATGTTGAGGGAAAGTCCAGCACCGGTATCAGCTGCCTACCATATCAGCTGTCCAGTCCCATGGGGGTACGTTTTAGCAAAGGTTTGGGTCATGTTGGTGAGAAGAGCCAATAAATAACAGGCACACAGACATCTTTGTCCCTAACAGTGCTGTCTCCCTCCCCCTAAGTTTGTTCCTTTCCAAAACGGGCAGCAGTTCTTCCATCGCCTCCCTTTCTTATCTATCAGGTGTCTATCAAGTAGAAAAATTCAAACTTCAGGAGAGTAAACTCGACTGAGAAAGAGAAATATATAATTAGGAAGATTTTTTGGGGGGGCTTCAGCAGTTTCCCATCCCCAGCTGAATCTGGACCCTGCTTCTGATACCAGAGAGCATGGCATGACAGGTGAGCTCCACAGACTATAGTTGTTCCTCCCTCCCTCCATTCTGAGTAGGCTCTTCCTCAGGTAAGGGGGGAGTGATCACTGAGGAGAACCTTCCTGGTCCCTCAGAGACTGTCCCCTGCCACCCTGTTTGCTCCATCCCCTTCTATCTGACATAGACGAGACTTCTTGGAAGAATCCCAAAGAATCCAATACCCCCAAAGCCTGCTTAGCAGGAGTTATGGATTCTTCCCACCCCGACTTCTGAGGGAGAGTGGAACATTCTGTTTAAAGGGTGAAACAAAAACAGGTGAGTGTACAGTGTAGGAAAGAGGAATGAGAGATCCTAGAGTGAGGGGGAGTACGGATGAGCCCGCTTCGTTGCCTGTCCCCTCCACCTCTCTCCTCTTCTTGTCAGTCCTGTGGCAGGTGTTTTTCTCCCAGTGCAGTGATCCCAGAATGCCACGACACCAGAACCTAGTTCTTGCTTCCCTAGGGAGTCCAGGTAAGAGGACCCCCATCCTTTTAGAAGAGAGCCCCTTTCCTTCTGGGAACCCCTCCACTCCCATCCCTACTTTCCCATTCCCCACTGGAAGGCTAGGAAAGTGAGTGCCAGCAGATAAGGAGCAGGGCAGAAGCGGCCACTTCTTGCTGTTCCTCAGCAAACAATAGGGACCTTTCCAGGAAGCTGGGGGGAGGGAATTGCCTGTAAAAGGATCCCTGGG
This sequence comes from Sminthopsis crassicaudata, assembly GCF_048593235.1. Lineage (NCBI taxonomy): Eukaryota > Metazoa > Chordata > Mammalia > Dasyuromorphia > Dasyuridae > Sminthopsis > Sminthopsis crassicaudata. Next base: position 100,115,585 of record NC_133620.1, on the reverse strand, counting down.
TGGATGAGGTGTGGCGGGCGCTTGAACAGGTTTCTGTGTCGCTAGTGTCCGATTAATTAGGCACCTACACGGTGCTCTCTGCTAATGATCACATCAGCTGGGCAGATGGCAGATAAAGGGGTGAGGGGTGGGAGTAGTAGCTTCAGAGCACTCATTGATGAAAGCCTGGAGGACAATTATTCGGGCAGTGGCTTATCTGAGCCCAGAAGCCAGTAAGAACAAATGATTTATTTCATTTGGGATGGAAACGAGAATATGTTTGGATTAGGTGTGTGAGGAGGGGAAGGGCAGGTGGCCTCTCTTGCTAGGTTTTCCTGGGAATAGAGAATGAGCCTGTGGTTGTTTGTTTTTTTGGTAGAGGGAACTTCCAGGGAAGGAAACTCCTAGCACTGTAGATCTGCAAATTCTTTGCAATTTCATCTTAGAGTTCCTTAGAACAGATTCAAGTGACTGGTCCAGCATTCATTACACAATCGGGGTAGTATTTGAACCTAGATCTTGGCTTTGAGGCTGGCTTTCCAGCCAAGAAAGCAAGCTGCCTTGAGGCTCACGCCTCCCCACACCCAGGCCTTGGTGTGGGGCAGATTCTTCCCTCTAGGGCTACTAGGTGCCCAACCCGACTGATCTTGCAAGTTGTATCTTCTTGTCACAAAAATTAAACCTTGTTCCCGTTCCCAGATCAGAGTTTAAAGGATTGTTTGCTCCCAAGATTCAGTAGTGAGAGTGAATCCGGGCTTCTCATCTCATCTCCACTACCAACTTTCTGTGAACCATTTGGGGAAGTCATTTAATTTCCTCAATCCTCATTTTCCTCACTTGTAAAATGTGGTTATGTGGGAATCATTTCTATTGCTGAGGGGGTCAGTGAAGCGAATGAGATCAGGAATGTAAATATTTTTAAAGTTGTGTTTAAGCTCCCTAGGTGGAGCCCAATCAATTGGTTTTTTTTTCCCTGCCTGTGAACTCCCCTCCTCCCCAACACCATCATCATACTAAGAAATTAACTGAGACTGAGAACTCTGTGGGAAATCAGTGGTGGCTGGTGGAAAAATATATACATATCTTATCTATAGACCAGTCAGAAATAGTTGGCGGTCCTACCCTTGTTAAAGCCTATTTGGAAGCAATCAGAGATCCTTCTTATGTTGGGACAAAATCCTTCCTTCCAACAGGAGGTCTTCAAAGCTTGGGGGTTAGTACGGGCAAGCAGAAGTTGTTGGGCAGTGCTGAAGCTCCTTTTGGTAGTGGCTGAAGAGATTTGGGGATTCTAAGAACCGCAGGAGGCAGGGAAACTCAGTGGGATGAGGGCTGGACTTATAGTCAGAGGAATTGGATTCAAATCTCTGTTCTATGTTCTACCTGTATGATCTTGAATAATCAGTATTTATTAAGCACCTGCTGTATGCCAGGCAATGTACCAAGCGCTGGGGATTAGAAGTACAGAGAATAAAACAAATTACTTTATCTCCTTAGGCTTTTATTATAAAATAAATGCAGAGGGTGAATATTAGTAGTTGTGAGGGTATTGAGAAAGGTTTCCCAGAGATGGTGATGCTGGAGCTGTGTCTTAAAGCAAGGGAGATATTCTTTGAGGATTGTAAGAGGAATGGAGAAATAGTTTGATTGGATCATCAAGTTAAGGAAGAAGAGTATCATATATCAGGCTGAAAAGTTTGGAATCAGCTTGCAAAGGACTTTAAAAAGCAAATATTTAATATTGTATTCTAGAGACAATAAGGGAACTTTGGGGTTTTATTGAGTAGGTAAGAGACACGGTCCTATCCTTGCTTAAAGATAATTTTGGAAATAGTGCAAATAATGGATTGGAGGAGGATGAGATGTGAAGCAAAGAGAACTATTAGGCAGCTAGTCCAGGTGAGAACTGGTGCGCACCTGTACTGAGATGGTAACTCTGTGAATGGAGAGAAGGGGTCAGATGTGAGAGATGCTGTGGATGCAGAAACAGTAAGATTTGGCAGCTAATTAAATAAGAAGGGCAAGTGAGGAATTGAGGACAAAGCCAAGGTTATCAATGTAGAAGACTGACAAATTAGCAAGGATTATGTACTGTCCAAGGCACAGTGAGCAGCAGCTCCAGTCACTCAGGCAAATTGATAGGATAAAGTGAGAGGAACTACTTTTATCTTCAACCAGAGAGATTTGCAATACACATTTGGATGAATTAGACTTAATAACCTGGTGCACATTACTGAGGAAAGGTAGGGGTCTTTTTTATAGATTTTAACAAAATGACTGTTCATTCTTTTTATAGGATAGATGGAAGGCAGGCATGCTTAGAGACAGGGGGATGGACAAAATGACCTCTTAGGATCCTTCCCAGTCTGAAGATCCAGTGATTCCCTATCTTTTAAAATCCTTTGAATATTTTGGAGGGGAGAAATATCATAAATTTTCTTTATTATAATTCTGTACCTCAAGGATCTAGGATTTCATCCATATATTTCATTCCAATCTTATGTAAACTCCTTACATTGTATTCAGGATTACTTTAGTTTTTGTCTTTGGGACCTCAGTACCTAGAATGGGTCTGGTACATAATAAGCCATTTAGACCCTCATCATTTTTTGTTTGGATTATTGCAGTAACTTTGTTATTGTACTATCTGTCCAAAATTCAGTAAAAATTGGTAAATATTTAGCAACCATTCCTCTAGAAAAAAAGTACACACATGACAAACTTTTAAATTTCATCTACATTATTCACCATTTCTCTGTCATTTTATGTCTTGATTATTTAAAAAACAATAAATCAAACCCTGATGAGGAGTGTTTGCTGATTTCCAAGCTATAAATACTTGTACTGAAAATTGAACAATTGCTCTCATGAGCTGGCTCAAGTTCTTCCTCAAGTCTCTTCCTCTTCCAATCCATCATCTACACAGCTGCCTAAGACATTTTCCTAAAGCATTGGTCTGACGATGTTATACTCTTGCTCAGTAGAATCAAGTGGCTCCCTATTACCTCCAGAATAAAACATAAAATTCTTCATTTGCATTTAAAGTACTTTGTAACTTTCCATTCTTTTTCCATTCCCTCCACATGCTGGCCTATTCATAAGAAGCAATTATTTCATACTTGTATTTGTTTCCCTAAGCATCTGACCTCATGGGACATTCCATCTCTTGTCTTTGAACTGTGTTCCTCATGTTTGAATTTTCCTTCCTCCTAACGCTTACAATTTGTTCCTTCTCTTAAGACTCAACTCAACCTCCCCCTCTTCCAGGTGATAGTCTGACATCCAAATGTGTCCAATCAAACAAGTACTGGGTATCCAAAAAAAGGAGGATGGTTTCTGCCTTTAGAGAGTTTAAGGTCTAGTGGGATACAACATGTACAATAATAGACACTGTATATGCAAGGTAGTCTTGAAAAGGAGACATTGTATCCCTGAGGGAGAGGGGGAAGCTGAGAAAGGTAGTGAAAGTGGTGTTTTGAGCTGTCTTGAAGGACACTAGAGCTACCATTCTAGGTACAGAGGACAATTAGCAAAAAGGTGTGGAGTTGGAGAGACTGATTGTCATGTATGAGAAAGCAAATTGACTAGAGAAGCAGAGATTCAGGATTGGGACTTGGGGAAGAGGATGGGTCTGGACATAATAGATTTGGGATTCATTTGTCACAATCATAATCATTGAAGTGATGAATATGTATTGCTAATTATTGACCTTCCCCTATGGCAAAAAGTGCTTTTCAGCTTAGAAGTAGATATAGCAAGTATATGAAAAATGATTGACACAATCATAGTTCCTATTTTCTTAGCCTTTACAGTATGACTTTGTAAATAGGGTAACAGAATAGAAACATTTGTTTACACTATGTGAGTGCACAGTAACATACTGATACTATATGTAGATCAGGAGTGAATGCATGAGTTGTTATGGAAAGAACAATGCTCTGAGAGGCAGGCTGACCTGGGAACTACTAGACTGGAGCTTCTACTAACCCGCTGTTTCTTCAGCAAATCATTTAATCCTCTGACCCTCAATTTCCTTATCTATCAAATGATAGGGTTGGACAAGATAATAATAGTTTACATTCATACAGTGTTTATATATATACATATATATCTAGATAGATAGATAGAACAATGAATAGAAAGCTGGAGTTAGGAAGACCTGAGTTCATATTCTGCTTTAGACACTTACTGTCTGTGTGTGACCCTGAACAAGTTATTTAACTCTGACTGACTCAATTTCCTGTAAAATGAACTGTAGGACAAATGGCAAACCACTCTAGTTTCTTTGCTAAACGAACCACAAAGGGGATCATGAAGAATCAGAATTGAAATGTCTGTACAACAAATATATAGACAGATATAGATATCTATATTTGTGTGTATCTATCTACTTATCAATCGACCCCTTCTAAAAACCCTCTGGGGATTCCTCTTTATAGCAGGAATTCATGGAAGCTGTGACTTAACCCACAGGAAATCAAGTCAGGTCAGAACCTAATTCAAGTCTCCTGACTTCCAGGCTGGTGGCTCTGGGCACTCCATTGCAGCCACCTCTGGCTGATTGCCATTGTTAACCTCTAGCTCTAGCGGTCTCTGTTTTTCTGCATTGAGTGGGAAATGAGGAAGAATAGCTGTGATTATCCCATATTTAGATGCAGAAAGAAGAAACAGAACCCATCACATTGAGAACTAACTTTAAGATGACTCCTTCAGCCCCATCCCCATCAGTCAACTGCTCTGCCAATGGACTTCGGGGGTGGGCCAGTTACTTATGGAGGCATGTTATACCTAGTGCCATCTTCTTGGGATCAGGACTAATCTTAGCCCCATTGCTTGGAATAGGGGTGGAGAGTGGGGAAGGAAAGTGTGGAGTCAAGGAAAGTACGCCGGCCAGGAATTAGAAGGCTCGGGTTCAAATACCATCTCCAGTACTTAACTAGTATTTAACTATGACTTTGGGCAAATGGCTCAGTTAACCTATTTGAACTACAGTTTCTTCATGTATAAAATGAGAGAGTTGGACCATAGAGCCTGTAAGCTCCTTTCCACGTGAAAATCTCATGATCCCCTTAGAATGGGAGTTTCTTTCCAGTGGAGATTGTAAAATTCATTTTAAAAATACTTGATGCTGGATCCTAGGACCATCCAGGGGAGGGATTCTGAAGAAGATTAATTTGTGAGGTTCCCCCCCCCCAATCCTTTTAGTTCTCTCCGATAAAAAGAAGGTGTCAGGGGCTAAGGGAAGTGGGTGGGAGAGCTCTTGGCAGTTTCTCTCCAAGCTTTTCAATCCATTGAGTTCCTGTAAGAACAGCTAGAGGGCTGTCTGATGTTACCAAGGGAGCGGGTGGGATGGGAGAGAGGAGGCGAGTATGCTGGGGCTGGGTTTGGGCTGGGCTAGGCTGGGGAGCCATGCGGAGCTGGGGGTGTGAGCGTGTTTATATAGAACTCAGCCAATCTGCAGTTTCAGATTTCAGACCCAGTTATCAGGCAGTCTTTTCCCTGCTTTGTTAGTTGGCGCTGGGGAAGGGAGAGAGAGCACTTTCCCAGTGCTGCTTTTGGAGACAGTGAAGCTGAGGATTCCTGAGTTTCTTCCCTGCCTTCTTCTCCCCTTCCATGGACACTGCTGGGCCCTCTCCCCCCACAGCAGCATTTTATTCAGATCTGGATCACTGCTTCCTCCTGTACTCCTTTCCTCACTAGCATCTCTCCCTGTTGTCTCCTGGGCACTCTGCTGATGTAAAGGTAAAATCCAGGTGCTTGGTTCCCATGGGACTTGTTGGTCCCATGATTGGGGGAAAGGCTTCTTAAGGGAACAGAGAAAGACATGAGGGCTTATGTTATGCAAAAAAAGGGGGGACAGTGGAGGTTACCCCATTGATTCAGGGTAGGGATCAATGCATTGTTATATCCTTCTCGCCCAGTGCTAGTGGAGGTGAGGGAGAAGGGAAAGCAATATGCTCTTAGAACACTTCCTTCCCTCCAAGTAGATATCAATACCCCTCCTCGTGTCCATTCTTTACCCTTCTCACTACTGTACTCCCTCTCCTTCTCCTTCTCCCTCCCAACTCACTAAGGGGCAAGTGTTTGACCTTTTAATTCAGTCAACTCCAGCTGACCCAAAATGCTGGTGGAAGAATGAACTAGAAAAGCTTTGAAAACAGGTGACCTATGCTGGAGCTAGGCATCCAGAGGTTAAATGCTTTAGACTAGAACATGGCTAGCTCTCAGTGAGAAACTTAGGAATGCCCTTAAGAGATTAGTTTTGTGTTTGTGTTTTTGTTTTTGTTTTATTTTGTTTTCTGATGGGGAGAATCTTGAGTGTTAGCTTTGATAGTGTTATGTGTAGAGCATTTTTTGGGGATAGGGGAGTTGACTTGTCAGTCAGTCAATAGTCATTTAATAATTATAAATATTTATATATAGGACTGGCCTCAAATTACCTGCAGGAACTGAGATTCTAGGAGATAAAGTATGAGGGGCTCATAAGTTTAATGGGAGGGAGGCAGCAAAATCAGGCTTTTCTAAGGCCAAAAAGAGGCTGATTTAGGCAGAGGGAGTGGGTGGGGAGGGCTGGCTGTCTGGCTGTGTTAAAAGGGTTGCTGTCAGGGATTGTGTGGAGGTGGTACTTAGTATCAGGGAGCAAGGGTCTGAGACCTTGCAGGTGAGCCATATTGTCCATAGATCCTGCCAAATTCAATGCCAGTACCCGTGGGTGGGTGGATGTCCCAGCCCCATTGCAGAGATCCCATTGGGAAAGAACAAGCTTTATGGACTGTACATTCTGTGAGCCTGGATCAGACCAGGGGTGGTGGGTGGGCTGGCTTGGATTGGGTTCAGCAAGAGGCTGGGGGTAGCTTTTGGAAAGCACATTTTTTGGAGGTGATGGCCATGGTGTCTTGTGAGGACTAAGGAGGGGAGGGAAGAGATTGGACAGCAAAGTGTGAGTCCAAAATCTGATATAGGCCACCCACTTGTCCAAAACTCCTGGCAACCAGTGATCTCAAAGCACTTAACTGTTATGATCTTGTAGAAAGCAAAAAGAGGTAGCTTGATTAACATATTAAAGTATTTCATTCTTACCCACCCTTGTAAGGTGGGTAACATTCTTGTAAGCGCTATGAAGGCAAATTTCCTTCCTTCCCTTCCCTCCCCTGCCTCTCCTCCCTCCCTTGCTTCCCTTCTCTCCCTCCCTTTCCTCCTTCCCCTTCCTTCCTTTCCCTCTTTCCTTTCTCTCCTCCCTCCCTTTCCTCTTTCTTCCCTCTCCTTCTTTCCCTCCCTTTCTTCCCTCCCTCCTTCCCTTCCTTCACTCCCTCCCTTCCCTTCTTCTCTCCCTTCCTTCCTCCCTTTTCCCTTTCTCCTTTTCTCCTTTCTTCCCTCCTTCCCTCTTTCCTCCTTTCCCTCCCTTTCTCTCTTTCTTTCTTCTACCTATTTTTTCTGTTCTCTTTTCTACCAGGGTACTCTAGTACAGGGTCTTACATATAGTAAGTAATAAATGTTGAATTGATTACACACTAGAGTTATAGGCTGTTTAAGAAGAATTTATCTGGTTAAACCATCTCATTTTACAGATAAAGAAACTCAGATTCAGAAAGGGCAGGTAATTTGCCCAAAGTCATAGGTAACAAAGCCAGACTCTGAATGTAGGTCCTTTAAGACCAAATCCTTTGCTCTTTACAATAATAATAAAAATAATAATGACAAGCATTATTATTAATTTTGTGTTTCTAAACTCTTTTCCCCCAATTAAAATTTTTTTATTTAAAATTTTGATTTCTAAATTCTATCCCTTCCTCCTTTCTTTCCCTTCCCTTAGCCCAAGATGGTATGCAATCAGATATATGTTCTTCATGTTCAATTGTGTAAAACATTTCCATATTCGCCACTTTGTATAAGAAGACTTGAATAAGAGAAAAAAAATAAAAGTGAAAAATAGCATGCTTCAGTCTGTATTTAAACAATATCAGATCTTTCTGTGAAGGTAGATAGTGTGTTTCAGCAATCAGTCCTTTGAGACTGTCTCAGATCATTATATTACTGAGAATAGCTCATTTACTGTTCTTCAGCGAACAATATTGCTGTTATTTGTACAATGTTTTCCTGGTTCTGTTAACTTCACTATGAATCAGTTCATATAATTTTTCCAGGTTAATGACTAGCATTATTAAGTGGTATTTATTATGTGCCAGGCTCTTTGCCAAGTTCTTTACAAATATCATTATTTTTATCTTCAAAACAACCTCGGAAGGTAGAAGCTATTATGACTCTCTTTATATGGATGAAAAAGCTGAGGCAAAGAGATTAAATGGCTAGCCTAAGGTCACACAGCTAATGGACTGAATTTGAACTCGGTTCTGTCCTGACTTCAGACCCAGAGCTCTATCCACTATACCACTTAACTGCCTCTGTACTCTACCATGATGGCTCTCTTGTTGTCTTTCTGTCACAGATGATCAAGAACTCAGGATTTTACTTCAGAATGAGTAGTAAAAGAAGATGAAAATGAGTTGGGTAATAACAATGTACCAATGGGGGCATGAAGACGTAATAGTACTTAGGAAACTCCCATTCAGGATAATCCTGGAAATCAGTCAAGATAGACTAGAACCATCTCTCTTCTCTCCCCCCTTCCCCTTCCTCCTGACTTTAGAGATTAGATATCATTTATTCCTTACTGAATTTGCCACTGAATCATATTCTTGTCCCTATCCCACATGATTGCCCACCTATCTAGACCTCATTTCAGATGGAAATAGTGAGGGGCTTAGAAAAAAAAATTTAAAGCCCCTAGCTGTGCTGCTAACCTTATTGTCCATCCTTATGGTATGTCACATCTTCAGCTTTTCTAGTTTGTTTCTGGGCACCATTTTGTTCAGTTTAGATAAGTTTTAGTTCAGTGATAAGAGCTAGAAGGGATTGTAGAAGCCATTTAGTCCTATTTTAAATTAGAAATCTTATATAAGAAACCGAGTCTCTTTGTGACTTGCCTAAAGTTGGCCAGAGCTCTTTCCACTCCATCAGGATGCCCTGGACCTGACCAATAATCCATATTGAAATCTGGGCTGCCCTCACGCCGTGATTCACTCCATAACATCTGCTCGAGGAGTCTGTGAATTGTTGATAAGACCATCTGCCTTTGCTCTGGAAGTCCAGCATTCAGGATTCAGGCCCTAGCCTCAATTCCCACAAAGGAATTCTTATGTTTGTTGATTTTTACCTTATCCTTAACATTCTTCCAAACATAAATTGATCTAGCTCGTATCCTCTATATTTTTCATAATGTGAGACTCTCCAAGCTAGGTCATGAAGGGGTGTAGAACAGTTATTGTGTAATAGCATTTCTACTACCAGGCAGAGCTATTTCCAAGATGATCAGGATGTTTACATTCCAGAAAGATCCAGAATGACTTATCTCCATCACTTCCCCTCTTGTTAATCAACTTTTAAGGTGGGGAAGTTCATCCTTATGCCTAACTTCAATCCTCCTTACTCCTGAAGACAAACAGGGCAGCTAGGTGGTATAGTGGATAGGTTGCTAGATCTGGAATCAGGAAGACCTGAGTTCAAATATGGCCTCAGGCACTTACTAGGCATGTGGCCGTGGGCAAGTCATTTCAGTTCCTCATCTATAAAATGAGCTGAGAAGGAAATAGCAAACAACTTTATTATTTCTGCCAAGAAAATCCCTAAATGGGTCATGAACAGTCAGACACAAGTGAAATGTCTGAATAACAACAATGAGGGTGAAACTAAATAATAAGTAATCACAGAGTTAAGCATAATGTTTCCTATGCTTAAATCTTCCTTCCCTACGCTAGGATCTGTATGTAGTTTTTCTTTGCCACCGTAGTCTCCTTGGAATCTGGGACCTGGAAGGATGTCGAACTGGTTGAGAGAGTGGTCCAATGATATGAATAGGTCATCCCACACTGACCTTGTATTGACCAACCGAATCATAGTGAATCCCTGGTTGCTGTCTCTTCAGGATTTGCTCTTCATGATGTGTTCCAGGGGATGACCTCTATCAGCTCATTATAACACCATCTGGTTTCCAGGCAATCTTAGTAGGCAAATTAAATTTGAAGGGGAGGAAGAAACTGATACACACACAATTCTTCTTGTAGAAATTGAACCTGGTGGCATTTTGTTGAGTTTATAGATACCATCTCCCAGAGGAGAGAGGACATGGGATGAACCTGTTTCTTAAATATGATTCCACTGATCACTGTTTTAGGAGCTCCTATGAAAGTAGATGTGGGCAGCTGCGTGGGATGGAGGATGAACTTGTATATAAATAATAAGTTGGAATTTTAAAATAAGTCACTAGGGTTAAAACTGTTGAAGAATCCTGGTATCAGGATTAGGAAACCTGGGTTCTACTACTTAGTCTATCAGTCGTTTCCTGTGTGATTTTGGGGTAGGTCACCAAACCTTAGGCTTTGATTTTCCCAGTTGTAAATAAGAATGTTTCCTCTCAGTGATAAGAATAATAATACTATGAATAGCTGTCATTTATAAAGTGCTTTAAGATGTATCATGTTGTCTTCACAACAAAGGGGAAGTACCATGGAGTGAGTACTATAATAATCCTCTTTTTACAGATGAGGAAACTGAGGCAGGCATTTTAAGTGGCTTGCCCAAGTTAACACAAACTAGCAAGAGGCTTTTCTGATTCTAGATAAAGGCTCATTCCCCTTGCTTCTCATGTCTCCCATAACGACAATGACCAATCTGTTCTTTTCCATTCATTTTCTGATTCAGCAAGCATCAAGTGCTTGCTTTATGTAAGGCAAGAAACAGATTGGTGTAGAGGATAGAGAACTGGGCTCAGGATGAAGAGCTGCTTCAGGTCCCGCTTCTGACCCTTATGGAAGATGAAACTCTGGACAAGTTAGTCCACCTCTCAGTGACTCAGTCAGCTTCCTAAGATTTAAGTTGCAGAGCAGATGACAGTCTGGATCTCTGCATCAATGATAAGATGAATCCAAACTTAAGAAAGAATGTTGAGCCTTGTGACCAGTTCTGAGGATACAAAGATGGATATGACACAAGCTCCATCCTGGTGACCTTCTAGCATCATAAATATGTTCACAGGTGACATAAAGGAGAAGAGCTGTGAGGAATTTAGGGAAAGATCGCTTTACCAGCAAGTAGAGGGAAATAGGAGTAATAGGAAGGTTTATGGATGAGGAAACTGTCTGAAGAAATTAAATGGCATACCCAAGGTCAGTCAGGTAGTAGATGTCAGAAAAGGGGATGTTTCTTTTCAATGTGTGAGATAATCATTGTCAGATTTGTTTGTCCTTGTGGTTTGTTGGAGAGGCTGATCAAGGGGAGGCAGTGATAGGTATTGCTGGAATCTTGCACATCTCTTTCCAATGCAGCTTTCACAGCCTTGAAGATACTCAGAGAAAGGACCATGAAGTTAGCTGGTCTCTTCTTTGAAAGATGGACATAACACTAGAATTATATCTGTCTGCCCCCTAAATATTGCTTGTCTAGGGGCTATTTTCCCGGTTGCTATCACTTAAAGGGAGGAGCTTATACCCACAAGCTTGACTCTTTTTCATCAAATGCTAAATAGTGAATTGTGAGTAAACCTATTCATCCAAACAAATAGCAAACAGAAAACGATCAAGTTATAAAGATTAAAAATGTAACAGAAAATACACCAGAGTAAATGAGCTCTTTAGATTTAAGTAAAATGAGATCTTGCATAACCAAGAGAGAGGCCCTAATCTCATTTAAGGGAAAATCCCCCAAAATGTTTAGGGAGGCAAGTAGGAATCAGAAATATGTTGAAGAGCCAGATTCTTCTGCTTGCCTCTAAGAAAGTCTTTCTCCTTTCTAGAGTCATTTCCAAAAGGACAATTTTAAAAGAAAATCTGGAACCACTTATGTTTCTTTCTAAAGAAGAATAAAGGATGTTTTTTCTCTTCAAAGTTAGAATGTCAATTCTGCTCTTCTTCTCTCTCTCCTCACTGCAGTCATGCAGTTTTTTTAAGTCAGCATTCTCCCTACCAGTTAGGGGAGTCTCATGAGAGATGATCAAGGATTGGCTGGAAACCTGGATTTTAATTATACCATATTCCTAGTGTGATGGGCCAGAGGCTTACATATGGGAGGTAGGAGAATAAAAGTACAGGATAGAAATTAGGCCAGTTTGGATGGATTGTAGCATATGTGAGAGACCTATTTTACATTGACACTCAGAGGCAAAGATGGGGCTAAAATAGTTACTCAGGGTACAGCCTCTGAATAAAATTCTAGATAATACTCTGAGCTAGAACTGCCCAAATACTCTATAGGCAAAAGCAAGACATAAACAAAGTCCTCTTTTACTATTTCTGCTCATGTCCAGGTAGGGTTTACCCATGTTCTATGGCCTCCAGTCCTCCTGTCAGTTTCAACCTGGGTTTGGTCTGGTATTGAGATATAAGTGTAATAGTGACAATAATTCATAACTGAATAAATTTAAAATATTCTAATCTCTTTCCCAACTTCATATGATCCAGTATTACATCCTATCATTGTGGGTAAGAAGGAGAGATGTGTTCTAAATCAGGGCTTCTTAAACGTTTTCCATTTGTGACCGCTTCCTGCCCAAGAAATTTTAATGCATCCCTCACTTTATAGATATATAAAATAGGCATACAAACTTATTGATAATAAATCATAAAGAAATTTAAAAAAATAATTATTTGATATACATATAACTTTACTTGGCATACTAATGAGTTGGATGTGCTTGTTTATTCTTACCTAAAGAATTTACATTTTGTAGGAATATTTGATACCTTTTATTTTTGTCAAATTTTTTTATGATCCATAAAAAATAGAGTTGCCAGAGCAGAGGTGTCAAACATGAAGCCTGTTGTCCTGATATAGAAATGATGAAGGGTCTGACTACAAAAGTTGTGGGAGCTTGATGGAACCTGGGCATACCAGGCAGAGTCATCATTGGGTAAATCTCTGCTAGGGCATTAAATCATTCATTCAATAAGGTGCCAAACTACAGTGGAGAAGGAGTTCCCTCTTCTGGGAGTTCCCCAAAGCAATGGTATCCCAGGTCCAGTCCCTGTCCCCTGTGTGAGACGCTGTGCTTAGCCCTCAGCAGACAAAGACAAATACAACACAGCCTCTGTTCTCAAGGAACATATAATCTAAAGAGAAAAGATGTGGATGCAGATGACTTTAGTATAAAAGAATGAGAGAAATTCAAAGATCTGGGTAAAGCTTTCTGAAATCGCCTTGGGGAATCAGGGAAGACTAAAAAGGGACAGCAGCTACTGGGGATCAGAAGCCAGCATTTAAGGCAGTAAGGTCTGAGTTCTGGTCCTGATCTTTGACACTTTGTGGCTGTGTGATTCTGGTCAGATCACTTAGTCTTTCAGTGCAACAGGCAGCTGTATATCCAGTTAATATCATCATAGCTAAGATAATAAATCATAGAGCAATCATTCTTTTGCTTTAGTAGATGAAATTTCCTTTACTGTGATTGTACTAATGAAATTACAGGTCCAGCCCTATGCCCCCCCTCAAACAAACAAACAACAACAAAACAACAAAGCAATTAATGCACTATTTATGTATAACTCTTTTAAAGTTTGCAAAGGTTTTTAAAGTCACATGGTAAGTGCATAATGTAGGATTCCATAGGACTGTAGAATTCAGATCGGGCTGGGACCTTAGAACTCATCTGATTGCCCCACATTAGAGATGAGGTAACTGAGGATCACTAAGATAAAATGGCTTGGCTGAGATCACAGAGATGACCTTGCTGAGCTTAGGGTTTGCAGTGTGGCAGAGCTAGGATTCAGTGTAGTTCTCTGACTTCTAAAGTCTATCCTGTTTCTGAAATTTTGTACCTCAAATCAAGTGTTTTTTCTCAAAGGGTATTCTGCTCCTCCAGGCAGGGTTTATAGTTGTCTCTGGAGGGGAAAGGGAACAAGCATTATTTAAGTTCCTACTATATTCTGGGCACTTTACTGATATTACTTTATTTGGTCTCATTTGCTTTGAGCAGTTTCACTGAGGAGCTGTTTTCTGAGTTAAAATCAGAAGTAGAATAGACTGCTTAACCATGGTTGTTGCTGAATATAGATAGAGCGTTCGAAGGGCATGGCTGGGAATTTCAACAATGCCGCCATTATCAACATCTCTAAGATCTGGAAAACAAGGTTTGAGCTATGATTCCATTAGTTAAAGCAATCCCCCAGAGTTCTCTGTGGCTGTCACCCTGACATTAGGAAAGAACCACACCTATAGACTTCCAGAGAAAAATATACCACCGGACTACCTCATCTGGATGGACCTTTCAGGAAGAGGGAAGATCCCTGCATGTAAGTGCTTTAAGATAGTCTTTTGAGTTAAGGTGACAAGGTGAAGAGGGGTATTCCTTAGCAGGTCCAGGGTCAGTAAGAAAAGGTGTCAGTAGCACCCTGAAAAAGTCCCAGATGTGCCTAAAGACAACCTGCAAACATTGATTTCAGTGATGACTAGGGCAGAGTTTACATATTTTAAGTCACCTGGGACCACAGGAGACATACCAATCCCATTCCTTTGTAACCTAGACATGCTTTTGCCTCAGAATATCCTATCTCCATACATTCTTGGGTACACCAGCTTTCCCTTATCTTTCCTCATTTTTTCTTTCCTCATTTCCAGGAGTCTGTCCCTAAGCCTGTGAGAAATCAGATCAGCAATGGGAGTGACTTCCAGGAATGAAAGTGGTACCCACCAAAGTTCTGGGCCAGGGGGCATGGGGAGAGATGTGGAATAGCATGGGAAAGGCTAGGCAGTGGCCCTATAAGGAAAAGGGGAAAAGGGAAAGGGAGGGAAGCATGTATGGAATCTGGAGGGCATGTCTGTACCAGAACCCTTCCTACCAGCTAACCACTATAGCCCAGATACCTAGATACAGCCAAGCTCAGAAGAGCAGGAGCTATTTAAAGGATGAGAGGAGTTTGGATCATTTTCATCCTCATCAAACTGGGCTTTCTCTGGGGAAGCTGGTTCAGGGTTACATCTCCCCTGGGACTTTTCACTCCAGCTCAGGGATGAGGTAAGCTTCTTGAAAGATCTGATGACATCATTAACTTTGCAAGCTTCATGGCTCTCAGAGCCCCCTGGGATGGGGGGACGTTGGAATCGATACAAATTGAGGGAGAAAAAAAAGAAGAGTAGATATCTGATTTTTCCAGCTTTAACCTTTTTGCTCAGTATTTTTTTAAGGTGCATTAGTAAGGTTTATAAAAATGAATGTTGAAAACTATCTTGAAAATGAAATACTATTGAAAACAAGAAAACAAAGTGTGTTAGTGAGGAGGAGGTGTAGGAATCTTTTAGGAAAGATGGATTTGAGTTCCCCATAATAATGGTTTCTTGGCCTTTCCCCTAACTATGAAGCTGGAAAGAGATTTCTCATTCCAGTTGGGAACATTTTTAAAAATCGCTTCTGTGATCCCAATAAGCTAGACTCAGAAGGACTATTGAAGTTCAGTCTACTTTGTGGTTTAAAGGAAAACCTTCAGCTGATTTGTATGGGGCCAGGAGGCCTGAGAAATTTTGTGGGGCAAGTTGGGCTTTTTGACAGAAGCGTTATCTCCAGCAGCTGTCAGAATAGCAACTGTCTTGCATGGCTGGGGGCATAGACGACTTCTTGCATCTTCTGAGGTTTGGGTCTGTCCCTTCTCTGTCTGTCAGGATGCACCAATGGCTGGGGCGAGCCCAAGCCATGTCAGAGAAAGGAGTGCTGTTTGGCAGGATGAGAGCCCCCATGTAAGGATGAAAATTTACGGCCTGACATAAGGAAATTCTATTAGGGATTTCTGCTGCTCTTCACTGGATAGTCTGGAAATGAGGTGTTAATTCAATCTCCCAGGGACACGTGATATGCTGTTAATGGTGCACAGGGGAGATGGATGCTGGTCCATTGTTTGGGCAGTGATGGAGGTACCTCTGCTTGCCTCTGATTTGTGGCAGGGTCATCTCTAGGATAAACAGGATTTGAACCCTAATCTGCAGGCAAAGTGCTGAAAAGAATCTCTTTTCCTGACATTCCCTTGAGGGTGAGAGGAAAGCTCCAGGCAGTGCTGTCTAAGACCTGTGCCAGCTACACTGAGACAGAAAGGCCAAGACAGGGCTTTATCCTCCACTGAGGAGATTACCCAACAGAAAAAGGATCTGGGCTGAAGGTCTGTTGTCATAGGAACAAAAACATCTGCTTAGCCAATGAGAGAGAACAGATGGGACTACACGGTCTCTAAAAGGGGCTCCTAACTCACAGACTGGGATGGGGAGGGCGTGTGTTCCTAAAGGGAGCTGGAGATGGGGATGGGACCCCTTGGTTTGGGTGAAGTACTCAGATAGCAAGGAGCTAATGTTGACTTTGAATAATCCAGAGAAAGGAAGGCAAGAGCTTTTCAGCTGTATGTCCAATCCTGTGTCCAGGGTGCATTTCCTAGAGCTGTGTCGGCTATTAGCCTCCCCTATGCAGCTTTTCCCCAAGGATTTGCAAATCCATTCCCTCACCAGCATGCTTTGTCTGTTCTCTCCCTCATCTCCACTACCACCTCCCTCAGACTCCAAGCTTTCCCCTAAACTGGTCAGTGGCTGAATTTTACTCTTGTTCTTCTTGGCTTTCTGTGGAGATTCTATTCATTCAAACATGTCCTCTTTGTGGCTCTTGGCTTCTAAACTGATAATAATAGTTACTATTTATATTGTGCTTTAAAGTTTGCTGGTTAATTTACAAATATTAACTGATTCCCTTCATAACCCTAGAAAGTAGATGCTTTTATTAAGCCCATTTTACTTTTTACTTTACATTAAAGCAAATGAGGAAATTGAGGCAGACAGAAGTGAAGTGATTTATCCAAGATCATACAGCCAGTCAGTGTCTGAGGGTGGATTTGAACTCAGATTTTTCTGAATCCTGAACCGAGGCTTTTTCTTCTGTACCTTTTACTACCTTCCTTAGGCAGATTCCCTTCTTATCTCTTATTTAACTGATAAATGTTAGGGCCAGAAAAGACTAAACCGTTTTTATATCATGATCCCCTTTGGCAGTCTGGTGAAGTCTATGGATCTGTCTTGTAATAATGTTTTCAAATGCATAAAATACATAGGATCACAAAGGAAACTAGTAATACTGAAGTAATATTAGCAAAACACTTTTTTTTTTTTAAATCCATGGACTGCAAGGGAAGAACCCCTGTATAGTAAAGGAACTGACACTTAAGAGAAGTGAAGTATTTTGTGCAAGATCATACAGTTATATAGTAGCCAAGAATTAAATCTACTTCTTATAATTCCAAATCTCAGTTATCTCAAAAGTTTAGATATAGAATTGAGACCTCTGGAAGTTGTATCTTCCTCTCTCTGCTTCTAGGAAAAAAGCCTTTAATCCATGTCAGTTCTTCTTATGCTCTCTAGAAAAAAACATTCTTTGACCTTTTCTCCCTCCTTCTCTCCTTGCCTCCCTTCCCCCTCTCTCTTCTCCTCTTTCTCCCTCTCTCTTTCTCTCATCTTCTTTTTCTCTTTCTCTCTCTTCCTCTCTTTTCCCCCTTTCCTTCTCTCTTTCTCTCCCTCTCTTCTCTTCCCCTCTCTTTTACCCACCTCTCCTCTTCCCTCCCTCCCTCCCTCTCTCTTTTTTACTCTGTACCTCTCTCCACCCTTCTTCTCCTCTCTCTCTTTTTTATTCTAGTCAATGCTTGATAGCTAAGAGATTCTCTCTCATTCTCTCATTTTTTAACTAGCATCAAAAATTTTCATTTGGGAGCCACTGGGCTCAGCTGCTGTCTTCAACTTTGCCCCTACCCAAGTAAACTTCAAAGAGAGGGGTGTGCTTGGCTGCCTGAGCTGATGCTAGCTAGTCTGGCCCTTGCAGAGCAAGTGGTCTTTCTCAGTAGCAAACCTCACTTGACCAAGGTCAATACGACCTGCCTGTGTATAAGGGTTGCTGGTTCAAGAAACTTTGGGACTGAGGAATAGATCCTGAGAGGTTGGGAGGAGGACCAGTTACCCACATGCCCTCCATTTCTATTGGGCAGAGCCAAATTGTACTACTAATAATTGTGGCAGTCAGCTCTAGGGCCATCTCTTTAGTGACTCGGCTGATGGATCTGGGAAAGCCTGGACAAATGAAAACCATAAAGAATCCCCTAACCTCACTTAATCACCTTTGGCACAAAATCTCAGGTCAGAATGGTTCATACTTGGCAGAACAGAGGGCTTTGGTTTTAAGGGATTCTTATTATTTTGGTCCCACCGGTGGGAAATGAGGGGAAGAGCTAAAGGTCCCAAATAGTCTACAAACTGCTGGATAATAGATAATTAAGCACCAAAAGAGGGAAATTAGATAGTCTTGGTTCCCTTTTTTCCCTGATTTGAAAGCAGAACAGATGAGTTCTATTCCAGGTGAATATAGAGAAATGGGCAAAAAATTCTTTCGTCTCCCATTGCTACCTTATATTATTAACTCCTTGAGGATATTCAGTCAGTCAACATGCATTAATTGAATGCTTACTATGTGCCAGGCATTTGTCCCTGCTCACAAGGAGCTCATTCTAATGCAGTAGAAAACATACAAACTATTACATATATTCAATTTATATCCAGAGTGGATAGAAGGTATTCTTAGAGGGAAGGTACTGAAGGGTGGGGGTAGGGGTGGGAGGAGAAGGTTGATCAGAAAGGACCTCTTCCAGAAGATGGGATTTGAGCTGAGTCTTAAAGGAAGCCAGGGGAGTCAGTAGGCGGAAATTAGAAACTATCATGGTACCTAGCACAATACTCAGCTTGTAGGAGGCACCCTATAAATGTTTGTGGAATAAATGAAATTTCCTCCTGTCAAAGCACTGAGAATATTTTGGTGGGAGAGATACATATTCAGCAACCACATAGGCAAGATATATATACCTTACTTAGAGTCATTCAGGCATTGAAAGGCAAAAAAAAATCCCCAAAAACCAAAAAATTAAAAAACCCCACCTCCAATCCCTCTATTGATGGTCCTTAGAGGTCATAGACCCTAATTTAGGAATTATGGAGCAAGATTCTGGTTTTTCATTATCCATCTATGTCTGTATCTACCAAATCTATTGCTTTTTCTCTTTTGTTCCTTCTACAATGCTATTTTCTACTTTCTTTCTCTCTACCCTCCTTACTCCCAGCTTCTCCCACAATTCAGTTCCCCTATAAAGCCTTAACTCTTCCCCTAGGAGGAATGGGGATAGTTCTGTAGCAGGGATGGGAGGGAAATACTCTGACTCTGAGTGGGGTGGAGGTGGAGGAAGGGAAGATCTATAGAGGTGTACCTGGGGAGGTGAGTACAGAGTCAAGCCTCCAGAGCTGGGAGGGGATGGAGGGGAAAGACGGAGAGGGGGGAAGAGGGAGAGGGAAAAAGAGAGAGAAGGAGAGGGAGAGAGAAAGAAAGAGGAAGAGAGAGAAAGAGTGAGGGAGAGAGAGGAGAGGAAGAAAGAAAGAGAGGGAGAAGAAGGAAGAGAGAGAGAGAAGAAGGAAGAGAGAGAGAGGGAAAGAGAGAGGGAGGAGGAAGAGAGAGAGAGAGGGAAAGAGAGAGGAAGGAGGAAGAGAGAGAGAGAGAAAGGGAAAGAGAGAGGGAGAAGGAGGAAGAGAGAGAGAGAGGGAAAGAGAGAGGAAGAAGGAGGAAGAGAGAGAGAGGAAGGAGGAAGAGAGAAAGGGAGAGAGAGGAAGGAAGGGAGGGAAAGAGAGAGAGAGAGAAAGAGAGAGAGAGAGAGAGAGAGAGAGAGAGAGAGAGAGAGAGAGAGAGAGAGAGAGGGAGAGGGAGAGAGAGAGAGAGAGTATGTGTGTGTGTATGTGTGTGTGAATGAGTGAGTGTAGGGCAGAGAGTGTCAGGAAGAGAAGTCTCCAACAGGCCTTGGATTCCATCTATTCCTGTAACACACACATCTGTAGTTATATCCTCTGGAAAAGGTCAAACTCTGCTTGTAGGATTGGAATTTGAGGGGCCAGGGAGTGGGGGTGGGAGGGACTGAGGTTTATATACCCTTTTTGGCTGTATGATGGGATAAGGAGGGGCTGAGACTCAGCAGTTCCTTTTGGGGTAAGTCTGAGGGGGCATCAGGACCCCAGGTGAATGCACCCACTGTCCTGAGATGAAAAGAGATTTGAACTTTTCCTCTCTCAGAGGAGAAGGAGAAATAATATCGAGATCAACATGTGTGTGTCCATACAGAGGACAGATCACACACATACATCCCCGAGTTTACCAACAAACAGAGGCAGATAGTCATCCACTTGGGAACCAACACACATACTTTCCCAGGGCAATCTCTCTGACTTCCTTCCCCTCAGAACCCATGCTATGTATCCATTCCACGTGGCCATTACTTGAGTGTGTGTGTGTGTGTGTGTGTGTGTGTGTGTGTGTGTGTGTGTATACACTCTGTAGTATACCATATACACACTCATTCACATGCCCGCATAATCTGCACACACATTCTAAAAGCTCTTAGCTTTCAGACTTTCTATTTATAGTATAAAATTGCCCTGACCAAACCTGCAGATTTACTTCTCTAAAGAAGACCCAGAAGAACTGGGTTCTAGGTGGGGTGGTCTGCCTGGTGGCTAGCTGCCCAAAGAGTGGGAAATCATCCTTTTTCCCAATTTCTATTTGTCCTGGCACCCACCCTGATCCTTTTGGCCTCTCCCTTCATTGGTTTGTTTTCCTTTTCATGGGTGTGGTCCTTTTCTGAGTTTTAGAGCATGGGGTGGAGACATCTAGATGACAGATCTGACTTTTTATATATAGTGGTTTTCTCTGTCACCAATTCTTGTAGATTTATTGCCTCCTAAGAGGTTTTGCTGCTTCTACTAGATCCTCTCTAAGTCAGAATTTCTAATAGTGTAATAATTAACATGTTACATATTTTTGATCCTTACTACCACCTTCATCCCTCCACCCCCCCATCCCCGTCAGGAGAGATGTTGTTATCCCCATTTTACAAATGAGGAAACTGAGGCAAATGCAAGTTAAGGATTTTGCTCAGGGTCACACAGCTAGTCAGTGGCAGAGGCAGGATTCGGGTCTTGCTACTTTCAAATCCATGGCCTTCTCCACTACACAATGATATCAAACTTAAATAGAAATGGGGGCTACTAAACCATACATAAGATCCCTGTGAGCTACATATAGACTTAGAAAACTACATATTACCATTATTTATGTTCTATTGTATTTTTATATATTTTATATATTTTGGTATTGCCCAATTATATTTTAATTTGCTTCCAGCACTAGGAGTTTGGGGCTGGGGAGGAGGGGGGGGTATTTAACATCTCTCTACTGTTCCACATCATTATGCAAAGATCTAATCTTGTTACTGACTTCTCTCTATTCCAAACTGAACATCTTGCCTACTACTTCAGACTCTTGACTCTAACATTCAAGGTGTTCTATAGTCTAGCACCGACCTTCCTTTCCACCCTGATCTTCTGTTTTTCCCTGTATACACTGTGTGTTTCAAAACTGGACTGTTTGTGTTCCCCATGGTGTAAGCCCGGAAGGCAGCTCACTTTCAGATTCTTCTTTGGAATATCAACTCTTTGAGGGCAGGGATTATTTTCTTTTTGCCTTCTAAAACAGAGGAGATTTCCCTTATCTTCTTATTTCTCTAAGCCTCCGGTCACACTGTTTCCTATGGCTGGCATAAGTCTCATTCCTTCTCCACTTTTTTCCACCTCCCCCTTGTCCCTTTACCTTCTTGAATTTCCATCCACCCTTCACAATCCAGCTCAGGCCTCCGTTGATCTATCCAATTGTGGCATTATACACCCCACATCCCTCATTCAGTGTAGCCGTTGGATGATGGAAATGGTAGCTCGTATTTTTATGGTGCTTTAGCTGGTTACTCCCATGTTACAGGTGAGGAAACTTTGATCCAGAATTCAGGTGGATTATCTAGGATCACTGAATGAGTGGCAGAGCTTTTGGATTTAACCTGTCTCTCTTGATGATAGGTTTAGTCCTTGTTAGGTGACAAGAACAATGCCTGGAAAACTTAGTTCTCTTGCCCAGCTTTGACTGCTCTTGATTCTGGCTTGGGAGCTTTACTGGCCTTTGATTTGAAATGTGAGGAGAGAAATCTCTACCAACCCTCACCCTGCCTTAACTTCCCAGAGAGTGAATTATCCTAGTATGGGAAGTAGCTACAATGGAATTTCCTTAAAAAGACCAGCCTTAGGTCGATGGTTGTTCAGAGGCCACGTTGACTAAATTGTGGACATCTGAATTCCTCCACCTCACCTTATTACATTAGAACTTGTCTATGTGATTCTCTGTTGTGTTGTTGCCTTACCAAGACGGTAGATTTGATCTCTGCTTCCTTGAGGTTTGCACCAAAGTTGAATATAAATAAATACTCTAACGAAGTCTGGTAACCAGAACACTTAACTTCCCTGGGCCCCCTGTAAAATGAAAGGGTTGCTCTAAATGAACTCTGAGTCCCCCCCTTGGCCTAGATCCATGATCCCAGAAACCAGTTATAGTGCATTTTATAGGGGAGAGACAGACAAGTCTGGTGAGTTGTCCATGTAGAGAAATTGTGACCCATTATCCAGTGAACCAGAGGAGGCTTCCTGCAGGAGGGTGAGGAAAAACTTGGAGAGCTCTTGGTGTGTGCTTGTTCTTGTCGGGGAAATCCCTAGCAGGCTAACACTCTTGCCCTGGGCAGTGCTTTAGAACTATGGCTTCTCTGGCTGCCAGGGCAGGGTGGGGGTAGGGAGGAGCATCTCAGGGCTAGATTGGAGGGAGATAAATCAGGTTTAATGAGACTCTCGGCCTCTCTCTCTCTCTCTCTCTTTCTGTCTCTCTATCTCATTCTCTGTCTCTGTTTCCTTCATGGGGATAGTGAGGAATATTTCAGGGCTAGATTGGTGGGAAATAGACCAGGCTTAATGAGACTGCC